>NC_058403.1:115331463-115501302 GCF_002201575.2 Neomonachus schauinslandi
TATATATATATATAATTCCTATATATATATATAATTCCTATATATATATATATATATTATATATATATATAGGAAAATAAGGCCTGTTTCTAAACACACCACAGAATTAAAATTTTAAAACTTCATTTATCTGAGAATCTTTTTTTTTAATTTAAATTACATTTTCAATGAATGTTTAACTATCTTCTGATCTACAGTGTACTAGGATCTATGAGGGAAATAAAAAGAATCAAATGTATTACTTTATTGAATAGTTTGTTCTAAAACTAAGATCCCTAAGGGCAGAAAACGTTCTGTTTCTTCATGTTGAATGCCTCATGTTCATCAGCATGATGAGCGCAAAGGAGGTATCTGATATATACTTGAAAAGTATATAAATGAATATGTGAATAAATGAACGAGTGAATTAAATTAGCAATATATCACTCAAGTTGAAGAATATACATATATATACACATAGACACAGTTAGGGGTGTGTGTGTTTAGATAACTGCTATGTGTGTATAATGTTAAATTCTTATAAGTTATGCAAATTTATATTCAGAAATAGAGACTTAGCTTTCAGCCAGGATAACACATTTAAATCCTGACTCAGTCACCTTAATGATTATAAATTAGGATAAGTCAAAACACATTTGAACAGAATTTATAATTCTGGTCAAGATGGAGTAACAGGTCAAGGTTTTCCTACCTGAAAAATCAAACTATAGATAAAATATAAGACACAACAATTGTCAAGACAGTGAACATCAGGCAATAAAGGAAAGTGATCCCTGAGAGACAGGAAACAAATGATATGAGTCCAATAATTGCCTCCAACTTACTGCCTAGAAAGGATTTCAAATCCTGTGAGTAAGAATGCAGGCGAACTTGAGGACAGAGAGCTGAGTCTGGGGACACCAAGATAGCAAGTGTTCACAGGTAGACTATTGGAGAAAGTGCACAGAGATAGAAATTCAGTGATCTGCAGAAGGCCCCTGCCTGGAATTCAGCTGAGGATGGACCAGCAGATATGTGAGATTACTTGAATCCACAGAATGAACCACTCTCAAAGAATTAGTGTTAGTAGTGTCCCGTGCTCACATAGAGCTAGGAGTAATGTTTGTTTCTAACAGTGAGAAATGAAAAATTCTATTGTTCACAAGTATCTGGGAAGAGAACCCTTGTCTCAGTAATACAGAATAATTGTCCTCATACTGATTGCTACTCCTGTGCTACCAAGGGGGGGTGGAAATAAAACTAACTAAATAAATAATAGCATCTGAAAGGATCAAAGTGTTTCCAAGTAACTTAAATGCATCTCAGAATGAAGTTCAATAATATGTATAGGAATATAAACTATCTTGCAAACAACAAGTTAAATTCACAAAGTCTGACATCCAATCAAAAATTATCAGGCTTGCCAAAAAGACATGGAAAATATGACCCATAGTGAGGGGAAATTAATCAGCAGAAAACAATTAAGAACGGAAGTTAGAATTAGCAAAAATAACAAAGCGCTTTTATAAAGTATATTCTATATATACAAAACTTCAGTAAAGATGTAGAAGATAAAATACCCAAAGTAAATTTATAGAGAGGTAAACTACAATGCATAAGATGAAACATGAAATGAATGAAATCAAATCAATAGCAATAGATTTTACATTAAAAAGATGAATGAACTTGATAGCATAGCACATACTATTCAAAATGCAACAGAGAGCAAAAGAGAACTTTAAAAAAATGAGCAGAGAGAAATCAGGGAACTGAGAGAACTTCAAGTGGCCTAAAATATATATAATTGGAATCACCAAAGAAGAGAGAGGAAAGAAAGGGACACAGAACAATTATTTGAAGAAATATTGGTTGAAAATCTTCCAAACTGGGGGCACCTGGTGGCTCAGTCGTTAAGCGTCTGCCTTCGGCTCAGGTCATGATCCCAGGGTCCTGGGATCGAGCCCCGCATCGGGCTCCCTGCTCCACGGGAAGCCTGCTTCTCCCTCTCCCACTCCCCCTGCTTGTGTTCCCTCTCTCGCTGTGTTTCTCTCTGTCAAATAAATAAATAAAATCTTTAAAAAAAAAAAGAAAAAGAAAGAAAGAAAAAGAAAATCTTCCAACCTGGAGAGTGATTATAAATCCAAAGATCCAAGAATCTCAACAAACTCTAAAGGAAGATACAGAAGAAAACTATACTAAGACACATCTAAATCGAATTGCTCAAAATTAGTGTGAAAGAAGCTCTTAAAAGCAGATAGTGAGGGGCGCCTGGGTGGCTCAGTCATTAAGCGTCTGCCTTTGGCTCAGGTCATGATCCCAGAGTCCTGGGATCGAGCCCCGCATCGGGCTCCCTGCTCAGCGGGAAGCCTGCTTCTCCCTCTCCTGCTCCCCCTGCTTGTGTTTCGTCTCTCACTGTCTCTCTCTCTGTCAAATAAATAAATAAAATCTTAAAAAAAAAAGCAGATAGTGACAAAACACATGTTATATACAAAGGAACAAAGATAAGGATGACAGCATATTTCTTATTGGAAAAAATGTGGAAGTAACATGTTTAATATACTGAAAGAAAAGTGCTGTCAACCTAGAATTCTACACCTAGTTAAATAATCTTTCCAAAACAACATGACAACAACAAAAATAAAGACTTTTGCGCACATACAAAATCTGAAAATAGTCATTACCACCAGACCCCCTTCAGAAAATATCAAAGGAAGTCCTTAGATTACAAAGAAAATTACCCCAGATAGAAATATGGATCTTCACAAAGGATCGAAGGGAACTGGAAATGGTAACTGCATTGGTAAGTATATAACAATTTTCTTATTATGTAAATCTCTCTGGAACATGATTTACTACTTCAATAAAAATAATAACCATGTATGGTGTGGTTTATAACATATGCAAAAGTAAAATGTTTTGTCACCATAGTACAAAATTTAAGAGGGAGAAAATTGATACATACTATTGAAAGGTTCTTATACTGAACCTTTGATGGGTGAGAACTTACTCTTCTTATACTGTATTTATGATGATCATTTTTATGATGTAACAAAAGTACCTTTCAAACAATAACCTCTGTACAAAAGGAAGATGTAATTAATGGATAATACATGTTTTAAAATTTGCTCAGCAGAGCAAGTAAAGCCCTGAATCTAGAATGGAAATGACATACTTCTTCAGAGAGATAGGACTTTGACCCAGCTTTGATGAATGTTTATGATTTTAGTGGGAAGATAAAAGGAAAATGAAATACATCCTCAAAATACCATGAATAAAAATTGCTACTATGTGTTAGTATATACTGTACGCCAGCCGTTGGTACCACTTCTAAGGTTCATTTTTTTTTTTTAATCATCAAGCAACAGTTTAATGTAAATATAATGATCCAACCCCTATAGATAATAAAACTTAGAAAGAATAGAACTTATCCAAGACCAGTTATTAAATAGCTGAGCTAAGACTACCCTGGAAATGTCTAATACAAACCCTGTGCTCTTAAGCTCTAACAGTGATGGTCTTTAGATGACTAATAGCTTTGGGGGTGACACATACACAGACTATTTGGAAGGCAGTTAATAAAACAGCCTTAGAAACAGAAACGCTGTGTGGTCAGTGAGTAGAAAGCAAACAAGGCAAAGGTTTAAAAAAAAAAAATAGAGGTAACAAAGATGTGAGAAGAGAATTAGGATAATTGCATTTCACTAAATCTGTGAGAGAAGAAATAAAGAGAGTGTGATCAAAGTCAAGATTTCTGGAGATGTCAAGGAGGAAGGAGAACAGATATATGCTCTTTCATTTAATAACAGGAAATCAACAGTGTCCTTAGTCACTAAAGACTAGTCCTTAGTTCTTAGGTAAGATTTCTGATGCTAAGGGTGTCTGGGTGGCTCAGTCATTAAGCGTCCGCCTTCAGCTCAGGTCATCGTCCCAGGGTCCTGGGATCAAGCCCCGCATCGGGCTTCCTGTTCTGCGGGAGGCCAGCTTCTCCCTCTCCCACTCCCCCTGCTTGTGTTCCTGCTCTCGCTATCTCTCTCTCTGTCAAATAAATAAATAAAAAATCTTAAAAAAAAAAAAAGATTTCTGATGCTAGTGAGAACACAGAAGAAAAGGAGAGAGAAAAATAAGTATGGGCATGGACGCAGGTACTATAAATCTTAATTAAAATGTTTGAAAGGGACAGAAGTTGAATGATTATCCCAAGGGTCAGAATATTCAAATATATTCCATTTTTTTCCTTATTTTAAGAAGAGCCGATGTTTGCATGTTTATAGATGTAGAGGAAAATCACTAACGAAATCAAGATTGAACAGGCTGGAGCAAAGTGGAGTGGTTGAGATATGAGGGCTCCAGGAAATGTGAAAGGAAATGGGTTCATGATCAGCAGTGAAGAATTTAGTTCTTAAAATCATGATTATGTTTCTGTCTTAAAGGAAAAAGGACAAGTTCTTTAAATTACCTTTACTTTCCAAAAGCGTGATAATTGAATAAGCAGACACTCATGCTGTACACAGTGAACAAAAAGACATGATCCTTGGTCTCAGAGCTCACAGTATAGTGGGCTGTAGTTGTTAAGAAAATTTATTCACACTACACTTAGATATGCAAAGGAAAATGTCTTCTTTAATTCACTATAACTAAAATTACCCTTATTGTTAGCTCCCTACCTCTGACAAGGGGCAGGGATGTTTTGGAGTTGAGGGAAACTAGATGAATTCTGATCTGGTAATCTTAGCCAAGTTCAGCAATTTGGATTATCTCTTTAGGAAGTTGATATCTGCCTAGATGACTCAGTTAAATGTACATCCTTTCAGAAGTATTCCCATTTCCACCTTTCCTTTTCCCCCCCCCACTCTTGTGCATAATTTTTAATACATATTTACAAATCTTTTATTCATGGGAAATAAATTTTCAACAATAGTTGCTCCATGGCCTTTTATTCTGTACAAGTAATCACAAGATAATCACATTTATCTGTTTTTAACAGCTTTATTGAGATATAATCTACATACTAAACAATTCACTTATTTAAAGTACATAATGTAATGATTTTTAGTACAGAAGGCTGTGAAACAATCAAGACTATCTAATTTTAAACATTTGGCCACCCTAAGAAGAAATTCCACCTTTCCTTTCCTTTTTAAGATGTTATCTGGGTATATGAAGGGATGATGAATATGCATGGGATATAACCAAATGAAATTTAAGGGTGGAAGCTACTGAGATCTATTCAACATTCTTGGGACCATTGCTAGTCTTTGCAGAGGTGTGACAGATGTTCTTAGAGGTGTGCTAGAGGTACGATGATCTATGTTCTTAATTTAGACTATGCTCCTCTTAAATCATCCATGTCCTTTCATTGACTGATTCCACTGATATTCCTATTTGCCCCGATTTCTTTTTAGCACCTGGTCTAGGAAGCCCATCCTTCAGCCCTCATTTCTAGGGCCATTTATCCCCTACAACATCTGCTTCTGACATTCTCAATAGTCAGCGGACAGGCTAATAGCCACATTACCTGCCCCATTTACACACACACACACACACACACACACACACACACACACACCCCACGGGGATGATAATGGAACTAACAGGTCATTTCCAACTATAGAGAGCCAAAGGATGCTTAGGAAGGCTGAATAGGCCCTTACTTCTCCCTAAACAATCTAAGCCTGCTTTAGTACAACCACATGAAAAGAACACTCTTGTTAAAGTCCCTTGAGAAATTGAGAATCCTCCTAACAGGACTCTTCCCTGGAACTCAGGCAGGAAGTAGTCAAATAATGCAGGTCAACACATATTTATTCCGACAGGTTATTTTCTTGGAAACTGAGGCTTTTCTTCCTATTCTTTTCATAGCTCTGACACATCAGGTTAAAAAAGAGCTAAAATAAAGTCCATTGTCCTGCTTCCAGATATATTAAAAGAAGGTAAGGAAGAAATTCTTAAAATTTTTGTCTCTCTCAACTGGTCTTTTTGATCACTATTTTCTAGTTAAAGCAATAAAGATATAAGATATGAGGTTCAAAGCTGACTAACAGCTGGTTTGTTCTTGGTGGTTCCCACCTTCTTCCGTCCCCAGGGCAGTAAATCTCACTGCTCTGGCTTGGAGATAGGGAATTGCAAATGATAATAAAAAGGATATTAAGAAAATAATATTTCCCAAACATCATACAATTTTATTTGCAGTCATCTCATCTGTAAAATTGAGTTACTAATAGTGCTTACCTTAGGATACATTTGAATTAGTTAACATCATACCTGGCAGTTAATAATAGTAAACAAAGTAGAAAATGAGACTATTTGCTGAAACCTAGTGGAAATGGAGGGACTACTCAACAAAAGTGGAAATTATGGAATTATTTTTGAGGAAATAATAAAGGACAAAAGAACTATGAAACGTGTAACCCGAGGAATCCGTTGAAATTTGACATAAAGACTATATAGCATGGATCAGGTTTTTATAGTCTTTGTGTCTCCTCCATATACTTTACACATGAAAAAGAACAAAGAAATAATTTGGTGATAGTTGCCTAGGTTTTGGAAACAGATCACAATCACTAGGGAAATTCAAGTAGGTGGGGGGCTGTAGGGTATTATTGGAAGGGAACATTTAATTAACTGATTCTGGAGTAGGTAAGAGAACAAGTGAAGCCAGAAAAATTCTATGTCATATTTTAATCCAGTCCATTTTGGGACTTGGGGACATTGAGAACAACTGTCTTTTGTCACTAATTTAATTATATTTTACGAATTGTGGTGAGAATTGGGAACAAAAATGATCCAAGTCTCAAAATTCCCTGCGGGCTTCTCTATTCTGAACCAGGAGAACAGAATCGGGACTGTAGGAAGAGGTTGCAAATTTGTGCTGGTAGCACTTTCCAGACAAGAACATGAATCAGAAATTTCCTGTGTTCCCTTTGAGCCCTTTTAGTGATTGTTGTCATGGATCATATATTAAGAAGGTGTGGTGTGTACATAAGCATATTTATAGAATAAACAGTCTTCAGAAATCAGCCCTTTCTCATGCTCTCTCTAGTTTAAAAATATATTCATAATTATAAGACAGTTTTTTTTCTTTTGTTGATGCATACATCACATAGATGTCAGGAAGCCAGCCATTAACTCTTTATGTTCCTGTCAAGATGCTTAGTTTGTCAAATGTGCCCCCAAATCCTTTCTCTGCACTCTTAGAGCTATGACCAATGAAGCAGAGCTAAGCTGGAAAGGCCTTTAGAAAGATGTTTTCTCATTCAAGAACCACATGCTACTAAAGAAAAAGGACAAAGGACATACCAGGCAGCATACTATACTTATAAAAGGCAACATTGTCTAACCATTCTAAGAGGCATTTTGCTTACTTAACACTATAAAATCAAAAGTTTTCATCATAAATTTCTACTTAAGCATTTGAGTCAATTTGAAGAAACAGCCACACCAAGCCTCATTTTGCCAACACTTTGAGTTAAAATTTGAGAATCCTACCAAGCGCTACATTTAATGACGTCTGCTTACTAAACTATAATGTATATCGTTAAAAAGATGTTCCCATCATAAATAGTTTGCGAAGAAAACAAACGCTATTTTAATTACTAGAGAAAATATCATTGCAGTAATTCTGTGTTACATAAGTATTTTCTCTTCCAAATCTGTAATTTCAGAAAAAGAAAGACATCTTGATACTCATACAGTAGAAACTGGTAATGCATGCTCTTTCTGTAATTAATTTGAACTTAGAGTAGTTTTCCAAAGCATGCATTTTAAAAAGCGAATGTCCCAAGATTGCCAAAGGAGAGTCATTCTGTGTTTTCGAGTGCTCAAAGAAAATGACTCAGGGTATATTGCCAGCCAATACTTTTTCCCCTTGCCGTTGGCATTTAATAAAGGGTCAAATCCATAGCTCTGATACTCAGATTGCAATGAGACATCCACATATAGGTATCTCAGGACATCAATCTGAGTGATGCAAATGTTTAGAATAGTTTTGTTTATCTGATGTGTGAGTAACTATGACACTCGAAGAAAGGATAGAGCAACTAGTATGCTACATTTGAGACCTGTAGTAGGAGGGAAGAGGCACTGATGGTAATACCGATAGAAACATGGTTCTTTCTACTCACAAAGCAACGAAACCAAGAAAATAGGGAGATACAGCCTTGAAGTGCAAGAAGATTGCAGGTTCTTTGTTTACCTGAGTGGCACATGCAAAAGGTAGAAGGTAGGTAGAAGGAATGATGGGTGGAAACTGGGAATCTTTTAATTTGTAATGTTAAGCCAATCAGTGTGAAAAACTCATGTATGTTGCAAAAAATTCATTCACATATGTAGTTTTGCAAAGAAGAGACATTATATGCAATTCCTTTTAATATAAGACTGTGATATTATAGATGCTGAAATTTTAAATGGCTCCCTTCGATTTAAAGACAAGAGGTAAACTTTTTTTTTTAAGATGGAAGATTTTTCATATTGTGGTACTGCCTACGTACCTAACCTCACCTCTCACCACTCTCCCCTCACACATCACCCTCCATCATTTCTGAACGACATGCAGACCCCCTAAATAAGTCACATTCTCTAATATAGTAGCCCTGCCTTTTGAATATGCCACCTCCTGTGCTTGGGATGTTCTCCTTCTGTCTCCTACTCTCCTCCCCCAACCTTAGCTGGCCTGCCTAGAAAATTCATTCCTTTAAGCTCAGTCTTCAAGCACCAGTTTTAATGCTGCATCTTCCTTAAGATGTCATGAATTTGTCCCTTTTTTGTGGATTCCTGCTGCATATCATGAATAATCTACTAGAGACATTATCTCAGTTCATCTCCTATAACTGCATGCACACTTGCAATGTGAGGTTAGAGTTTTCTTTCCATCTTTGTGTCTCCTAGTGAATGTGCACTTCAAATGCATTTGCCAAATGAATAAATGAATGAAGTGTTCTGAGTAGGCAAAACTTTAATGAACAGTATCACAGAGCTGAAGGGAAATGCTTCTAACCAGAGTCCTCATACAAGTGTTTTTCAATTGAATTTAGAACATGAAAAGTGTGTAGGAAATCTGCTCCAGTCTCGTGAGGGGGACAGACTGTTTTCCTACCCACTTCTTTCCTGGCCATGAGACAGGTGGCCTTTGCCATTTACACAGTGATTGAGACATATATATGGATGGCTAAACACGGGAACATATTTTCCCCACTTACCATAAATATATATCCCCATTTCCCAGCTGGGGACACGGAGATTTAATGGCTAATTATGGAACTAAGGAAATTATGGATGCAACTGCATTTACAAAACATAAAATTTTAGTTCACAGCCCAAGAAATAAATGCTTAGTACAATGTTAATATTTATAAACCAGTAACTGGATAAATATGTCAACTTAAACATCATATATATATATATATATGATTTTTAAAAATTTTTATATTGTGTTCAAGCAGGAAAAAAGAAAAACCTGGTAAGTGTGGCCTCAGGGATATTAATTTTTTTTAAGACTTCCAGAAGAAAACAAGAAAGCAAATCCAAAATGGGAAAGCAAAATTTACTTGCAAGTAAACTGGGGGGAATTAAAGATTTTTTTTTGTTTTTTTTTTTTTTTCATTCTATCAGTCTGTAATTTACACCCTTGCTACTCAAAAGTGCAGTCTGAACACCAGAAGAATTATCATCACATGGGTACTCATTAGAAAGACAGACTTACAAGACCCATCTCAGATGTCCTGATTCAGAATCTGCATTTTAACAAGATCCCTCACTGATTCCTCTGCACATTAAAGTTTCAAAGTATGGTCTAGATTATCATCTTCGGACCTGTTAGACGATGCCTTCATCTTAAAGAGTATTTTAGTCATCTGAGCATTTTTTGTTTCCCTTTTGAAATGAAGCCAATAATGTTTGCTCCTCAGACTTATCTCTTCCTTAAGTATATATGTACATGTATGAACATGCCTAAAGGAAAAAAAAAAGTACACCTACATATAGGCTTTTGTGTTAAACACATAGTTTATTTTATTTGATGACTTTTTCCCAGAAGCTGCAAAGAGAGTTTCTTAAGGCAGGGTGCCCACTCCACAGTTCACAGACAGTAAGTAGTCAGTGAACACTAATGGATGAAAAGAGGAATAGAGCCTATTTCAGCATCCTAAAGTCTCCTTAAATCACAAATCCACCTTCTTTCTTCTGTCAGTGGATAGAAACTTTCCATCAGGGGCTCCCCACGGTGACATTAGGTGGAAGAGGCAGGAGCGCATTAGGGAGCTGTCAAGTAGAGGGCAGTTCCTCCTTTTCTAGGAGGGAAATTGAGTGTGTGGTTGTGGTTCTTATCAGTTGACACCAGATGTGCTCAGCTGTTTCACTCTCCACTTTACCCCAACTAATCAATTACCCTTGCTCAAAATCAGACCAATACTCAAAACATTCAACAAAGTGCTTACATTTTTACGCTTAAGGCTAATTTAGCCAATAGTCCTGGGATGCTCTGAGGCAAGTCCCATTCCATGAAATAGGCTAGGAGAGATTTCTTAACATTTGTCCTGGTGTAGTCATGGACTGTCGAGTGATTCCCTTAATTTCTTCTTATCTCTGTGTGCATTGATATAAAATGAAGAGAATATTCCACTCTCTGATAATCAAATGAAAAAAATGTGTTTAGAAGTCCTTTGAAAAGTACAAAGAGTTATTCTAATGTAAAACATTAAAAATGTATCTTAAACAAAGGGAATGTAAGGGAGATTAAGAGAAAACCAGTTAATTACAAATTCACTGTTTGCCAATACTAGATGTCAAGTCCAAATAATTAACCAAACATGCACAATTTCTTATATCTCCTCTTTGTACTCATTTGTAAAGAAACTATTTTATGACTATACCAAACTCTAAAATAGAATCAAAGGAGTTTGACCCCTGGTAATGGGAGACAAGCTTATAGATAAAGCAGTTTTTATTATTAAGAACCCCTGGTGTCAGTGCCCATGGTGATGATGAAGTTTAGTTTCGGGTGGGCTTAAGAGTTTTTAAGAACATCTTTCAAAGGTAAGCCAAATTATTCAATCATATTTTCAAAGTAGAGTGAAATAAAGAAGTTATTCAAACGCACTTTGTCCTTCTTGGCACTTGTCCTTCTTGATAGGTTTTTTGTTTTTTGGTTTTTTTTTTACAAAATGGAAAAAAGAAATGGAGTCAGGAAGCAAGCACCAACTAGAAGCAAGACCACAGTCATTACCTGTATTGATGGTATATTTATAATTTATCCATTTTATTATGATTTAGGACTAGAGGAAATGGAAGAAACAATAGCAGCAAGTTTTATGTGTATGTGCACACATACACAACTCTGTAGGAAGATCTCCACTGTGCTGAATCTACTTTGGGGAAAATTAAATGAATCGGATAGTAGAGAAGCACTTTGAAGTAATTTCGTTGTGGAGATCTGTTGCTTATTATGATCGGTCTTACTCTTCAAGTAAATTATATTCCTCTTGTCCCAATCTGCACTAAATTGAGAAACACAGGTAACAGAAATGTAGACATTAATGTATCACCATTATCACGAATAAAACCTAAGTTGTAGAATGTGGCTAAGGGGTGTGATCGAAGAGCTCCTAAACCCTCTTGGTTTCCCCATTCTATCCTACTAAGTCTAGACCTTGGATAGTTCACCTGAGTACATCCCTAGTGCTTAAAGCACATTAGTAGAATAGATCCATCCAATTAAGAACTGGAGACCACTCACTTCTCCTCATACAGTGGCATGGGAAGGAGTAGAACAGAAAACCAGTTGTATTTTTGGTGGGGAGGACATCCACAAGTACACCTGAGGAGTGGGAAAAAGTAATCTCCTGAACAACAACTATACACACGTACCCCAACAGATATTAAAATGCATGCCTATGACTGAGTGATATTGAACCCACTGATTTTTATAACGCTTATGTAAAGGAAGTCAGGGGGAACATTGTGGTAATTTCTTACATTTGTGTAGTGTTGTAGAATTGACAGAAATTTTCACATATGAATTCATGAGATAAATCTCAAATCTTTGAGGATTATAACATGGAAAATACACTATTCCACCCTTCAACAACTATGCCATAATGTCATTTTCAAATAGAACTTTGGGCTGGGTAATACATGAGAGATGCAAAATAGCATTTCAAAGAGATTTTGTAAACAGCATTTACAAATTGCAAGCAAAACCTAGACTGGATTTGCATTTCTTATATTTTTTGTCACGTAAATTATTATCTCTAATTTCATGAAAGATACATTAAAGGGACTGTTGCTCATAAGTTTCCTTAAGGATTTACTTCTATTTTTTCAGTAACTAAGATTTTGTGCAATCCCATTCCCCCCAAAAATAAAATTAACAATACAATTTCATAGTCTAAGAGTAAAGTCTGATATCTCCAATGTATGCATCTGGGAATGTGAGGACACCTCAGCCCCAGTGATGAACATTTTTTCCCTTTGTCAATGCCATTGTGACTAAAGAACACCTGCATAGTTGTGGCCATTCTGTCATCAGCTCAATCAACACTAAAGAGATGCTGTAAGTTACTATGTTTTCAGAATGCATGGGGCATACGTGCCATTTTCATTTTAGCTGCTGAACATATTGCAAAACCACTGCAGAATTATTTTGCTCATAGGCATGTCAGCTTTCAAGACTGACTTACTTCTATTTTTAGCTTATTATACGTGCTTAAGAGCTGGCAAAGTTTTCAAAACTAATTCATATCTGCATAATCTGGTAGGTAAGGCATATTTTAAAAACAAAATGCTTCCTTTCTAGAGTGAACCTCTTCAAGTATTAGAATATAAAATTCTAGATTGTATGGTCTGTTTTCTGGATTTGAAACAGTTCAGAAATTTATTAGGAGGTTTGGTTGTCTTGGATAATACCATAACAAGATATAGTAACCCCTCCTATGTAATAAATCTGAATGTTCAGGATAATTTTGTAGTAGCCTAAGTGTAATGCATCATTACTCCAAGTCTCTACTTTCTCCAATTTATGTGCATTCTGCTGGTTGAATCAAATTGATAAAAAGCCTATTTTCTCAAAACATAACAAACCAACACAAACCTTTCTAGGACTGCAAATATATTTAAGAAAATATATAAATCACTGCTTGTCAAAGATTAAGGCTAGTTTAAGCTCACTATCTGGAAATCCTTAAAGACTTTTTTTTTCTTTCCATCACTATAGAGTAAGGTGCCTCATTAATGTAGTTTAATCAACTCTTAGCAGTTCAAGGCTATAAAATAGTCTAAATAGTAACGCTTCGAAGGGGGAGTGAGGCATGGAATGGAACAGTAAGGCCTGTCAAATTCCCCCAATGTTTGTAATCCACGAAGATATGTTCTTAGAAAACAAACTGAGATTACTTTTATGAAATGTGTATAATTCTTTTTAGCATTGCTCACGAGCCATTCAATATTCTGAATGGAGTTATTAATGAGTTTGTGCCAACTTCAAAATTTAAACTATATGTAAACTATATGTAAACACTGATCGATTGACTTTTTCTGCTGAGTAACATCAGATTTGTTTTATATTTCCTCCTTGTCTTCTTATTTTCTTTGGAAAAATAAATAATTTGTTTTGTTTAATATTAGGTTATTCAACTGGACACCAAAATTTTGGCTGTGGCTGATTCACTGTAAATTTAAAATGACTTGATCCTTTGCTTAGTGTATTTATCCCCACTGTTAACTAGCTGACTTAACCAGCTGTATCATAGGTATTTTATATGGTAGGGATGAAAGTGTGTCTAGTATTATCATTCATTCATTTATTCTTCCAAGAGGCAATGATTTTGTTGCTACTGTATGTCAATATTTCTTTGAGAGATCAGTGTCCTCATCCATCCCACTGGTGTCCACAGCATAGCAGGCACAGGGACTCTGGGCTCAGGTGGAAATAACAGGAGAGAGATTGAATGATGGAACTCAGCTACTGAAATATCAGTTGGAGACAGTGTTTTAAGTATGCATAAAACTATATTGCTTAATTATCACACATATCAATATGTCAGAAAAATATGAATATATACAGATGGTCCCAACTTAAGACGGTTCAACTTATGATTTTCAACTTTATAATGGTTTGAAAGTCATATGAACTTAGTAGAAACCATACTTTGAATTTTCAATTTTTATTTTTCCCCAGGCTCGTGACAGGTGGTATGATTTGTACTGTCTTGTGACGCTGGGCAATGGCAGCAAAGCCACAGCTCCCGGTCAGGCTTGTGACCGTGAGGGTGAACAATCGATACACTTACAACTGTTCTGTTTCTCACTTTCAGTACAGTGTTCAATACATTACCTGAGATATTCAATACTTTATTATAAGATAGGCTTTGTGTTAGATGATTTTTCCCAACTGTAGGTTTATGGAAGTGTTCTGAGCATGTTGAAGGTAGGCTAGAATAAGTTATGGTGTTCAGTAGGTGAGGTGTACTAAATGCATTTTTGGCTTACAATATTTTCAACTTACAATGGGTTTATCAGGACATTACCCTGTTGTAAATTGAGGAAGATGTGTGTGTGTGTGTGTTTATAAACAGTTTATAAACATTCAACTGCTTCGGATATATTCAACTTAGAAATCTGCATACATTGTTGATTCATTATTTCCTCCTACATTATTGTGATGTCAATTCCACTTAATGCTGCTCTTTGACAGACCCTCTCATGGTCTCTTTTTAAACTACTTGAGTGTCCTGCTAAATACTACCCTCTACTTCAGTTCACTTGCCTGTTCAAACTAATCCCCTGCTCCCCTCAAACAGACACGTAGATATGACCATATCAGTCTGCTACTTAAAAACTCTTATTCCCCTATAGGCAAAATTCAAATACTTTAACACCATAAAACTCAGTTCCAACAAACCTCTCCACATATAACTGTGATTATCATTTTGTGTCTCTGAACTTCTAACACACGTACATTTTCATTCTTCTTTAGATACGTTGAACATCACAGACACGAGAATGTTAATATTCTCTAACTCTTATCTATCTGATGAATATTAACTGTATTTTAAGCTCTTTCCCTGGGGAGAAAAATCTTCCTTCAAGGCAGTATTAAAGGTTTTCTTATCTGTTTTCCCACAAATAGTTTATGATTAATTCTTTCAATCAATTTATCAATTTTGCATTCACTATTTATCATGGGCCTACAATGGGTCAGACACTCTACAAAGTAAGCTATAGCAAGACTATGGTATCAAACAATATGAGGTCTCTGCCCTCTTGGAGCTTAGAATTAAATAGAGAATAGAGAAGAAAGGCCATAAGCAAATTAGCAAACACAAAATATATCACTGAAATTTATAGTAAGTGCTATAAAGAAAAAGAAACAAAATGGGGCAAGGGAGAATCCACTTTAGACTGGGAGAATTAGGCTAGTCTATGTTTGTGCTGCGAGTCAGGAATAAATGCCTTAGGAAAGCCAGTTCTGCTGGAGCATAATTCCAAAAGGGAAGAATGTCTGAGATTAAGTTAGAGAAGATGCAGAATCTGAGGCAGTGAGGCCCAGTAGATGTTAGAGTCTACCTCAGTGTTGAAGCGTCTCATTGAAAGGTGACAGAAAGACACTGAAGGTCAAAGAGAGAGAATTAAAAGAAAATGTTTGAGTGAATAACAACACGAGAAAATGAACATTATATATATATATATATATATATATATATATATATATATATATATATACACACACATACATTCCTAAAAAAAAAAAAGTCAAAAACAATCTGGTTGCCATAGGGAAAATAGGCTGAATGGGAGCAAAATTAGAAGCCAGCAACCAGTCAGGAGGCAACTGCAGTCCTGTAAGATGAAGATGATGCTAACTTTGGCTAAACAGGTTCAAGACAACAGAGATGAAAAGAAGGGGGCAAAATGGAGCTTACATTGAACAATGAAAATTTACTGAATTAAAGTGAATGTAGAAAGTAGTAAACAGACTCATTAAATATTGAGATCAGGAGTGAAATAAGAAGAGATTGCCAAATTCATTTAAAAATTTTTTTTTAAAGATTGTATTTATTTATTTGACAGGGAGAGAAAGAGAGCACAAGCAGGTTGAGCAGCAGGCAGAGGGAGAGGGAGAAGCAGTCTCTCTGCTGAATAGAGAGCCCGAGGCAGGGCTCGATCTCAGGACCCCAAGATCATGACCTGAGCCAAAGGCAGATGCTTAAGCAACTGAGCCACCCAGGCGCCCCTCATTTTAAATATTTTTGAGCCTCAGAGATGTCAAGCAGAAAGTAGAAATAAACAGATGGAAGTTCTTTGGTGTTTATTGTGTTTGGACAAAAAAAAAAAAAAAACCCATCAGAAACAAGCAGGGAAATAACCCATGTTTTAGTTTAAGAGTTAGACTCACAGTATACCTTGTGCTGAGGAGACAAATAGCCTTTACGAGCACTTGAGACAGTCAGGAAGCACTCACTTAGACAAGGAGGTAACGTACACCTAAAGTGAAAGGGCTGTGTGTTTTGAGTGAGTTAAATCAGTACAAAGCTTCAGAGCCCAGCTAGAGGTAGAAGCAGATAAATTGTCCAAGGGAGAGGATTCCAGAGGGTCTTTAAGAAAAGCTTATAGTTTAATGGAGTTGTTCAAAGTACGTCAGAGTGTGTGCACACATAGTGCTAAAATGTCCTTGTTGAAAGCATACACTTTAAGGTTTATTTCAAATTAGTTGTAACCAGGGTTGCTGGGAAGAAACATTAATTGTTAAGTAAATAAACACGACTGCCCCACTCTGGGTTGTAATGAAGAAGTTCACCTGCAGGTCCAGTCTTGAAGGTGAGCTGCTGCAATTTCCAAGCTCTTTGCTTTTTCTTGGTTCACACTGTCATCTACGTAAGGCGTACCCCTTCATACCAGAAATCACAAGGGTCTCTCTTACCTCTGTCTCGCTTCTGAAGCATGACTGCCTATCTTGTTGATGTGCTTTCCAATGTGCCCCTCCCTCAACTGAGTGAACTTTTCAAATAACCGTGGTCTGTATTTTAATTTCACCATCTATATTTGGTTAAACCGAGTCCAGTCATTTCCTCCTAAGGCTGAAATGAATAGACAGATGGAAGTTTAATTTCATTTACTGGAGAAAAATTGTTGCATGTGTTTTTTAGAGCATACCTAAGAAATGAGATACATTAATTTAAATGTTTTAGAGTATTGTATATTTTCTTAGAAAACATGACTTATTTATTTATTTATTTATTTATTTATTTATTTATTTGACAGAGAAAGACAGAGCGAGAGGGGGAACACAAGCAGGGGGAGTGGGAGAGGGAGAAGCAGGCTTCCCGCTGAGCAGGGAGCCCGATGCGGGGCTCGGTCCCAGGACCCCGGGATCATGACCTGAGCCGAAGGCAGACGCTTAACGACTGAGCCACCCAGGCGCCCCGAAAACATGACTTTTCAATCACAAGTTAACACTTCAGTCAGAAAGGCTGTGTAAATCCTAGTTACTAAAAATAACAGTGCCTTTACCCAATAGCAGGTGCGTAATTATGGAAAAACAAGGAAACTATGAAGTGTTAGGACCAATCATATCTTTGACGATAGCTCCAAATGTCAAGTATGACTGTCAATGAGAAGCTGAGAGATTCTCTGCCTTTTGATCAACAAGCCTGCCAAGATTAGGTTTGGTTCACTCCTTAGTAGACAGATAAGCTGATGAAATTTATTCAGATCCAGATACCCCAAAGCAGCTAATTCCTGTTCAGCTTGAGACTGATCAGGCTCCTTGCAGACATTTATAGGGCATTTATTGGACAAGAGCACAGGTGGAGGCCCACATACTAGAGGCTTAAATAAACAAAGTTACCAATTAAGCCAACAAACTCCCTAATAATTATGCTCTACCTTCGATCTTGATAAAATACATCATCATAATGTCAAAATTTCTGTTTTTCTTTTCACCTTTTACTTTTTTTCTGAGCTTTACTTGTATATTTTTTATTTCTCTCTAACTGTACTTATACTCATTCTCAGTGATTTAAAGGATTAAACATAAAGTGTAACGGTATTCAAAGGGTAAAAATCTGAATGTATTTTAATCAAAAATTAATATAGTCAATTTAAGAATTTTTAAAAATCAAAATTATTCTTAATGTTTAAAATATTTTCTTCCAAAATATTCAAAATTTCTATTCATTTTCATAGGCAATGTAGAAATTGTAAGTGAAGAAAATAAAAAGTTATGTAAAATTATCTGAAGTTTAATTTCATGTAATTAAGACTAAATATAATTTTTCAGAAAGATTAAACTGTGATTCTAACATTAATTGTATGTAACATTAATTGATGAATAGAAGAATCAGAGATACCCTTTATGTATATTCGGGGCAGCCAAACTTTTTCTACAAAAAAAACATGCAGTAAATATTTTAGGTTTAGGGCCATATAGCTCTGTTACAACTACTCAGCTCTGTCACTGTAACGTGAAATCACATGGATGGTACATGAATAATGAGAATGGCTGTGTTACTGAAAGAAACTACTTCCAGGCATAGACAGAAGGCCAGATGTTGCCTGTGGGCCATAGTGTGCTCAGCCCCGGTTTAGAATTACATATACACGAATTTAAGAGTGATTTGACTTGTTTAACATTGGAATGTTTCTCCAGCCAACATATGCAACTGTTGAAATATCACAGTAATTCATGAGGACTTTCATAACCACAAACTGGAACATAAAGAGTTAAAAGAAAATAAATGGGAGAATCCCTTGCAATCATATTACTGAAATTAAGGGATTTGACAAGATAATTTGACTTTTCTTTTATAAACACTTATGCTGCTCAAATCCTTTCAGTCTGTCTCTGAGGGAGGAGCAGTACACCCTGCAAACCTTCATGGTATTAGAAGGAAGTTACCTTTTGTTTGAGGATGTATCCTAGAGAGGGAGTGTTTTCCTTGAATGGTGTGGGTCATGTTACTGGTAAAATTGTGCTGGCCCTAATAATCAAATCCTGAGAGACTAAATTTCCCATGTGTTGGTTAGTAAATGTGTGTGTGTGTGTGTGTGTATGTGCTTTCGTTCTCGTCTGTAAGTGGACTCAGCAGAGATCAACATATTTCCAGAAAACAGCCTAATGGTACTTTGACCATAACTTTGTTCTTCCCCATGTTACCTGTGTGACCCAGAGAGTGTTTCTTAGAATCAATGGACTCTAAAAACAACTTAAACATCACTTGTTCTGATTAAATGTACACAAAGACCTTGTATTTGTTCTGAAAAATAATAAGAATTCAATACCTATTTGCTGAAACAGATATCTCCGCTCTCCAGTTCATCTTTTAAAAGCTGACGGATTACCTGTCTCCAAACATCATGGGTTTCAGAAGAGCAGAGTGGAGAAAATAAACATGAGACCATAACTGTAACAGAAATTCAGGCTTTTCCATTTGAAATGTAATTAAGCTTACCTGATCTGAAACCAAGTTACATGGTATCATTGTGTGGCATTTTATGCACACTTCTCATACCACTCTGGGCCTGTTACAGCGTACTTCTACTGATGTCTGTGACTTAAACTGCATTCCAAAATATCATGATCTCGGACAGTGCTCTGGGTAAAGAAGCACAGTGATAACCACCACAGGGTAGGGCAGGACATATGGGAAGGATGCCGTAACAACTGAGGTTTTTCATTAAATAACAAAATGTATATAAAATCATTTAAAATTATTCAAGAGATGAAACGGAGTTTAAGTAACAAATGTCCAAACATAGTACGTGTCCAAATTAAGACTACCTTTCCTCTTGAATCTGTAATATAATACAAGAGCAAGATCTCACTACTGATAATGGTGGCTACCAGTTCCAGAGACCCTCTTGCCTTGACACAAAGGGAACATTACTACCTGCCAAAGATCAAAAACTCGTCGCTACCTCATTCATTGTCTTCTTCAATGTCAATAACTATCAGCAATGATTAGATTAGGAAAATGAGGTTCAGAAGGCTTCATTTATTTATGTGAAGATAAAGGACACTACTCTAGGTAGTGTCAGTCTGAATCCAAAACCCATCCCTCACAGCCCAGTACTATAAAGTAATCACTGAACTGAACCAATGAGATTTAGTTGTAGTTGTAAACTTCAGCCCCTACCGAGAGCAGAACCAGTTTCAAAGTCAGTGCGAAGCAGTGATCAGAGATGTTCCTTCTACCCCTTCTAGTACCTTCCCCATTCCTGTGACTCTGTAGTGTCATTTCTCCCAGTTTGCAACTTGTTCCATGCAAACAAATACAGATTTTCAGTTGGCTTGCTGGGTGGAAGTCTCACTAAACTGTTATAACATGTTACTCCTTCCTGACTTGTAAGTAACCAGTAGGTTTCTTCTGGCTCATTTTAATAAAGAGCTCCAGAAGATATTTTTAAAATTCCTTGGAGATACAGAGACAAATTACTAATAGTGGAATTAAAGGAACAGTGACATGAGATAGGGGTAAAATTTGTGAAAGGTGTGATTTCCTGAAATATCTGTATTATATTCGTAATATGCAGTGCACTTATTTACAAGGCAGAAACACAATTTTACCTTATATTAGGCCACTAGTAGATGTTTTGAGTACAGAGAAGAGTTCCCTGCCTTGGTATCTTAAGAGCTTGACATATTTTAGCACTATGAATTGCATGTGCCCCGCTCCCAGATGCTTTATTGTTATCTGTGACCTTCTCACTGGAAATTCCTTTAACTCTTCTAACACAGAGGCTACTCAAATTAAACAAATCTATAACTAATTACAGTCTTTTGCAAGCAAGGTAAGAAATAAATCCTATACCTGCACATTAAAAAGTTAAGTACCAGCAATAAAAATTTTTGCCATTGTTTCCAGTATTAAAAAGAAAAGAAAAAAAGCTATGTGATCTGATGGTTAAGTCAGATTTTGGATTAAATATCTATTAATTCCATGAGAGACATCACTATTCCCCAAACTAGTGATGATCAGATGGATAATGTGACAAGTTCTCGCAATTGTGTCTTTCAATTTGAGAAAGTGGGTCCTCTCATGTGTCATTATAAAGGGCACCTTTATTCTCTCTCCCACACCTTCTCGGTATTTACACTAGTAACATTGCACCATAATTGTATTTTATAAAGCCCAAGTCTCATTTAAATGCCTGAAAATTATGCCAAAGGGATTTCATTTACCACTGGCTGTGTAGGGGATAGAGTTATACAACCCCTATTAATGCTAATGGGAGTTCATGAATAAATCTTCAAAATTTCAGAGAAAAATGTATCCCAAGAAGGACATGAAATGAAGACAATAGGCTCACCAGAGCAAAATTAAATGGCAGTTTGATTTTCTGAGCTAATACCTCATAAAAATAGAAGTCACTTACACTTAAAATCATTTAAGAATAGTGATTTCTTTAGTAAGAATTCACAAATCTCTTTGACAACTTAACTCACATAATTTGCACAAATAACAATTTTTATTATTGGCAATTACCTATAGACTTCCAATATGGAATGACCTGGGGGCCTTTTATATAGTATCCCAGTTTCTCATAATCGTCACTGAATGAGGATTTAGATGATAAAACACATTTTTAGAAATAAATCACCATGAAATTATATGGTTGTAGCTTTAACACTACATATTAGAAGGTACTATGTGAACTTCCACAGATACTAGAAGAATGTGACATTTTTATATTGCTCATTGGCAAATGGTGTAGCTATTTTTTAAAAATATGGTGGCGGTCTTTTAAAACTAAAATACGATTATAAATATTAAACCTGTCATTCTCATCAGGTTTCTTAGATGTCAAAAAGAAAAAAAAAAAAAAACTATAGGGGCGCCTCGGTGGCTCAGTAGTTAAGCATCTGCCTTCGGCTCAGGTCATGATCCCAGGGTCCTGGGATCAAGTCCTACATAGGGCTCCCTGCTCGGCGGGAAGCCTGCTTCTCTCTCTCCCACTGTCCCTGCTTGTGTTCCCTCTCTCGCTGTGTCTCTCTTTGTCAAATAAATAAATAAAATCTTAAAAAAAAACAAAACTATAAACTGCTAAGATTTAAACTTTTTATTTTGGATGATTATTTATTTATTCATTCATTCATTCATCCATTCATTCAATATAGAACTAACTTGTTTTCATGGAGCAATTGGGACTTTTTCCATAAATGATTTTGGTGTTTCATTATTTTAAGTGTTGTCTCCACACAATAAAAATGGAAGTATAAGTATATTCAAAGTCAAATTTATGCATACTAACAATCATATTTTGTTGAAATTTGTTCTATATAAATTAGCCTTTACTAAAATTATATTTTATAATTTTAATAAATAATGATGAAATAAAATGAGTGACTTTTGAATAATGATGAAATAAAAATGAGTGACTTTTGAATATACAATAGCTTTTGCTAGAAAATGTTTGAGTCAATTAATATCTCTCCAAATAATGGATGCTTTAGTATTTCAATTCTTAGGACTCTATGTAGACAATCCATTTCCCTAGTCAAATTCCTTTATGAAATAGGGTTTACTACATAATGTACCTCAACTTTTTTTTTCTTTCCAACTGTATTCTTCTGATAATCTCTTCCAGAGTTAATTACTCCCGTTTGTAGGTGATGAAATGTGTTAGGAACCTACTTCAAATGTTGGCCCAGATCTAAGCATGGTCTTTCCTTTTACTTGAACTCAGAATTAAGACTCTTGGTTCTTATTTTTTATATCCCAGTCCCAGAAGTAGTTTTCACTGTAAAAGCAATCTGCAGGCCATCTTATGCTTTCTAGCACTAGCCTACAACCAGGCTCTAGCTTCTCCAGCACACTACACGGTAGGGATTTGCCTATGTATTAAACTACAAGGCATTCTCTCATTAGTTTTTTTTTTTTTTTTTTAAGATTTTATTTTTTTATTTGACAGAGACACAGCGAGAGAGGGAACACAAGCAGAGAGAGTGGGAGTGGGAGAAGCAGGCTTCCTGCTGAGCAGGGAGCCCGATGAGGGGCTCGATCCCCGGACCCTGGGACCATGAGGTGAGCCGAAGGCAGACGCTTAACGACTGAGCCACCCAGGCGCCCTCTCATTAGTTTAAATACATTTTATTTTAGACAACTAACATGACATGTTTTTTCTTAAAAAAAAAACACCTGTACTCCAAACAGATCAAGGTCAAAATAAATGAAGAGCTCAAGATGACATCAGTCCCATTTGTCTAAGTCCTGGTGTTGTGTGGGTAAAGCACAGTAGCCAATTATGATAACAGGTGATACAACCAATGTAGTAGGCAAATTTGTTAACATTTTTCCATTTCTAAACCATCTTTAAAGAAAACCATATATGGGGTCTCAACATCCTCGTGACAGTCCAGCGGAGCAACCATGCCATCTGGATTCATGTTTTCACCAATAATGAACTGGTAGTTTTTGAAATTAGCGAGGATGTGCTTATTTGTTCTGTAGCCCCTGTCATAAGAAGTTTTACTCTTTCTGGCCTCCGTTCTTCATGTTTACCTTTGATTGATTTCATATAATCTTTGATGTACTTCTTGTAGGCTTCCTCTGTGAAGCTGGTTTCCATCATTTGCAGGAAGTGCAAACGATGGTTCATGACAAGATCAATGCTAGTGATTATTGTGCTTTTGGTACCTTCACCCTTGGGGCCTTCAGTGGGGACATCGCCACCAATAAGTGAATCAACAATGTTACCCTCTGTCTTACTGATCATCTTCCCCTCCACCTCCAGGCACAGCCTGTCCATGATCTCCCGGATCTTGAGAATGTCGGAGAACATCTCATCATGCCTAATGAGGAGATGATTATGACTGTGGCTGGACAGTGGTGCCAGCTTAGCAGGAGCCTGGAACTCTGAGTGAGCTTGGTGCAGCCAGAGCAGCACTTGTGGGGAGAGGGGAGGGGGAAGAAAAGCAATGCACCTTGACTTTTAAATGTTATCTGTAGAAACTGGTTAATAAATACCTTATTAAAAAGGTCAGGTGCAGGAGAGCTTTATTAACATACATCTGTCAAGATGAGATTTTAATTCTTTTAAATGACAAACATAACAAAACAAAATATTTCAACTGTAAGAACACAATACACATACGATATACTTGGGTTTGTATTCTCTAAAATAGTATTTGAACTTTTTTAACGTAAATTGAACTTAGCACTGGCTGTATCAATTAGATTTGTTAAGGTTCAACATCTTCACCCCCACTGACTTGCTTCTTAATATAAGCAAAGCAAGTAGGAGAGCAGGGATGTCAGATGTCCTCTGGAGCCATCATTCAGGGAATGCTTGCATTTAAAGCTCCACATGCGATGACTCCCAGACACTTCACACCCTAACTTTCTGTGGACCAGATGGCTTGCCAATACAACAAGTTCAAGGGGAGGAAGAAGGCATCATAGGCAAACACCATTGTTAAAACACATATTATCTGATATCCAGAACAGTATAGTGAGAAGAGAAAGGGCTTTAGGGTCAGATATCCTAGCTTGAATCTTAGATTAGTTACTTAGGAGCTGTGTCACCCGTAGCATGTACCTATAATTTGCGGAGCTTCAGTTTCTTCATCTTATATATCAAATAATATCTACCTTCTAAGGTGATTAAATATAGAGATTATTTGCTAAAAGCTTCTGGCTGAGTAAGTAACCAATACATAATGTTATTGTTCAAGCATGTGTTGATTGTACGTAGTAGTTGATGGCTGCTGGACAGCCTCAACTTCCTTAAAGGTAAGATACATAGGAAGTTGAAATTAGCCTCATGTGAATTCCTAAGGCTTCAAAATCCTTCACCTTTATTTACTCCCTTTGGAATACCTCTGATTTATTCAGTAAGATCAGCACCTGGTTAACCAACATCATACATGGCAATCCTCTTTTTGCTGCTTCCAGAATCTGATTTCCCACCTTGGGTTTGAATGGCACCTCGGATAGCAAGAGGAATAGCCACCTATCCTGAAACCCCTTAGTGAGTACTTTTGGCATGATCAAATTGAGTACTCATTACACTCAAGTTGTTGAAACAAATCACTACCAGGAGTGGAATGAAAGAGCAAAATGGTGAACTGTTTTATAGAAAATAGGGATCACCACTCTACTGACCCCACCTCTCCCTTACCCAAAACAAAAACAAACGAACAAAAAAGCAAAACCCCAAAACAAAAACCATCCTGGAACCCAAGACACCATACACTTTAACAGTCCAAGTGTGTTCGCTTAAGATGAATGAGGATAGGTAGTAACTTCCTTGAAACCTGGCTTAACCACTGCAGAGCTACTTCGGTTTCAGGGGAGAAACCCACAGATTGGGTCTGGAGTTAGCATTGCTTAGATATATAGAAAGTGCACAGCAACAGTTCCAGCCTGTTACCAAGGCTTTATTCATACAATGGACCTCACTCAAGGTGACCTCACACACCACTAATGGCGGTCAGTGCACAAGAATGCATCTCCTTATGATTGTTATTTACATCAGCATTCCTAATTGCTTTACCATTTCTAAGTCAATTTCATCACAGTCAGGGACATTTGTGTTGTTATCATTAATTCAACTGTTTTCTGAAGGCAAGTATAGAACTCTGAAATAAGTGCATGTGTGTATTTATATATATAAAATTTCTTCTACATCTTTCACTCTGAAGAGTGTGCTTTACAAATGAATTTTTCAGCTTTGTCATGAGTCTTATTTCCCTTTTTCCCAAGCAAAGATAATCATAACAAAATTCTTTAAGAATTCTCCCCATAGTCTCTTTGATGTAGAAACAGCCCATCTGCAATTTATTCCCTCTTCCTTTTATCTCCTGGGAAAAGGAGAAGTTGGCTGATTTAACCAAGTCCTAGCCTTCTTCACAGAGAAAAAAAAAGTGTGTCCTACAGGATGGAATGAGTGGTGGGGAAACTTCTCCCCGAATGCTAATGCAAGCTTCTGTCTGGTCCTTCTAAGCATCATACCTAATGTATTTATTATAAAGAAATCTATAGTATGGCAACATTGATTTTTAGGTTCACCAGAATAGGCATATCTTCCTTACTGTGAATGTTTTAACGCAATAAGAAATATAAAGAAATCTGTCACCTGGAGGTCACTGCTTTCTTCACACAAATCATTACTGCTTCTAAAGAGACAGTGGCCAGGAACTTGACCAGACTCGTACAAGAAAACCTGTCAAAAGAGAAGAACAGTTGCTTCATACGTTAGCACAAACAATGGGTGATGACATTTGGTGAGAATGTGCAAGTATTAGGCCAGTAGCCCTGGTGGTAATAAACATGAGCAATAGTAAAATCATGTTCTAATCTTCTTTTGAGTTTAGTAATCATTTTCTCAATGATGCTTTATGGATATAACTTCATTTTGCTATTTTTAATTTGCTTTCTCTATAAGATAAGTGCACATGCTGGGTCATAAAGTCCACTCAGTACTAAAGGATATAACGTGAAAATGAAAGTTTACTACCTTCCACCCAGAGACACTTTCAATAGTCTGTTTTTAGGACTTGAGATAATTATCTTAATAAGTATAAATGTTACCTGTGTACACCTATTTGTTAATCTTCAATATTAAATGTGATCTAACCTTCCATAAAAGTTGACACTTATTATAGTTCCATCCTTTCCTTCTATACTTCTAAATCTTTGCTAAAAATATAAATTCATATTTATTTTTATTTCTTACTCTATTATGACCCTTATATTTGTATATAGCACACATAAATGTCTATTTCTTTGCTCAAATATTTTTAAAGAGTATGTTGATTTCTAAAAGAAGGGAAAGACAGGGAGGAAGTATATTGGATTTATTTATTTTACATATTCTTTATTAATACATTTGCTTGCTTATGTGTTTTATTGTATACTCTCTTAATAGAGATCTTCACTTTATGCCTAAGGCCCTCTAGCTACTTAATCATGTATTTGTTATAAAGAACACATTTTTAAAAAGATTTTATTTATTTGAGAGAGCCAGAAATAGAGACAGAGATAGCGAGAGAGAGAGCATGAGCAGGGAGGAGAGGGAGAAGAAAGCTCCCTGCTGAGCAAGGAGCCCAATGTGGGACTCGATCCCAGGACCCTGGGATCATGACCTGAGCCGAAGGCAGATACTGACTGAGCCACCCAGATGCCCCAAGAACCCATTTTTAAGAGGCATTTTCTGAAAGTCCAAAGAATTTCTTTCTTTTTTCTTTTGGAGAGAGAGTGCACTTGAGTGGGGGAAGAGGAGGGGCAGAGAGAGGGAGAGGGAGAGAGAATCTTGAGCAGGCTCCATGCCCAGCATGGAATCTGACACAGGGCTCAATCCCACGACCCTGAGATCAGGATCTGAGTCAAAATCAAGAGTCAGATGCTTAACTGAGTGAGCCACCCAGGTGCCCCTGTGCAAAGAATTTCAATTTTAATTTACACCAATTGCTTTTCATCTTAGAATTACCTTACTTTTGTTCTTCTATGTTAGGCTATTTCTTGGATGCCTTGGACTCTTTACAACAGCTACAATACCTCCTAAATAAATATACAGAAAAGGCCTGTAAGTGGTAAAATGTCTGAGCTCGTCCATGTCCAAATTAAGTTTATTTTACTCTCATGGTTGATTGATCATTTGACTGATATTCTGATTTCTATGTTCAGTTTGTCCATTTGTCCATTTGAGTCCATGTTTTTTGTGTTGTTGTTTTTCTCCTCTCTGGTTGATCTTGGTCATCCATTTATGTTTATCAATGAAGAACTCTGTTATGTGATATTCACTGATAAGGTGAGTATTCTCTCCAGCATTGCATTTTATAGCTACTCGTATTTTCTTTTTAAATACCCTCCACTTTGGAATCTCAGTAGTTCTTCAATCACTTTTTTTCATATCAGTATATGTGTTAATGATATGTCTTTTTCATTATAAGATTTTGTAGAAACATCCATATTGCTTTTATAAATGATTAGACTGCATCTTCCTTTCCATTTCTACTGGATCCACACTCTGTTATCAGTGTTCATCACTTCCTGCAGCGATTTCAAAGTAACATTTTCACTGGTCTTTTTGCCACCAGCTAGCATCCATTTATTTCAAATTAGAAAATAGCCTTTTAGCAAATAATGCATTGAGTCTGCCATGTTCATTTCTGTAGTGAAATAAAGGGAGCAGATGAGAAATCCCATTCACTTTTCTCACATTAACTTAAATACCTTTGAAATCCCTTGAACTACATTAGCAAACACAGATCACTAAGGGATATTGACCTGAGAAGAGCATATCATTGTTTAAAGCAATTGCCTTCAGACATGGTTTCAAATGGGAAAGATTGGCTTTAAAAATGAAAACTGGTATATTGGGAAAGGTGCATTATAGCTGCTCAGCTAACCAATTGTTCTCCATTAGAAAGAATTAGAGAAGAACTAGATGCTCAAGTAACTACTTCAATGAATTTGGCTCCTGGTAGCCTCAGGAGGCGTTATAATTACCCTGCTAAGGGTGTTCCACTGGAGGACTACAGTATTCTATTCAGGTCTATTTCCAAGGTAATTTTTTGGATTTAAAAGTAGAATAACTCAATAAGAGTTGTTCTCACTGGGAGTCATTCCAGTTCCCCCTAAGCTTCCATATAAAGACAGGATTTGAGAAACAATGAGTAAGATAATCCTTTTAAATCTTTCTCTTGATTGGAAGCAGTTCAATTCATTCCAAAGGCGGATTACCGTGAAAGAAATTCTAAATTAAACTTATTTAATATGTCTTGCTCCTGGGATCTCTAGAAGTATTTTGGGATATTACATTTTGATATCTAGGGGAGTGTATCATGTTGTTTTAATCTGTCCAACATCTTTTACTCCTTCTTCTAATAATGACACCTCATTTCATTTGAGGAACTGGTTCTCTCCCCCTAGAGCTCCCCCTACCCCCACCATGTGGAAGCCTCCAGGTCTACAACCTCTGACCCCTGCTCAATGGTTAGGTAAGTCGTTGAGCCTGTGCTATCATCGTATCCTTCCACTCTGGGCCAGTGCTGCCTTGTGATCAGAATATTTCCCCGGGAATTTTTATAAGTCCCCTTCGATAGAGATCTACACATACATGAACACAAAGCGTGCCAGTTTGGGAGACTGAAAACAGTACTAAAAAAATCTGAGGTTGAAAGAGGCTGTGCTGGCAGTAAGCAGCCTATAGGCTTCTCCAGTTTTTTTTAATAAAAACTCCTTGTAACCTGGGAATCATATTGTTAAGACATCTCATATGTCAAAAAGCAGCTTGGTAGAGAAGAAGGTGCCTGGGTTTAGAATGCAGATGTACGTTGACTAGAATGCAGACTGCCACCATATCACCTTAGCAAGCTACTTCTCTTCTATTTGATTGTCTACTTAAAAATGTGTTAATGCTTATTTTAAAGAACAGTACCTCTCAACGTACTTACAACTGAAGGATCCAGTAACATCACCAAGTATCTATGTTCCAAGCATCATGGAAGCAAATAACAAAAGCACAATTATTACCATAAAGATGATTACAAAAAAAGAAAAAGATGATTACAGTTAAGGAGTTAGGGAAGTAAATGATTTCAGTGTAATCAAACTGCTGTGAGAAAATAAGCGAAGCACTTGACTTGAGCTATGGAAATAGAATCTGTAGTCCATAGGTTAAGGAGTTTGCCAGATAACAAATAGCATTACAGGCACAGACTGACATGAAGAGCGTTAAAACACACGCACATGCATGTGCACACACACACACACACAGAGAAGATGCACAGACTCTGGCCAAAAAAGAATGACTAGAAACCATGGGAAGAAATAGAAAATATACCAATCATCAGTGTTGAGGTATCCTTGTGCTATCATTTAGCTTCCTATTTACTACTCTTGGAATAGATTTTTAGCCTTCAACTAGGATTTATAGATCTCAGCCCACAAAACCAGTGCCAAAAAAAGCCCCCAGAAAACAAAAACAAAACACCCAACAAACAAAAACCAAACCCAAACCACTGCATTATTTAGATTAACTTAATTTTGTCTCAGAATTCTCATTTTGTTTGGCAGGTTGGAAATTAAACTTATTTCCCTAATTTCCAATCCCTGTTCAGTCCCTTGTGTTTTCTTCAATCTGGGATATACTCTAGTGTCTCTGTAAGATTTCTTCAGGCCCACCTGGCACTACCTCTTTTGCTTTGCCTCTTCTGTACTATGATGGGGACATGCTAATCTTTGGGGAATCATTGCCCTGAGGTCCTACCATTTCCTCCCAGCAATGCCAATAAGCTTTCTTGCCATGGAAGCCCCAGAATCTCAACTCTTCATAGATTCTGAGAATCTCTTTTATATTCAGGAAAAGCCTTTTATCTATTTTAAGCATGGAATCCTAACCATATACTGAAGCCTACATTTGCAGAGAAGTGAATTTAGATCAAAGGAATAACCTCTGTCTGCAGTAGGTTTCATAATTCTCAGAGGTCGGGAAGAAGTAACTATTACAATACATTCCCAGCATTAGAAATATTTTAATAAATATCTACTGAGAACCTAATATGTCCCAGATATTCATCTACACGCTTAGATTCTAACAGTAAAGACAGACAATAAATGAAGAGAAGAATACATTAAAAATTATAGAGTGTGTAAAAAGGTGGTAAGTGCTATGATGAAAAATAGAGCAGGTAAAGGGAGGTAGATTGCGTGGATTTCATTTTTAAATAAGGTGGACATGATAGGCATGAATGATTGAGATTTAGAGGAGGCAAGGCAGTTAGCTATGAGGTTATCTGAGGAAAGAGTAATACAAGAAAAAAAAAAGGGTCTAAGTTGGGAAGAGCAGCAGTGTGTTTGAGGAACAGCAAGAAATAGTGGCTGAAGCTGAATAAGTTAGAGGCAGAGAAGCAGGAGATGAAGTAAGAGAGGTACTGAGGGCCAGTTCACAAACTACTTCTCAGGCCATTGTTGAAGGACATAGTTGTAGGAACTGTTTCTCATTGAAATAGGAACCACTGAAGACTGTGGAGTATCTCCTAAATCTTTAAAAAACACATAATTGACACCACGTCCTTCCAACTTACTGAATAACATTTTAAAAGTTAACATAATAAAATTCAAATAAACCCTAAGGATTATAAAACACCAAGTCCCTGTTTTCTAAACATAGAAGGTGATAAAATCATTTAATAGCACTCTTGAGTAACTTGAGAAAGGAAGCTGTATGTTATCCCCAAATGAGATTTTCAAAGGGCCCACAGCAGGCTGAGCTCCTCTGCCAAACAACAACAGGGAGAGTCCTTAAATTCTAGGTGCAGTCTACTTTAACACTTAGAATCACCTGGCAAATACAGATGAGCCAGAGAATAAGCCAGCTACTTTGCTGGCCAAGAGTCATTACTGCAAGACCTTACTATATGCAATACATTTAAGAGTGTCATGTGCAATATCATCAAAAACCATACAGTAGGATGTCAGCCTCAAAGGGTCAGGAGTATTTTAAATATTTATTTCTTTTTTTTTTTTAAGATTTTATTTATTTACTTGACACAGAGAGAGAGAGACAGTGAGAGAGGGAACACAAACAGGGGGAGTGGGAGAGGGAGAAGCAGGCTTCCCGCTGAGAAAGGAGCCGGATGCGGGGTTTGATCCCAGGACCCTGGGATCATGACCCGAGCCGAAGGCAGACACCCAACTACTGAGCCACCCAGGCGCCCCTTAAATATTTATTAAAGTAAGAATTAGATGCCAATCTGAAAACTGTGCTCAACATGCATCTTTATTTCCAGATACAGGAAATGAGAAATAACTATTGTTCAAAACAAGCATTATGATTAGTGGTTGATACTTAATTGCTTTGAGTTGTATCTGTATTTATGTGAAATACATAGAGAATGTTATCCACCAGCTGTGAAATTGTTTTATGTGATTTTTACTTCTGCAGTTTCTAAAGACTGAGCTGTAGCTTTGTTGTTACTACTGTTATTTCATTCCTAAAACTAAAAAGTTGAGAATGAACTTCTATGTCATTTTGTCTAGCATTCATTTAGCATTTTTTCAAATATTGCTATTTAACAGTGTTTAAATTATCTGATCTCCAACTAAATTGTAAAGAGCTCAAGATAAGTAGTTCCAATAATTTTTTATACCACCTAGAGATATTTAACAAAGCCTGGGACAAATATGCTGGATAAATATGTAAGTGCAACTTTTAATATCCACACTTAGACTTTGAAAATGTGTGAAATGTTGTTTTTTGTAGTACATTGTCATTTTCGGGGATAGTATAAATCTGAAAAATCCACTACATATATTGGTAGTCCTCTCCCTCCATGAGTCTTTCATGCCAAACAAAGGGGGTAAGATCTTCTTACAGAGGGCAAAATTACAAAAGAAAAGGAAAAATTAGTAAAAACTGAGGAAATCTGTTGTTCTTTTCTTTTTAAAAAAATGGTGTAAAAAATGTCAAAGAAGTCTTTTAGACAGAAAAGATAAAAGTAAGTCAAAGTACAGATACAAGCACCAAAAATAAAGAAAAGAGTGCAAGCCAATCCTGTTTTGTTGATAGACAGAAGTTGTTCACTGTCACCTTTCCACTGCAAAATTGACATGAGTGGTTTCTGGAATCATAACACCTGAAGGAATTCACCTTTTACTGCACAACCCAGTGGTGGTAAAAATGAGTTCCATTTTGTATTAAAAACATAATTTCTCTACTTTGTGTTTTTTGAAGATTTCTAACCCCAGGATGACAAACATGTAACAGTGTTGCTCTAAACATGTATGTGAGCTGGCATCTCACCCAATTCTCTCTTGTCCTCTATGCACTTTTCCTTTCATTGTATTTTCTTGACTTCTATAGGAAGTTATGAAAGTCATGATGGCAGTGAGCACAGTGGATAAAGTTTGCAAAGAACCATGGTGGCCCAGGTCACAGAGGAAAAGTGAAAAGGGATGATGTGATGAGCTAGATATGTTACAGCTTAGAGGGAAGAAAGGCACCAGAAGAGCCCAAGCTGTTCCAACCTGCCACTGTTTGAGTCTTCCCACAGCAGGGACCAGACCCTGCATGAGTGAGCCTTCAGATAATTTCAACCCTACAATCTGAGCCATCTGAGCACACATTGAGTGAAGCACAGACAAGCTTATCCTTTTCAAGCCCTGCACAGAGTACAAATTCATGAGGAAAAGAAATGCTGTGAAATCATTAAGTTTGGGGATGGTTTTTATGCAACATTAGGCACCAGAAACATAGGGAGACAGTGATTTAAATGACTGTGGTCTTTGCTTCAGAAATAATGAAGACCAAGAGACATTTGAAAACTTCTTTGAAGTGTCTAAAGACAAAACTATCAACCCAGAATTATGTATTTAGGCACTACATCCCTCAAGAATATGACAAAGACACATTTAGGTAAGAAAACCAACAGAATCTGTTCACAGAGCTGTATGACTAGAAATAGTAAATGTACTTCTTCAGACTATTAGAGAAACTCAAATCTTCAGCAACAAATAAAAAGCATCAGAAATTTAGGCAAATTTGACTGAATAAAATAAAAATTACAGTATTTTTCTTTTGGGGATATAATACCTTGGATAGCTATACCATAAAGGATGATGGAGGTGGGGTAAATGGACTATAGAATTGCAAGATTTTCTACATTTTACATGAAAGGTTATAATATTACCTCTAAACAGACTGTGAAAATCAGAGGATTCATATGTTCCTTGGGGGAACCAATAAAAGTCATGTATAGCTAAGAATCTAATAGTGAAAATAGAATTTAAAAAAATAAATATACAAAACTAAGTGAGAAAGGAGTGCAGAGAAACAAAACAGAAGTAAGAAGCCAAGTAAAAATGATAAATAATAAAATGTTAAACCTAAACATAAACATATCAGCAATTATATTAAATTCAAAGTAATTATTGATCTAATTAAAAATAAAGATAGCCAGAATGGATATATTAACAAGACAATTCTATGTTGTCAATGTTTACTTAAAACATAAAATCCCGGGGTGCCTGGGTGGCTTGGTCCTTAAGTGTCTGCCTTCGTCTCAGGTCATGATCCCAGGGTCCTGGGATCGAGCCCCACATCGGGCTCCCGGTTCAGTGGGAAGCCCGCTTCTCCCTCTCCTGCTCCGCCTGCTTGTGTTCCCTCTCTCGCTATGTGTCTCTCTGTCAAATAAATAAATAAAATCTTAAAAAAAAAAAAAACATAAAATCCCAGGTAAACCAAGTGTGTGTATGTGTGTGTATATACACAACACACAGTTGACCCTTGAACAACGCAAAGGTTAGGGGCACTGACCTCACCATGCAGTTGAAAAGTCACATATAATTTTTGACCCCCCCCCAAAAACTTAGCTACTAATAGCCTACTGTTGATTGAACACCATATTGTTAAGATAAACAGTCAATTAACACATATTTTGTACGTTATATGTACCATATATTATGTTCCTATAGTAAAATAAGCTAGAGAGAATAAAATGTTATTAAGAAAATCATGGGGTGGCTGGGTGGCTCAGTTGGTTAAACAACTGCCTTCGGCTTAGATCATGATCCAAGTGTCCTGGGATCGAGCCCCACCTAGGGCTCCCTGCTCAGTGGGGCGTCTGCTTCTCCCTCCCTCTCTGTGCTCTCTCCCTCCCTCCCCTCCCTCTCTCAAGTAAATAAATAAAATCTTAAAAGATAAAGAAAATCATGAGGAAGAGAAAATACATTTATAGTACGGTACTGTATTTATCAAAAAATCCACATATAAGTAGACCCGCACAGTTCAAACCAATCTTGTTATATATATGCATACAGAGAGAAAGAGAGAGATGCAATCAATCCTCATACCTCACTGATTCTGTATTTGTGAACTCTCCTTCTCACTAAATTTATTTTTAACTGTCAAATCAATACTTGCAATGCTTTCATGATCATTCACAGACACGCACAGAACAGTGACAAATTTGAGTCGCCTTATGCTCCTGTTCCCTGTTGAGGTAAAAACAAAGTGACTCTCTGCCTTCTTATTTCAGCTCTCACACTATTAAACTAAATTGTAATAAAAATACAGTATATTTTAAGGAGCATTTGGGACACAAAATATATTTAAATGATTATTTTAGAACAAAAGAAAGTTCTAAAAGAAGTTTAAAGTATTATTTTAGGCTGCTTGATAAGAAAAGTACAGTAAACCCAAAAAAAGTAGAAAATAAGATATAATAAAGGTTATAGAAAGAAGGAATGAAAGAAAAAAATAAATATATTAATAAATCTGAAAGCTGATTCTTGAACAGATCAATAGAATTGATATACCCCTGGTTAAAGTGATTAAGTTAAGAAAGAGAGAGAGAAGATAAATAACCAAACCAAGAAAGAGAGGTTATCATTACAGATCCTTCAGACATTAAGTGGATAACAATAACCTATCATAAATAACACATTTGACATCTTAAATAAAATGGGCAAATTCCTTGAAAAATATAATTCCAAACATGACACAAGTTAATCTATAGGCCCACACAATTGCAATTAAAATTCCAGTAGACTTTTTATAGAAATTAACAAACAGAAGTTAGCAATTTATAGACATGCAAACAATCTAGAAAAGCCTAAGTAGTTTTGTAAAGGAGAACATAGAGGATTTATATTCCTTGACTTCCAAGACTCATTCCATACTTATAGCAATCAAGAGAATGTGATTTGGTAAAAATCAGGCATTTGGATAAATGGAATAAAATAGAGACCCATGAAGGTCACTTGATTTTTCAGTAATGACACAAAGACAATTTAATGGGGGAAAAATAAAAAAGTAAATAAAAGTAAAAAAAATGCTACATCCATATAGAAGATAACATAGGAAGAAATCTTCACAATCTTGCAGTAGCTATGGAATTTTTAGGGGGGACACAAAAGCACACACAAGAGGGCGCCTGGGTGGCTCAGTCGTTAAGCGTCTGCCTTCGGCTCAGGTCATGATCCCAGGGTCCTGGGATCGAGCCCCGCATCCGGCTCCCTGCTCCGCGGGAAGCCTGCTTCTCCCTCTCCCACTCCCCCCTGCTTGTGTTCCCTCTCTCGCTGTGTCTCTCTCTGTCAAATAAATAAATAAAATCTTTAAAAAAAAAAAAAGCACACACAAGAGAAGGTGATACATTAGAATTAATCAAAATTAAAATTTTTACCCTGAAGAAAGACAATAATAAGAAAATTAAGAGATAATACACCAAATGAGAGAAGTTTTTGCAATATATATATATCAGAAAAAGGACTTGGTTCCTGAAGATATCACAACTCAATAAAAGGAACCAAAAAATAAATGGACAAAATATAAGAAACTTCATTACACAAAAGATGGTATATAAAAGCCAGTAAGTTTATGGAAAAGTTTTCAACATTATTTTTAACCAGGAAAGCACAAATTAAACTACGAAATATTACTGTATATACAATGCAATAGATAAAACTAGAAAAATTGGCACTATCAAGTGCTGACAAAGTTGTGGAAGAATATGATGCCACTGACCCCACTGAAAACAGTGGCCACTTCTTTATGAAATGATCTAACAAGTCTACACCTAGGTATTTACCCAAGAGATATAAAAATGTAAACAAATATTTATAGAAGCTTTATTCACAATAGCCCAGCACTGGAAAGAACCCAAGTGTCTTCCAACAAGTGCATGGCTAAAACAAAATGTGATATACCCATTCAATGGAAGAGTACTCAGAAATAAAAGCAATGGACCACACATATATGCACCAACATGAATAAGTCTCAAAATCATTATTCTTAGTGAAAAATTTCAGACAGAAAAGAATACATACTGTATGAATTCATATATGCATACATACAATTCTCAAAAAGACAAAATGTAATCTATAATGGCAAAATGCAGATCAGTCTTTACCTAGAGCTGAGGACAACAGGATTAATGAATTATAAAGAATCACAAGGAAACTTTGGAGATGATAAAAATATTCTATATCTGGATTGTGGTGTTGGTTTCACAGATATATACTTTAATGAAAATGGCTACAGTTTTTTATTTGTAAATGATACAAATAGAGTTGATTTAAAATTTTATATACAGTATACATAAAATGGAATGTTATTTAGTCTTAAAAAGAAAGAAATTCTGACATGCTACAGCATGAATGATCTTGGAGGACATTAAAGTGAAATAGGTCAATCACAAAAAAGACAAATACTGTACGATTCCACTTATATGAAGTACTTAGTGTAGTCAAAATCATAAAGACGGAAAGTAGAATGGTGGTTGCTAGGATCTGGGGGTAAGAAGAATGTGGAGTTACCATTTAATAGGTAAAGAGTTTCAATTTTAGAAGATGAAGAGTTACGGAGACAATCAGGGGTGCTAGATACACAACAATATGGATGTACTTAATGCCACAGAACTATATATTACAAATGGTTAAGGTGGTAAAGTTTATGTTGTGTATATTTTACCAGAATAAAATTGGGAAAAAAAATCATCATGTACAGCTACTGGCACAAGGAATAAAATTATTACATCTGAATACTTATCAAAATGTTGCCCATTACTGCATTTTGGGGTATATTTCTGATGAGAGAATTTCCATTCTGTGCATCAATGAATCCTCTGCTTACAATTTTACACTTCTGATTATTAACTATCTAACTGATGGCTCCAGACATCTCAAGCCCTGTTTCTCACTCACTACCTACATATTTCCTTTGCTAGGTGTGCTCAAACATTTTGACCTTACAACTTTTCAACCATGATACCTATTTTGTCATGATATCAAGTGAGTTGTAGCAGATGAAAACAGTATTTCTGGAAGCCATGCCCACATTCAATGACTTTCAATTATTTAATTATACAGGCAACTGATTATGAACACATAAGTATATACTACTAAACCCAACCCAAATATCCTCAACTTACCTTTACATTTGTCAGAGTGACCTTTGGATACCACCAGACAGGGGGGGAAGTGGAATAGAGGGACATCATAGTGGGGAGATAAAGCAATCTCAGCCAATTATTGTTAAATATCCTAAATTTATAGTAATTAATATTATTATTTTACAATTTTATAGCTATATTAACTTACTCCTAGTTCCACTAGAAATTCCTCAGATTGGGACTCTGCATGTGATGAATCTTAAAGTTTAAGCTTCATCAATTTCCCCCAAATCCACTTCTGATCCTGTAAAACTGAACAAGTACTTCTATGCTCCATAAGGACATGGAAGCAAAAATCCCTGGAATTTAAGGGAACTACATGGATACAGACAATGAAAATACTAGTAGCATCTATAATGGACTACAAAGGAAAGTCCCTTCCCCCAGTTTATAAGTACCACATAGGACACTGAGATCTGTGTGTGACTCTGTCTAGTGAAAATAATGGAGTCCCAATAATTATAATATTTGACCTGTCCACTAACCTGGAAAGCTGAGAGTTGGAGTTAAGCTGACAAAATATTTCCATTCCAGACTCAGATTTGTAGCTGTAAATTGATACCCACAAAATAAGAAACAAAATGAGCATATTCCTTATCTCTGTGTTAATCAATACTGGAAATTCTCTCCCCTCTCTTTGTTAAACAATACTGAGTGTAAGTGAAAGTAACCTAGCTGTTTGTTCCAAGAAATACCTTCTCTTGGAAGATGATGAAACTGTGAGCCAACTAAAACTTATTAAAACTTACTAAGAATCATTTTAAGACCTTTTTCTTACTGTGCCCTCCAATCCAAAGTTAGTATATCCTAATTTCTGTCTAATCCAAACTAGTCTCCTACCTTGTAAGTCATGCCTAAAAACCATCCAGTCTTGATTCTGAAATACTACAACAGCTTCTCCTGACTTCCTCTTCTGAAACATGATCAAAGTTCTATTGAGGTGGTGTTTTCCCTTTCTGAAATAAATCTAGTAAACTTGGCTTTATTTGATTAAAAGTTTTTTTTTTTTTTTTCCTGGTAGACTTTAAGAAGTTTATAGTTGACCCAGAAAAAACAGTAGACAAATGACTTGTAGATAGCAGACACTTGCAAGAGGTTCTCAAATTTTAAACAAGTGTCTTTCTTATTGAGATACTTTGATCTACACCCTCTCATGGAATGAACTCAAACCAAAGACTTGGCCTGAATGCAATCAACATGTAAAGCATATAAGGATTGCTTAAAGATTAGGACATGGGTAAAAAGTATGGACAAGAGTGAACTTTGCACTTTTGTGATATCCAGAATTGCACCAGACACTCTTAGAAATGTGGCAAATGCTTCTTGTGGTACCTCTTATTGAATAAAGGTAAGAGATACAGGATATATTAACTTTTCTCTTTTTCCATTGTTGATCAACTGCAAAAATTATTTTAATTATCTGTGTTTTCCTTTCCTCATCGTTACAGTCCTAATACTGTCTACCTTCTAATTATGATGAAAAGATAGTATGATATAATTATGGTTTTAAAATATTTCTCAGTTCTGTAAGAATCATTCAAAAGGAGTCTATATTAAAACTGAATTATTATTAAAAAGTAATGCTTTCTACTCTCAAAATAATTAATGAAGACACTTCATGTTATCTATGTTCACTAAGACATAAATGTTCACTGAGCACCAGAAAAAATAACTTAAAACTATTTTAATTAAACATTGGATTTTCAGAACTGAAAGAAATCAGTTTTGTCAGCTATTTGTAAACCCAAAGAATAGAATTCACAAACTGAAATTAGCTAAAGGTCAATCATAAAATGAATCAATTTTTATTTTTTTATTTTTTTAAAAGATTTTTTATTTATTTGACAGAGAAAGACCCACAGTGAGAGAGGGAACACAAGTGGGGGAGTGGGAGAGGGAGAAGCAGGCTTCCCGCGGAGCAGGGAGCCCGATGTGGGGCTCAATCCCAGGACCCTGAGATCATGACCTGAGCCGAAGGCAGACGCCCAACGACTGAGCCACCCAGGTGCCCTAAAATGAATCAATTTTTAAATACTAATTAGTGTTTTACCATTGTATGAGAACATTATGAATATAAAATGAATAGGGGAGATTAAAAATAGAGGGTGTGGGTAGATTTAATAATTTATTCCTCCCACACTAATCAGGATTTCTGACTATTTCATTTCTCAAACACAAAGTCTTTCCTTTCTCTCCATTCCTCTTTTTTTCCCCTTTGTGGATAGACTATTGATATAACTTTTAATTCATCTATGCTAATAACTAAGGGGAAATACTATTTCAAATTAAATTTAAAAGTTTTTTACTTGTTTATACATCACACTTCATTATTTTATGTCAATGGAATATTTTGTTCCAGAAAACAATGTGTTCTCCAAATACAATCATTTTATTAGACTCATTATTCCCCCAGGGCTTGCTCTCATCATAACAACCGTATCTCTAGTTAAGGTCATTTGCATATATGAATTAAAAAATTGAGATAATGGTAGTAATTGTGAGATTATTTTAGGATAATATACTCCTTTAGGAAATACCTCATTCATGTGGTCCAATATGCTGACATCAGTCTCATGATGCACAAATATAGTAGGTACAGATAGAAACTTAATATGTATATTGTTCTTTCCTGAAAAGGACCACAGATAAAGATCTTGGAGGAAGTATAAGTGGTTGTAAAGGCAGAAATTTTTGGAGAGAAGAGAAAATAAGGGTAAAGAAAGATTTTCTGATTTTTCCTCCTAGGATCATTTGAGTTGAAAGAACAATAACTTTGACCCAGGTTTCCCAGCTCCAGTGATATCCCTACCCATTCCCCATTTCTTTAGAATAGTTTTAGATTTACAAAAAATTGAGCAGAGTGTACAGAGTTCCCCTGTAACCATCCCTCCCTCCCCCTACACAGACAGTTTCCTGTGTTATTAACTTCTTACATTAGTGTGGTATATTTGTTACAATTAAAGAACCAATATTGATACATTATTACAGTTTATCCAGCTATCCAAAAATAGAGCATTCCTCTGAAAACTTTGATAGGCTGAAATGACATAAAGAGAAGAAGTAATTATTATGTTGTAAAAGCAAAAATCCTCTTCAGATTTCTTTTAGTTAGTACTAATGTAGGTCTTTTGTAAAAGCTAAGTGACATAGCAACAGGTGAAATCTGTATTAACTAAAATCCATAGTTTACAATTAAGTTTTGTTATTTGCACAGTTCACAGTATCATATACCCACTATTAGAGTAGTATACAGAATAGATTATTAGTGTGCTAATAATCTCTGTGCCTCATCTATTCATTTCCTGTCCTCTCCAATCCTTGTCAACCACTGATCATTTTACTATCTCTATAGTTTGCTTAGACAAATGAATATGAAAATATAACATATCAGGATTTATGGGATGCAACAAAAGCTGTTCTAAGAGGAACATTCATAGCAATAAACACCCACATTAAGAAGCCATAAAGATTCCAATAAACAATGTAACCCTATGCCTTAAGGAATTAGAAAAAAGAAGGACAAACTAATCCCAAAGTTAGCAGAGGGAAATGGTAAAGATCAGAGAAAAAAAATAAATGAGATTGAGGTGAGGACAGAAAAACAATAGAAAAGATTAGCCAAACTAAGAGTTGGTTCTTTGAAAAGAAAAGAAAATTGACAAACCTTTAGCTAGAAAAAAAAAAAGAAAAAGAAAGAATAGAAATCAACAAAATTATAAATGAAAAGGACATATTACCACTGATACCAGAGAAATTCAAAGGATCATAAGAGCTACTTTGAATAACAACCTGCCAACGACTGGACAACCTAAAAGAAATGAAAAAATTCTTAGAAACATACAACTCACCAAGACTAAATCAGAAAGAAGTAGACAATCTGAGTAGACCAATTACTAGTAAAGAAATCAAGTCAGTAATCAAAAATCTCCCAGCAAAGGGGCACCTAGGTGGCTCAGTCGGTTAAGCATTTGACTTTTGATTTTGGCTCAGGTCATGATCTCAGTGTTGTGGGATCAAGCCTCACATCAGGTTACATGCTCAGGGTGGAGTCTGCTTGTCCCTCTCCCTCCCCTGACTTGTTCTCTCTCTGTCTCTCTCTTTCTTTCTCTCTCTTTAAAATAGATAAATAAAAATCTTTAAAAAAAAATCTCCCAGTGAAGAAAATCCCAGGACCAGATGGCTCTACTGGTAAATTTTACCAAACATTTAAAGAAGAATTAACACCAATCTTTCTCAAACTCTTTCAAAAAAATCAAAGAGAAGGAAACACTCCTAAACCCATTTTAAAAGACCAGCATTGTCTTGGTACCAAAACCAGAAAAGGACATTACTAGAACAGAAAAGCATAGGCCAATACCCCTGATGAATATAGATCCAAAAATTCTCAGTAAAATACTAGCAAACTGAGTTCAGCAGTACAGTAAGAGGATCATATACTATAATCAAGTGAGATTTATTCCTGGAATGCAAGAATGGCTCAACATATGAAATTCAATCAATGTGATACATCACATTGGTAAGATGAAACAAATGAATCATGTGGTCAATGTAAGAAATATAGAAAAAGCGTTTGACAAAATTCAACATCCAATCATAATAAAAACTCTGAACAAATCAGGCATAGAGGGAACATACATTGACATACTAAAGGCCATATATGACATGCCTGCAGCTAACATCATATTCAACAGTAAAAGTTCAAAGTTTTTCCTCTAAGATCAGGAACAAAACAAGGGTGCCCATTCTTACCATTCTTGTCCAATATAGAACTAGAGGTCCTAGCAAGAGCAACCAGGTAAGAAAAAGAAATAAAAAAGTGTCAGAATTGGAAAGGAAGAAGTAAAAATGTCCCTATTTGCAGGTGACATGATTTTACATAAGGAAAATCCTAAAAACTTAACAAAACAAAACAAAACAAAACAAAACAAAAAACCCATTTGACCTAATAAATGAATTCAGCAAAGTAGCAGCATACAAAATTAATAAAAAATAAATGGCATTTCTATACACCAGAAACTGATTTTCTGAAAAGAAAATAAAGAAACTGATTCCATTTATTGTAGCATTGGAAACAATAAAATACTTAGAAGTAAACTTAAATAAGGAGGTGAAAGATCTCAACTCTGAAAACTATAAGACATTGATGAAAAAATCAAAGAAGACACAAATAAGTGGGAAGGTACCCTGGTCATGGGTTTGAATTATTAAAGTGTTAAAATGTCAATACTACCAAAAGCCATTTATAGATTCAGTGCAATCACTATCAAGATTCCAATGGTATTTTTTTTTACAGAAATAGAAAACTTTTACTGCTAAAATTTATGTGGAACCACGAAAGACCTCAAATAATGAAAGCAATTCTGAGAAAGAAGAACAAAGCAGGAGACATATCACTTTCTGATTTCAAGCTATACAGTAAAGGCATAGTATGGTACTAGCATGAAGACAGAAAAATAGATCAATAGAACAGAATTGAGAGCCCAGAAATAAACCCAAGCATATATGGTCAACTAATATTTGACAAGGAAGCCAAGAATACTAAATGAAGACAACTATTTCAATAAATAGTGCTGGCATAATTGGATATTCACATATAAAAGAATGAAACCGGACCTATATCTTATATAATTCACAAAAATTAACTCAAAATAGATTAAAGACTTAAATATAAGGCCTGAAACTGTGAAGCTTTGAGAAGAAAACATAGGAATAAAGCTCCTTGACATGGGTCTTGGTAAGGATTTTTTTTGATATGACACCTAACGCACAAGCAACAGATCAAAAATAAACAAGTGAGACTACATCAAACTAAAAGAGGTTAGTATCCAGGGGCGCCTGGGTGGCTCAGTTGGTTAAGCGACTGCCTTTGGCTCAGGTCATGATCCTGGAGTCCCTGGATCGAGTCCCGCATTGGGCTCCCTGCTCGGCAGGGAGCCTGCTTCTCCCTCTGACCCTCCCACCTCCCATGTGCTCTCTCTCTCTCAATCTCTCTGTCCCAAATAAATAAATAAAATCTTAAAAAATAAATAAATAAATAAATAAATAAAAGAGGTTAGTATCCAAAATAAATAAATAACTCATACAACTCAACGGCAAAAACAAACCAACACAATTTAAAAATGGACAAAGGATCATACAAAGAAAATCTATAAAAGCCAACAGATACATGAAAAAAATGCTTAAATAGTCATTTAGGGAAGTGCAAATTAAAACCATAATGAGATATCATCTCATACCTGTTAGGATGACCACCATCTTTTAGATAAGAGATAAAAATTCTGGTATGGACATGGAGAAAAGAAAACCCCTGTGCCCTGTTGGTGGGATTATAAACTGATACAGTCACTGTGAAAACAGTAGGAGAATCCTCAAAAAATTAAAAATAAAACTACCATATGATACAGCAATTCCACTTCTGGGAATACATCCAGAAAACCCCAAAACAGTAACTTGAAAAGACATCTGCACCCCCATTTTGATAGTAGCTTTAGTGACAATAGGCAAGACATGGAAACAACTTAAATGTCCCTCAATGGATGAACAGATAAAGAAGTGTGGTACACACACACACACACACACACACACACAGGAATATTATTGAGTTATGAAAAAGAAGGAAATCCTACCATTTGTGACAACATGGCTCCCCTTGAAGGCGTTATGCTGAGTAAAACAAGTCAGATTAGAAAAAGACAAATATTGTGTGATCTTGCTTATATTGGAATCTAAAAAAGAAAAACGAAAACAAATGAACAACAACAGCAACAACAAAACTCAGAGGAAAAGAGACCAGACTTTGTGGCCATGTTACCAGAGGCAGAGGGCGGGCAGAGGAAATTGTTAAAAGATGGTCAAGTGGTACAACTGTCCAGTTATAAAATAAATGCTAGGAATGCAATGTATAATATGATAAGTATAGATGACACTGCTGTATGATATACATAGAAAAGTTGTTAAAAGAGGAAATCCTATGGGTTCTTATCTGAAGGATTTTGTTTCCTTTTTTTTCCTTTTATTGTATCTATATGAGAAGATGGGAAGATGTTTATTAGCTGAACCTATTATTATATATTATTATATAGTCATTTCACAACATATGCAAATCAAGCCATCATGCTGTATGCCTTAAATTTATACAATAATGTATGTCCATTATCTCTCAATGAAACTTGTGGGGGGAAGCCTAATTAAACAGCATCTTTAAATTTAGTTGAAGAGATGCAGATACTGATGGGGAAGAGCTGAAATAATTTACTTAGAAGTAGACTCCCTTTCTTTTATAATTAAAATTAATCTATTCCAAAAATCTTTTGTTCCATTGAAGACACCATATTTTAGGCAATTTATCTTTCTTCTGCCTCAGACTGATGATGTATTATATTAATACATCATTAAAGAGACAGCTTTCAGAAATGATGTATTAGTACAACACATCACTAGAGAAATCAGTAAGAATGCACGACTCATTAGAATTCATACTGATCTTTGAAGAAGGGGATTTTCTTGTTGTTGTTGTTAAATGTGTTTCTTAAACATGAAGGACCACAACATTGTACATCTGATTACCAAGTGGTTGAAAATTAACCTAGACAAAAAAAAAAAAAATCACAAAGTACAATTAATAGGATTATGTGTCTTTGGTAATAGTCCAAGATTGCAAGGTGGTCCTTCTAAATGAAACTGAAAAACAAAGGCAATCAAACCTAACCAAAATATTTTTTTAATCTCTAATATTTAATTTACTATCTGTCATTGCTTAATAAGATGTAGATGAAGAAAACATTGCTTTATCAACTCCATCCCATTAGCATCTTTAATGTTTCATATTTCTAAATCTCAGGCCTCCTGTGGCAATTCAATGCATAAACTAGCTTGACTTACTATTAAATTGTATTACCAAGAAGCTAAATAAACTCTGAAATTGCCTAGAAATTTAGATTAGTGCTCTTGACTTTTTATATAGTTACCAAGCAAAGTCTTTAAGAAGAGGTGCTGGATACATATAGCATGGTGGTTAAACATTAAGGCACAGTTAACTAATACTCATAAAGCCAACTCAAGTAAAAAATGAACAGTCAGAAAAAAAATTTAATTTCTCTATAGCCTCATCTGTATAGCTGAATGTGTCTTCAGTTGTATGGTTCTCATTTTCCTGTCCACTGGTCATCAAAGGCTTTTAAGAACTGCTGAATTGTTTGTTGTACTGTATATGGTGAAGTGTAAAGAAAGTATAAGAAAATGACATAATTAAAAACCTCCTCCTTTTTGTTCATTTAACATCCCCTCACTTTCTCTTGCAAATTTCCATTAAAATTTCACACCAATTCGATCTTCTAGGTGAGTTACAAATCTTTTCTAAAAGGAAGAAGCCGACTTCGCTTGGAAATAGAACTGCTTATAAAAGCTGGGATAGTGAGTTTTGTTTGGTGGAATGTTTTAAATCAACTTTATATATTAATTGGCAATTTAGATTCAATTAAGTGCTCCTTGGAATTTCTATATGTTATCTTATCCGTAATACTCCAGATGGAAAAATAATATGTTTGATAATAAAGAATTTAAAGAAAAGTAACCTTTACTTACATACAATTCTGCAATGCTTTCAAGGCATCATTAAAACAGCATGATGCACATTAAGGCTCAAATATGACCTACCTCACCTTCAGATTTTACATACTGTGAAAGAAAATCACTTAATTGGCAATTCTGAAACAACCCTCAAATTAGAGTTTACTATAATTAGTGCCATTCTAAATATGCACATTTCTAAGCTTTTTATTTAATTTGAAAAGGCTAGAGAAGATTGATGGACTTTTTATTCTATTTTATGAAACCATTTCTTCCAGGGAAGTGGATAGAGGAGAATTTTCTGTATGTCTTAGAAAACTCTTGCTTGGCTCTCAACACCGGCTTTAGTTACAGGGTCCTCAACCCAAATTGTTCAGGGCTTTTTTTTTCTTTTGAAGTGCTCTTTTGTGTGTACCCCTGGTGTGGCCTGTAGCTGGCTTTCAAAGTTAGCTTCCAGGCCCTCAAGACACTTTTGCCTCTCTCACTCTAGAAACCAACTGTGACTAACCCCAGGGTTTGCCTCAGCCAAAGACCTCTTTCCCAGATTGTCACAGTATTTCAGCAAATTGTAACTCAGTGAATCAAGCAGGTGAGCTTCTCCATAAAAAAAAGTGCTAATTCCATAAAGTTAAGAGCCACATATGAAAAATAAATTACAGACAGAAGAGGCAATTTACTTCCTCAATGGAAAAGATGTTTCCTTAAAGAGTCTAGCTACCAAACCCAAAACGAACAGAGGATGTTTGGGGTAATTTTTTGTTTGTCATATAGAAGTGAACAGTTAAGAAGTTAACCTCTTGCTAACAGTACAGATTTCATTTAAAAGCCTATTAAAATGAATTAGCTGATTAATCAAAATTGGGAAACATTTCACTTTAAAATTATATTTTTTAAATGTTGAAAACATGCAGATGAAAAGTTTATTTGGCCGAAAAAATATATTTTAATTACCTGCCACATTTTAAATGATTCCTAGTAGTATTTGTAGTGTTTTCCTGAAATAGTATTGAATCTTATGGAATAAGGGTATCTGCAGTAAATCTCTCTCTCTGAGTTACTGACCAAAGATAACTCAGCCTTCTGTCTGGAAGAAATCAAATTTGACACAGTGCTTTGATGTTGTAGGTGATCTAAACAAAAGGTTTCTGCAATTTCTAATTCTTCTGGGATTATGGTTTATGTTTAATGACCCTGCCCCAGCTTATCTTCATAAATGGCATCACCAATTCCTTTGACTGACATTAATCCTAAGATTCTAGATGCTATGGGCCACAAAAAGTAGATTACTTCTATGACAGTTATCATGTTTGACATGAAACACACATATTGCATTTTGGAACACCCCTAAAACACTAAGGGAAATAGGATCAAGTTGAAAATTAAAAGGTAAAAAAGGAAAAGTGTTGTAAAAAGTGATGTAAGGCCCTACATATATATATGTAGACTTGCAGCTTGCTACAGCCCACTTAATTCACATTCATGTCATGCTCTGTCAACAACCAAAATGTAAATATCTTCAGCCATCTATCCCTTCTTATTGAATCTTATACATGAGTCTATGTTTCCTTTTCTTCTGACTCATACTCCCACTGATTCCTCCCCACCCACATTTGTCTTTGGTGTCCTGTGAGACCCCATTCCATATCAAGATCCCACTTGCTTCTTTATCATCAATTTTGTAAACTCCCTTATTTCCTCAAAGCACTACAGGTTCTCTCCTAAAGACACTGATCTTCCCTGAGGGCATCATATCTCCTTCAGCACTTTTAAGTGGAACCTGCTCATTATTTTCAACCCCATGTAGATAAGAATCATGCAATAAATTATCCCTTCTCCTCCAAAAAGCCAGATGTATTTAAGGCTCCCCTCATTTTGTCCTGCTCTCCGCCCCCCTACTTTCAGTCCATCTGCTATCTCCTTGTTGTTTTCCTCACGTGTTGAAGATTCCCTTGCCTTCTTTTACTCCTTAACCATCACCCAAGCTCTGGCACAGTTAGGATCTTCAACATCTCAGTGAACAACCATCCAATACCCTCATTCCCCAAGTCCATTTCCAGTGGTCTGCATTCCAAATGCATCTCAGTCACTCAGCCCTCTACCTATATGTCACCCTTCCCAGGAAACAAGAGAACCCCAATATAGGAGAGCTAAACTCATTATCATATTTCATATTATCATTATCCTCTGTGTTCAAACTTCAGACATTCGGTTTCTCTTAACACTCCCCCCGCCCCCGCAACTATATCTGTTCTTCAACTTTATTGGGACCTCTATTCCCTACACACTCCATGGTCTCTATTAAGCTTATTCTGTTTTCTCTTCTTTTTTAGTTTTTTGGATAAGTCCTTTTGTCCATCACTTGAACCATTTTCTTGGCAACTTTTAAATTTCTATATTCCTGGGCGCCTGGGTGGCTCAGTTGGTTAAGCAACTGCCTTCAGCTCAGGTCATGATCCTGGAGTCCCGGGATCGAGTCCCATATCGGGCTCCCTGCTCGGCAGGGAGTCTGCTTCTCCCTCTGACCTTCCTCCCTCTCATGCTGTCTCTCATTCTCTCTGTCTCAAATAAATAAATAAAATCTTAAAAAAAAAATTTCTATATTCCTTTGTCCTTCTGTAAAAATGTTAAAGCAGCAACATCTAATTGTTGTTTTTGTTTTTGTTTTTTTTCTTCTGGGCATATTTGCCTTCTTCTAGCCCCATTATTCTCAAACTTATAGGTCTCAGGATGTTTTTAAACTTAAACATTATTAAGGACAACTAGATATTATATATATACATACATGTATCTGTATATATATATATATATATATATATATTACCTTGTTAGAAATTAAAACTGAGAAACTCTTTCTTAGTACACTTAAAATAAATAATAAACCTGTTACCTATTAACAAAAACATATTTTAATGTAAAATTAACTACATTATCCAAAACAAAACAAAACAAAAAAAACAAGGGTGGACTTGTTTCATATTTTTGCAAATTTCTTCAATGCCTGATTACATAAAAGATAGCTAATGGCAGGTACGAATTTGGAAATAAGTCATTTCCAATTTGGAAATTTGCCATCCTATGGCCATGTTTCCAGCTTATTAGTGATCTCTCTCTCCTCTTACCTAACCCAGCAGGTTCAAATGTTTCTTTTCAACTCTGACTCACCATTTAAGATGATTTTTGAGCCAGCATAAACAAATTTAAAAAGGAAAAAGTAACAACAAAAATCTTTTTATTTCCCTTTTAGCACATCTTCATGTTTGTTTTTGTTTTTCCTGAATTAAGACACCAATATCCTGTTTGAGAAAAGGAGAAAATACTTTTTTGTTGTTAAATTTAGCTCTAGACCAAAAGCAAAACCTCCTTGCTACAATATCCTACATCTGGTCTCAATGTAGAGTAATCTCAAGACTGGACATTCTTCAGGATGGATATATATGACATGGACTTAATGGTGATGCCCCCTTTACAAAGCTGGGCTACCTTGGAACCTCATTGTGACAGGCATATTCTTAAAGCTCAAGTTAAGAGGGGTCATACTGAGTTTCAAAGAATTATCTGACAAAATTTCCATAATAGCCGCTTAATTTGTGATCCCAAAATTTAACTGAAGTGCTCAGCTCTATTCACTTCCTATTAGAAGACCAGAGTTTCAAGGGGCCCATTCCCCAAAGGAATCAGGCTCTCACTGATTACTCATATTATTATTATTATGTTATCATTATTATTTTGTAATACTCAATTAGAGACAGTGGGCATCAAATTACTATTGGTCAAAATATTTTATTTTTCTTAGGAGAAAAAGTTTAAGTTGGTGTCAAGTTCCCTATATTGGATTCCTTCCAACCCTGAAGAGAGTTGATACATCTTGCCCAGATTCAACTCATATTCCAAATGTCATCTTGCCTTTCTTGTCTTCCCATGCTTCAGCCAGCACCAATGTCTAAGAACCTAAAGAGTGTGTTTGACCCACAAGCCTGGATTCTCTGTAATTTCTCAGTGAACCAGAGGCCTACTTTATAGACAAAAAAGCACAGCAGTGGTCCTATCAATTATCCTATGCCATACCTCCTAGAAATTGTCAGCCTGAAAGAGTGATTGAGCAGCATTTGAGGGCACAGATAGGGTGCCAACTTGGAGATGATCCTAAGTGGTATGGTACCCTTCCAGAACTGAAGCACTCATTCCCTACAGTTGTGGGAGTGTTAATGGCTACAAGCTTTCAGCTGAGTTTGCTCTTATCCACTTCTGCCTTCTCCTCCCATGGCTACCATGATGGTCAGTGGGTAAAGAGAGCTGCCTGAAGACCATGTCCACTTTCCTTCCAAAACCTGTTAATATACGGAACTGATGCCTAGTACATTGTCCTCAAAATGAGGACCATTGGCCATTCCAGCTCCAAGGCTCCCCTTGAGATTGGCTAAGGCCTTGGTTGTGACTGCCTTCCAACTCTTACCAATCCTGCTCTTTTCATTCTTGCACTGGTGCTGATACTAAAACCATTCCCCAATAAACTTCCTACATGCATATCTTCATCCCACAGTGTGCTTCCTTTGGAGTCTGACCTTTGTTACTCTCCTACAATGGAGGATGAAAAATGTAGCCTTTAAGGTTAGTGGAAATGTGCTTCGCTAAAAATCAGTGTTTTAACTAAGGAAGAACAGGATAATAGTTACACTTGATGCTATAAAAAGAACCATCTTTTTAAAGCAAAAGATGGTAATTCATGTACGTTTTTCACCTGAAGTTATTCACGACAGGATATGTGACAAGGTTCCAAATATTCAGAGAAACATCAGTTAAGCGTCAGGTTTGTAGCTGCCTGTGATTCAAAGATTTCTCTTGCCAAAGGTGATTCTTTTCAAATACAGTCTGCAGCAAAGAAAGCAGTAATTGCATAAAAAAGAAAAACAATCAGGTTTTCAATCACACCCTAAGCCAATCTCCATTTTTTTTGGGGGGGGGGCAGTTTTCATCAACACTAGCCAGCAACATATTTTTTTTGTATGTGTGACTAGAATTGATTAAAATGTTGCATTGCATTATTCTAATAGACGCTGTAAGCCTGAAGTATAAAATTTTTTTTAAAAAGCAAAATTAATATGAAATTTCCAAAGCTATATGTTTTCTGCAGTTACTTATTAGCTACTTCCCTTTCTGCCTTATGAAGATATTTCCACTTTTATACAGGCAGCATTATGGCCAACCTAAGGAGATGAATCATACATAATTGGTGCATCATCGTCCTCTTCCTTGAAGAATATGCTCACTTGGAGTTAATGGTGGCCATATGAGAGGGCTCTGGCCAGTGATCACATGGGGGGAGGTCTACAAGGAGGGTTCTGGGATACATTTTTGCTTTCTGGCCAAAGGGACAAGAGTATAAAGGTGGCTTACTTGTGCCATTCCTTTCCTTCTTCCTTCATGCATTTGATAATAGGTATGAATATGTAATATTTGGAGCTAAAAGAATCATTTTTTGTCCCATGAGAGAGAAAAATCACTGAGATGTCAGACTTCTGCTCTGATATCACTGAGCTGCAACATAAACCCTGAAACTACATCTTGGATTTCCCATTAAGTAACAACCTAATGACTCAGATTGTTGTTGCTTGCCCCCAGAAATTCCCATAATTTACAACATGTACTGAGAGCTTACTACTTGTCAAACACTATTATAAGTGAATGACATGCTCTATCTAATTAACTTAATTTTCAAGACGATCCTTTGAACTATGTACTATTACTACCTCCGTGTTATACATTAAGAAAATGAATCCTAGAGAAATCGCCCCCGGTCCCACAGCTAGTAAGTAGTGGAAACATAATTAAAATCAAGTCAAAATAAAGACTCTTCAGACAAAAAAGATGAAGAATTCATGGCCAAGAGATGTAAGTTACCAAAAAAAAAAATGTTAAAGGAAGGCCTTCAGCAGAAGAAGATGATTCCAACTAGAAATCTGGTTCTACAGGAGAAAAAATACTGGAAATGGTAACCACATTGGCAAATGGACAGTCATAATTTTCAACACTCCTGAAAATACTCAGCAGTTATCTCTTTAATGTTTTTTCACTTCCATTCTCTCTGTGCTCTTCATTTAGATTTCTGCTTAAAGATTTGTTAGATTTTATTTGTTCTCTATGTCTCAAAACCTTTGATTTCTTTATTCTACTTATCCCATACCACATTTTCTAAAGGTTTATATTGTTGGTCGAAGATTCTCTCTTCTGTGAGCTTTTGATATCTCAGCTGAGTGGTTAATTTTAACAGTTATGTTTTTCATTTCTATTTGGTTATTTTCCAAATCTGTCTGCTCATTTTGAAATAGTCTCTTGTTTCTCTCATTTTTTTTATTCGATCATATACTTTTAAAGCAATTTTATATGTTTAAATGTTAAATTCTGTTTTAATAATATTCCAGCACCTAAAGCACTCTGGGGACTCTAGGCTGACTGCTATTATCATTATGATGATGATGATTTTGACTCTTGCTCTTTAAAATTTCTTCTTGTGCTTTTTTTTTCTTCTTGAGCTCATGTTTTGCTAATCTATCTGGTAGAAATATTGAGATGGGGTTGGGTGGTGCTACTAACCCTGGGTACATTCTAATTTAATTTTTTAACTTGGAATTTCCAAAATCATGATGTTACTATTAAAACAAATCAAAAATACTGTGAGACCAGGGGAAATTATTATTGTTGTAGTTCTGGTCATTTATCTTTATCTCTCATAGAGTCTCAGTGAGGATAGAAAGGTTTCCTGATTGACTTGCTTTGCCAATAGGCTCTCACTTTGCTTTAAAAATATTTTTTTAGGGTGCCTGGGTGGCTCAGTTGGTTGAGCGACTGCCTTTGGCTCAGGTCATGATCCTGGAGTCCCAGGATCGAGTCCCGCATCGGGCTCCCTGCTCGGCGGGGAGTCTGCTTCTCTCTCTGAACCTCCCTCCTCTCATGCTCTCTATCTCATTCTTTCTCTCAAAAAAAAAAAAAAAAAAAAAAAAAAAAAAAATAAAAATATTTTTTTAATATATATAATTACATTTAATTTTAAAGCATAATTATATATTATATTTACATATATTTTATATATATTTTCTACATGTATGTGTGTGTATGTGTTTTTAAGTTCACACTTTTATTTAAGGTCTATCTTTTCAGATTCCCAGTTTTATGGGGGGGGATTTCAGGTTATCTTTCTCATTTTATGAGGCCAAGACCCATTCTCATATCCTCCACATGCTGTTAACCCCCAAAATTCAGTTTCCTATATTGGAAGCTGCCCACAGGGCAATTTCAGCCCCCAGGTTTGCTTATCAATTTGCTTCTTTCAGATTCCTCTGTGTCTGTGTGTGTGTGTGTGTGTGTGTAGAAGTGTGCACACATGTATGCATGTGTATTTTATGGAAGGAGAAAGGGTGCAGGTAGAAGGAACCTCTTGGGAATTTCCAGTACTCCCTTCTGATTTTGGCTGTTTCCCAAATCATTTAGAAATATGTTTCTCATTTATCCAAGCTCTAGGTGTTTGGTAGCAGGAGAACTAGTCTGCCTTGCTGCCCAGGAGCAGGTCTGTCTTGGCAGGATTCATTTTTTTTTAAGTGCATGTAAAAAATAGGAAAAAAAAATCTTACAGAAAAACACATCATTCTTATTTAAGTAAATGACTCAAGGAAAAGAAAGCAAAGAAATACACACACACACATACACTTTTTGGAATTAATGCTTTAATTGTATAATAGCTATGCCATCTATGTGGTTAATTCCTAGTTTTCATACTTAACAAGATCTTCATTGTCCTCCTTACTTTTGAGTCAATTTTTCCTTAAATGAATTTTTAAAATTCAAATATGCCATGCTTTTGGAAAAGAAAACATGGGCCAATGGTCATTAACTTCAAAAAATATACTTGAGCCTTAAACAACAAAGGTTTGAACTACTCAGGTCCATTTATGTACAGATTTTTTTCAATTAAATATAGTACAGTACTGTAAATATATTTTCTTATATTTTTCTTATGATGTTCTTAAGATTTTCTTTTCTCTAGCTTAGTTTACAGTAAGACTATGGTATATAATACACTTAATGTACAAAATATGTATTAATTGACTATTTTATGGGTAGGGCCTCCAGTCAGCAGTAGGTTATTAGTAGTGAAGTTTTTTTTTTTTTTTTAAAGATTTTATTTATTTATTCATGAGAGACAGAGAGAGAGAGAGAGAAGCAGGCTCCCAAGGAGCAGGGAGCCTGATGTGGGACTCGATCCCAGGACCCTGGGATCACGACCTGAGCCGAAGGCAGACGCTTAACCATCTGAGCCACCCAGGCGCCCCAGTAGTGAAGTTTTTGAAGAGTTGAAAGTTATACATGAATTTTGACTGCATAGGGGATCAGCACCCCTAACCTCCACATTGTTCAGGGGTCAACCGAAGATTAATTAACCAAGGATTTTCCTCCTGTCTTTTCATTAATTTGAGGACTTATTTTATACAACTTATAAGCCTCACTATTTATTTTTTTTCCTAAATTGGGTTGAGAATTTTTCTTACTTCCTTTCATAAATCCAAAGGAGAAGGTAGAAAAAACAAAATAATACAGTACAGATGCATTGACTATGAGTTTGTTATTTTCACAGGAGGGGAAAATGAAAATCTATTTCTGAGCTCATCGAAATTCAGACTTTTATTTTTACATATGCCATAGGATACATTCAGAGCAGTCAATATGGTGCAAATATTTTATTGCTCAGCTGGAAATGTTAAAAAATCATCTGAAAATGACAAGTTTAAAGAATTCCATTAGAGAACTCAAAATGCAACATAACTCAACCAGTCTCCCAGAACGTTAGTTAAAACTTTACAATTGAAAATAACTAGAGATTAAGTGTCCTACAAAGTAGATTCTCCTTTGTGTACATGAACAGATGACTTAAAGAAAGGGGGGTGTGCATATCAAAGAATCCTGATCAAAGAAATGAGAAGGTAAGCAGGAAAATCAAATCACTGATTAAATTGAAACCCCATTTAGATGGCATGAGGTTTCTCAACAGTGGACAAGCCTGGTAGAGAACACTGTCAAGATATTTATGATCTTTTAATAATCAAGAAAGACGGGGAAATAATACATTTTTAACAAAGCACTCATCTGCTCATTTTAAATAGCAAGGATAAATATAAACACAATGAAATTCTCAATTCAATTTCACACAAGGAGTTTTGCACCCCAGGGTTGCCGTCTTAAATACTAGCGTACAATTGAACTACTATATTCAGTGTGAAAGAGTCAAAGGTGACATCATGCTCTCTTTCAGTGCGTAGTACTAAGCAATTTAAAATCCTCGGTGCTGTGCCCAGCCCCTGTTTCCGAATATCAGTGAGGCTCACAGAAATACTGCGAGGCTGAACTCCACACGTTGGAGCAGCTGGTCTCAGAATCCCCATGATCTTGGTAAATAAGCGACTCCCAGAGGGTAATGACACCACAGGTAATGAAGAACACCTTTATGTACAAAGCATGAGGCCTAGTCCTGAACTGTGGGCAAAGCATAGCCCTAGACAGCTGAACGTGATACAGGTCTAAGAGCAAGCAGCTCAGCGAACTCATGTCACGGTCAGAGGCTCCATACATGTCATGATGTCAGTAGTTACAGGCCTCGCACGGAGGCGAGGCTCATAAATCAATGAACAATTCTCATGTGTGCTCAGTGTAAAAGGCACTCATGCTGAGGCACTGATCTTTTCATTCAAACCCAAACTGATGGTAGTAATCACTGACCCTACTGCTTTATTAGAAATGGGCATCTTCAAAATAGCAAGTTTTGAAATAGATCATTTTACCTAAGATAATAAAACACTCTCAACTTCTTTAAAATAGTCACAAATATGTCACAGAAACATAAACGTTATGTAGTCAATCCAACATTCTCGAGTATCTTACTAAAATAAAAAAATTAATAAAAGAGAAATGTGAAATTCTGATCAATGTCCCAATTTTCCTGTCATCGGGCAACCACAAAACAGCATTTCAAAGTCAAATAGTAGTTTAATGAAGACCATTTAGCTGTGAGAGAAGGCATCCTAAAATGGGGGCTACAGGTAAGGGAGTAAAATTCACGTCTGAGTAAAAGTGATATTCCCACATGTCCTGCCAGTAAAAACTTGAGTGCTCCTAAAACCAGAGCTGCTGGTTCCCACAAGGCTCTGTCCCCGCTCATGTGTCTGTGTGCATTTATAACAACACAGGATCCTTTAAAGTACAGCTGATCCCTAACAACATGGGGATTAGGGGGGACCACCCCCTCGCACAGTAGAAAATCCACATGCAACTTCTGACTCCCCAAAACTTAACTACGAATAACCTACTGTTGACCAGAACCCTTACCCATAACGTAGAGTCAATTAACACATATTTTGTATATTGTATCTATTATATGCTGCACTCTCACAATAAAGTAAGCTAAAGGAAAAAAATGTTATTAAGAAAATCATAAAGAAGAGAAAGTACATTTATAGTACTGTACTATGTTTATAAAACAACACAAAAACTACATATAAGTGGACCCCTCAAGTTCAAACCCATGTTGTCCAAGGGTCAACTGTACATAATTAAAATAAAAGATTTTGTTATAATGTTACTATTTTAGCATATATAAGAAGATTATGACCAACTAACAATTTTTCCCCTATCTTCATGCCAAAGAGCTGTCTCAGGCTAAACTCTTCATTGGCATAATTTTTCCTGTTTTTTTGTTTTGTTTTGTTTTTTTAATCTTTTAGCCAAACTGCTTCCTGGTCTCAGAAAAGATAACTTGAGAAAAAAAAAAATGCAACCTTAATCATTATTTTGGGGCAATGAATTTTCCCTTAAGGTGATATTTTAAGAAAATCATCCTCAGTAAAAATGTAACAATTTAAAACTCAGCAAACTACTGCATATATGGGCTGTATCATTGAATTGTTTGTTATCTCTATTCTGTGCATATTCATCAGCATTTGTCCTTTCTCTCCTTTCATGCTACAATGTCACCTTTTAACAAGGACTGTCAAATGCATTTCCTTTTGAGGAAAACTGACCTGGTCCACTGACTGCTTAGTAAGTTGTTTTGCAGACACTTGACACTTGACATTTCGATTTCACTGAATGTTGCCTGACACTTACTATACAATAGTATTAAAAGGGAAACAAATTTGTAAGTCAATTTTGCTTAGTAAATGAGCTGATTCTGAACTGTAAATGTGTTGGGCTTCCAGGTGATTATAGTAATTTAAACATTAATCACTGATATTTTATAGGAAAAAGCTTACCTGATCAAAGAAAGAAGTTACTCCCAGTTATTTGGGAGAAATGAAAATATTATTTATCATACATCTGGCTCAGGTTTTCTAAGCAAGTTGGTATTTTGACCTTGAATTTTAAATTTAAAAAAGAGATAAAGAAACAACATAGAAACAAAGCCCTCTTTTTAAAAGACCAGAACAGATTATCGGGATGGAAGTGGGGAAAGAAAAAGAGGTTCTAGGGTCCCTCTTCAATATGCTCCTTACTTTACTGAAAACACCCCCAAATAAAAATAAAACCAAAGAAGAGCGCTGCGTTTGTTAAGGAAATATAATTTCAAGACAATTAACTTAGCCATTCTTTGTAGTTTGCTCCTTCCACCCTCTTCTCAATAGCAATGATCAGCAATCGTAAAGCATAGAACATGAATTTCCTTTGAAATGTTCATATTTGTTAAAATGTTTAGGATGCAATGAGCTTCATTTCTGATCATTTTAAGTTAACAACAACAACAAAAAAGCTAAGGTGTAACAGTAGAGAGAATGAATCCAGTTAAAAATAGTATCTAAAACAGTAAGCACCAAAACCTGTTGTCAACACCTCTTCTCATTTTTCACCAGTAGATAGTGATTCTTGAAAGTAGTGGAAAATTACCAGTAGAAAATAGAAAGAAGTGAGCAGAGTAGGGTGAAAAGGGGAATACCTTTGGAGAAAGCTGAACCTCGCATTCTACACATAGGAACACAGAATCACTACTTACATTCTTTTTAATTTTGTTTACTATTACCTTATGGCCACATACAATTGGAGAAAAATCTTTACGGTATATATTATACCTGTCCAAATAGAGGCATTGACCATATTTTCTTCTAAAGTATAAATTGTCTGAAGTTGTTTTTTTTCTTTTTTTTCTCCTTTTCCTAGAGATGCTATAGATTTCTCTGTCAATTTCTATTAAAAGAACTCTCATGTGTTCCACCCCTATAGCTTTATTTTTTATAAAAAATAATGGAGGAACCATAGTCTAAATATTTGAGGGACAGTGGAATTATAAAGGTATAAAATTTGACTCAGGGAAATATGAACATTTGAAAGCTATCATTAAATTTAAAATATGAGCCAAGCACTAGGCTAAGTGTCATAAGGAATGCAACGCAATGCAGTGAATGATATTTCCTGAGTGCCCGCTCTAAGCCAGGCAGAGGTCCTGGGGACAATGAAGAAGAACACAGTCAAGGTCTCTGTTCTCACAGAGACTTTAATCTACTTGGAGGAGACAGAGGATAAACAAATACACAACCTCAGCCTAGTGCTGAGTGATACAGGGAAAAATGTAAAAAGGTGATGTAATAGAGAATGACTGAGTGGCTTCTTAAAGTCACTTGAAGAGGTGACATTTAAGTCAGCATGTAAATGATAAGAAGGAGCTAGCCAGGTGAAGGTCAGAGTGAGGATCAGTGCATATATGTGAGTCAACCTTGCTTAGTAAATAAGCATATTCATAATTTGAAATGCATGAGGCTTTCTGGTAATGCTTGTAATTTAAACATTACTACTGATATTTTTATTTGAGAAAATGCTCATGTGACCAACTATGGATGAAATAGTTTGTGCAAAATCCCTAAACAGACCTCAGCTCAGCAACTTTGACAATATCTAAAGAAAGCCCCACTCACAAAAGTATGCTAGGCAAAGGTGGGGAGAGGCTTGAGTTTCAGAGGAAAGGGGGTAGATCATTTAGAGCTTGAAAGCCAGGAAAATGAGCTTTGATTCTGTTCTAACTTTGAAAAGAAAACCTTGGAGTTTTTAGAGCAGAGAAGTGCCATGATCTGATTTACATTTTAAAATATTGCCTTGTCCGCTTTATGGAAATTGTGCTGCCGAGATGAAAGGTTTGAGAAGGGAGATGAGTTAGGAGGCTATTTGAGAGGATAGTTGGGCCCTTTATTAGAACAGGATAGAAAGGAATGGAACAAACCGAGGGGAGGGAGGGAAATCCAGAGTTCCCTATTGTCCAACACATGTTTAAGAAGCTATTTAGACAACCACATTATCCAACCACATGATGATGGCAAGGAAGCAGTCCGGTATATGAGTGTGGGATTTCTGAGAGCATTTTGGACAATGATGGTGTTTAAAGTCACAGGACTAGATAGATGATATAACCTACATACATTGCGTAGATAGAATAGAGAAGTGGGCCAAGGATAAAGCTCTAATTTATTACAACCCTTAGAATCAAGGAGGAGGCACCAACCAAAAAGAATTAGAAGCCAGTTCTAGTGAGGTAAGAAGAAAACCACCTAGGGGCGCCTGGGTGGCTCATTTGGTTAAGCGTCTGCCTTCGGCTCAGGTCATGATCCCAGGGTCCTGGCATTGAGCCCCGCATCTGCATCGGGCTCCGTGCTCAGTGGGGAGCCTGCTTCTCCCTCTCCCTCTGCCACTCCCCCTGCTTGTGCTCCCTCTTTGTCTCTCTCTGTCAAAAAAATAAATAAAATCTTTAAAAAAAAGAAGAAGAAGACCACCTAGCGTGCATTGTCATGGAAGCCAAGGGATGGGTGGTTCCAAGAACTAAAGAGTGACTGAGGATGTCACATTTTTCAGTCATTTTTCTAGGTGAAGGAAACAGAAATGGGGCAGTACTTTTGAGTAAACGTGGGATGAAGCACTTTCTTTATAAGATAGGAGACGTTAAAACATGTATTGGTGGGGAGAATTCAGTGGAGAGCAGGACATAGGCAGTGTATGAGAAAGGGTCAGGGGCAAATCAAAAACTTTGAAAAGGTGAGAGGTGGTAGGAGCCTCAATGCCATTGGAGGTGTTGGCCAGTGAGGGAAGCAGGATAGCTCCTGCTTGGCTAAAGGGGGGCAGCTGAAAATTTAGGGAGCAGTCCTGTCAGCCCTTGAGAGACATTCTTAATCATTAAGTTTGTAGCATCCTGCTAGTTCTATGTTGGTTTTAATCTTTTCTAAGTACTAGCCAGAGTAGCAGGAACCCACCTAAACACTGGCTAGAGTGTATGTGTTTGTGACTTGTCATTTTCCGGTTAACAGGCTCACTCCTGAACCTTTTGCTTACGGCAGTGCCGTGAAAGGGATACCTGGCTCTGCTCAGCCCTGCACAAGTCCGCAGTTGCCGAACACCACTGTGTTTACTAAATGCCTTGGCTTCCTTATTCTCAAAGACTTGAACAGGCAGACATGTTCAACTCACAGGTCTTTTGCTTGTGACAGAGATGAATAAAAACAAGAAACAGTCAAAGAAACACAAAACTACTTTGAGCATTTCCAATCATTTGCTCTCCAGTAGCCTAAGGGGAGGAGTGTTTGTGTTGCTGGGATGGCATTACCGGAACCTGGCTTTGCTGGATTGGAGGTGGTGAGAACAGGGGCAATGTAAAAGGTGTCCGAAGGGTGCAGAGAGGCTATGTAAGGAAACTGAGGGAGAGAAATCTATAAAGGTGAAAGGGGAAGAAATAGCAAGAGCCTAAACCCTGTGGATCATTTTGGGAATTCTCAAAGTGGGAAAAAAGGGAAGGGAGAAAGGCACAGAATACGCAGCTGCTTACATGGGGAGGAACTTCGGCAGGTAAAGAAGGAAGAGCGTGCAGAGAGTGCTCTAAGCAGCTTTTCACCACCTCCCTTCTTTTTTTTTTTTTTTTAAAGATTTATTTATTTATTTGAGAGAGCGAGAATGAGAGAGAGTACATGAGAGGGGGGAGGGTCAGAGGGAGAAGCAGGCTCCTCGCTGAGCAGGGAGCCGGATGCGGGACTCGATCCCGGGACTCCAGGATCATGACCTGAGCCGAAGGCAGTTGCCCAACCAACTGAGCCACCCAGGCGCCCCATCACCACCTCCCTTCTTAAGAGAAATTTGGGTAAAGAAATTTTTGTTACTTTGAATGTTCGGAGTCATCTTTTTGTTTCTTCTGAATGTGACACTGTGCAGGTCTCAAGAAGGAGCGGTTTTATTAGGATCAAAATTCAACTCTGTCAGCATTTCTTTAATGCGCATTTGCGCAATGTCAGGCTAAGTGCCCTGGGAGAAAAAGGGTGAACAGTCCCACCCTCAACCTCCAGCAGCGCCCTCAAGTGGTAGAAACAGACATGTGCATGCACTGCCAGGTATCAGAATATCCTTTTAAGGTACTGGAGAATTTTAGGGGGAAAAAAAAGTTCTTTATTCTAACAGCTTCTATTTAAAGCAGTATTCATTGTGAAATATTTCTGCAGAAGATGGCAATGTTCCAAATGGTTATTGGTAAATTAGTTCTTGTCTAAATGCATCATTTGAAGGCTCTGTTTAAAATGGTTTGTAACAACCCTAAGTACTGTGGACTATGGAATCAGGGAATGAAAATGATCATTTTGGGCCTGACGATGTTTTTTCTTCATTCTATCCAGAGGATATTTCTGATTATTAGGTTAAAAAGATGTTCTCAGTATTTTAAAGACTAGGACAAGACTCAAAAGATCAATTCCAATTTTGCTTTTAACTTTCAATGAATGTTGGCTTTTAAGTTCTTGGCCTTGCTTTTAGAAATTTCTCTTGTCTGTACTGTCTAATATGTACATATTTTTCTCTTTTCCGCTCCTTAAAAGAAAGTTGTAACTAATGCATCTTTATATATTTTGTTCACTGCTTTCTCTTTGTCACTTTGTTTCACTGCTGAATATCTTCTACTCAGAAGAGTAGTAGTTGGCATACAGGGGTGACTTAATAAATATTTGTTGAATGAATGGATAAAGTAAATCTCTCCATCCCTCACATCGCCTAGTAGCAGACCCTCAAATATTAAGTGATTTGAATGGATTGTCATCAGTTCTAACCAGTCATATGAATAGAAATGCATGTCAAAACTAAAGTCTGGAACCATCTCTCTTTATACAGTCAATGACTCTCTAGCTGTAATTGGCAGTGTTCCTAAGCTCTGGTGTTTCAGCAAAATAGTGTCACTGCATCTCAGATTGTCATTTCATCATTGAGTATGAGTTTCTCACCTCATTAGCTAGAGAATTTCAGTTGAATAGATCAATATATGCATTTCCAAAATAAGGGAGAGTTGAAGGGAGATCATAATTAGGTAGAGTCCTCAAGGGAAGCAAGGGCAAAAATGAACTATTGGGACTTCATCAAGATAAAAAGCTTCTGCAAAGCAAAGGAAACAGTCAACAAAACCAAAAGACAACCGACAGAATGGAAGAAGATATTTGCAAATGACATATCAGATAAAGGGCTAGTATCCAAAATCTATAAAGAACTCATCAAACTCAACACCCAAAGAACAAAGAATCCAATCAAGAAATGGGCAGAAGACATGAACAGACATTTTTCCAAAGAAGACATCCAAATGGCCAACAGACACATGAAAAAGTACTCAATATCGCTCGGCATCAGGGAAATCCAAATCAAAACCTCAATGAGATACCCCCTCACACCAGTCAGAATGGCTAAAATTTACAAGTCAGGAAACGACAGATGTTGGCGGGGATGCGGAGAAAGGGGAACCCTCCTACACTGTTGGTGGGACTGCAAGCTGGTGCAGCCACTCTGGAAAACAGTATGGAGGTTTCTCAAAAAGTTGAAAATAGAGCTACCATATGATCCAGCAATTGCACTACTGGGTATTTACCCCAAAGATACAAAAGTAGGGATCCAAAAGGGCACGTGCACCCCAATGTTTATAGCAGCAATGTCCACAATAGCCAAACTGTGGAAAGAGTCAAGATGTGCATCGACAGATGAATGGATAAAGAGGAAGTGGTATATATATATACAATGGAATATTATGCAGCCATCAAAAGGAATGAGATCTTGCCATTTGCAATGACATGGATGGAACTGGAGGGTGTTATGCTGAGCAAAATAAGTCAATCAGAGAAAGACATGTATCGTATGACCTCACTGATATGAGGAATTCTTAATCTCAGGAAACAAACTGAGGGTTGCTGGAGTGGGGGTTGGGGTGGGAGGGATGGGGTGACTGGGTGATAGACACTGGGGAGGGTATGCGCTCTGGTAAGCGCTGTGAATTGTGCAAGACTGTTGAATCTCAGATCTGTACCTCTGAAACAAATAATGCAATATATGTTAAGAAAAAAAAAAAGAAGGTAGCAGGAGGGGAAGAATGAAGGGGGGGAAATCGGAGGGGGAGATGAACCATGAGAGACGATGGACTCTGAAAAACAAACTGAGGGTTCTAGAGGGGAGGGGGGTGGGAGGATGGGTTAGCCTGGTGATGGGTATTGAGGAGGGCACATTCTGCATGGAGCACTGGGTGTTATGCACAAACAATGAATCATGGAACACTACATCTAAAACTAATGATGTAATGTATGGGGATTAACATAACAATAAAAAAATTTTAAAAAAATAATTAGGTAGAGTCCTGAAAACAACCTATCCGAGTTTATAACTGTGCTTAAACTCTATCAAGCACAATATAAAACCTTTGAAGAAAGTGTTATAAAAAATAATTGAACAAAAGATAGACATTGAACACCAAAGATAGAATGATTAATGCTCTGATATTGCCAAAATACTTATTTTATGTAACATGAAGATTCTGGCTCTAGGAAAGTCAAATGACATTTTTTTGAAATAAGTACTTGATTCCTAAAGTGTATTTATATAATAAAATTACATTATGAGTTAGATATGAAAATCTTAGGGTGATATAAACATTGAAAAAGTAAATACATACTAACACATAAAGAAGACTTTTTTTCAAATTGGAGAAGGTGGGGAGAAATGATAAAAACAGGTTTCTTACCAGCAATCCTAAATTTGAAATCCTTAAAACAAATGAATGATCTGACTTGATAAAAATGGTATCATTTTTGTGGCTCTCATTTAACTATAAATAGGAATTATTGCATGAAGTAACATATGGTGATCGGGTTTAGTCATAGTGCTTGATTTTCACTTCAAAATATGAACTTTGCAACCTATATCCCAGGTCTCTAGAGCACGAGGATTCCTTTCAATCAAAACTCAGAACACCTTTCACTTACTTGTCAGAGTTCTCAACTTGAAATTTGGTCTCATATGGCAGCTGTCAAAGCTTGACAACTGATACTTGAAAAGGGTTGACCTAAGGGACATTACAACCATTTATTTCTATAGGTTCTCTAAAATTCGACCTTTCTAAGAGGGCAGACAGCAAGCCAGGTAACTGGACTCTATTATTCAGTTCATAGAAACACTTCCACTGAACTAGGATTTAACATTTTGTCTTAAGGCTTATAATTGGTTGACCTAAGAAAAGGTCATATAATGTTACAGGTATCATCTATTATAGTGTTCAGTATGTCTTATACATAGAGCCTGCAAGTAAAGTTCCCTTAAAGGTCAATGATTTTGTTTTCTTTACTTATCCTTTTATTTTTCTTTTCTGATGAGCTGTGCATCCTCAGAACAAGTAGTGTGAGCAAAATTAGCCATTTTCTCTTCTACCTTAGACACTAGGAAGCATATTACTTTTATGTTCCCTTACTTTATTTTTCCATGCTTAAGATACTTCCGAATCTTTTAAAAATTAGACAAGATTTAAATTATTCTCAAAATAGACACAATCTCAATTGATACTTGTTTACTCAGATTTTGAAATTTATGTTTTTAATATAGTACTCAACCATATATAAACCAGTATTTATTTGGCTTTGCTAAAATTTAGTCAGTATAAATACCCATCTATGCATCATAAAAAAATCATCCTTTATGCATACTGTATCCATAGTAAGATTATCACCATGAATACACAGTCGGACATCATGAATTGAGCAAGGTTTTAGATTCTTTAGATAGGAATTTGTGCTCTGGATTCTCCACCGATTAACCGATTAACTGACCTTCTCATCTTGAGCAACTGACCCGTCTAAGCCTTTGTTCCTTTATTTGTAAAATACAAATCAGTAATAGCATCTAACAAAAGTTGCCCCAGATATTCTAAACAATATACACGAGGCAAATTGACTGACATTTCAGTATATATAGCTTTCCTTTCAATACCCTCTACTGTGTTCCATAAACAGTAACTACTATATTTTTTGTGAAAATCATCCTTTCTTCTAAGTATTTAAAATAAAATCTGAGGGCACCTCGGTGGCTCAGTCGGTTAAGCTTCTGTCTGCCTTCAGCTCAGGTCATGATCTCTGGTCCTGGGATCAAGCCCTGCATCAGGCTCCCTGCTCCACGGGGAGCCTGCTTCTCTCCCCCCTCTGCCACTCCCCCTGTTTGAGTTCTCTCTTTCTCTCTCTCAAATAAATAAAATCTTTAAAAAATAAAATAAAATAAAATTTGAGAATGAAGCTTTTTTTCTTAGAGTCATGCAAATTCCTTAAAATCATTTCATTGTTCAAAAAGCAAAATAATTTCATTTTTGTAACAGAGTTCTGGTAATTGTAGATATTCATATTCATGGATCTTTGATAAAGGAATAATTTATTACTTTATCAATCCACATTTTTAGGTACTTGGCTCTCTAATGTATCCATCAGTTCACTATTAAATGTGAAATCAGGACATTTAATAGGGCGTTATTGTGAAGATTTAATCCTAGTGGATATTTTTTTTGAAATGTAAGGCTCACACAAGTGACTTGTGAATGTTTACTGATGAAATTAATCAGTATTACATCCACAGAATTTTTTCTTAACATAGAAAGTGAAAATGCCTCTTATTTCCAAAATTTCTTTGTATTTATTACTTTTTATTTTTTAAAAGATTTTATTTATTTCTTCTTCGATAGAAAGAAAGAGAGCATGAGCAGGGGGAAGAGGGGTAGAGGAAAAGGGAGAAGCTGACTCCCCACTGAGCAGGAAGCCCAACATGGGGCTCGATCCCAGGACCCTGGGATCATGACCTGAGCCAAAGGCAGCCACTTAACCAACTGAGCCACCCAGACGCCCTTCCAAAATTTCTTTAAAACTACATGAGAATATGTTGACATCTGAAGAAAAATACTTTGGAATTAACCTCTGATATGGTATAAATGAATAAAATAAGTACCCTTTCTGAGTACTTATAAATTAAGAGCCTATCCTTATATCATTAATGAATGCTTAAAACAACCATTTGAAGCTGATACTGTCATTATTAGGATATTCTCAAATAAGGAAACTGAGGCACAGAGAAATCTGTAATTTGCCCAGAGCCATACACCTTGCAGAAAAAGGACTTGGATGGAACCCACATCTATCTGACTCAAAACTCTGTGCTCTGAGACATAAACTCTAATCACTCCAAAATATATTGTTGAGCTCTAAAGATAAGACACAGCTTAGTGTAAAGGGACTGGAGTATAAGGTCTTTCTTCTTCCTCAGTCTCTGCTAACAACTAGCTGTGTTCTTAGGTAAGTCACTTCACCACTCAAAAATTCAGTTATTTTCTCTATATGATTAGAAAGTTGAAACATAAGCTCTCTAAATTCCCATCTGATGCAGTGCCTGGGTGGCTCAGTCAGTTGAGTCTTGGGCTCCAGTCTAAATCTCAGGGTCCTGGCATCGAGCCCCATATCAGTCTCCCTGCTCAGTGGGGAGTTTGCTTCTCCCTCTGCCTCTTGCTCTCCCCCTGGTCTCCTGCACATGCATGCGCACACGTGCTTTCCTGCTCTCTCTCTCAAAATAAATAAATAAAGTCTTAAAAAAATTCCCATCTGATTAGCAAGCTCTATGCATCAGATATCTTTGCTTCTTAGACCCATACCAGCTTTTGGAGAAAAATGTGGGTATGAAAAACAGTCACCACATGTTTTCTCTGGTCTAACACCAATGTTGGGGATATCGTCTTGTAAAACTCTCTTTGAACTTCAAGAGTGCCTCAATTGTGTTCAGAATCACAACCTCACACTTCAGGTGTAATAGTTGATGTTTCCTTTCTTTCTTCCTCTTCCTTTTTGTAATGATTTCAACTGGCTGAGCACTGTTCAAGGTCTCTGTCCCTCTCTAACCCCCATAACTGATTATCAAAGAATGTCTGTCAGAACTGCTATATCCACCAACACCAGCACATGAATCATTGCCCCAAAGAAAGCATGATGAAACAGAGATTTTGATTGTTTGTTTCTGTTTTTGCTTTATGTTTGCAGCCCCTTCTTTCTAGGGCTTAATCAAATGTGCATTAGGGAGGGGACCTGGCTGGCTCAGTCAGTAGAGCATGCAACTCTTGATCTTGGGATTGTGGGTTTGAGCCCCATGTTGGGTATGGGATTACTACAAAATAAAATCTTTAAAAAGTGTGCATTAGGGAAATAGAAGATAATCTGAATGACAGAACTGTCATGCACTCTAGCCCAAGCCAATTGCCCATGAACTGGTATTTTACATACCCTCTATTCCCTTAGTATGAATTTTTATTCCAAATATCCCGATCATTCCTGTAAGTCCAAAACAAGCTGGTATTAAAGACTATCCAAATATGTTTTGGACATATCAGTAATAAAATTCTAAAGTGACCACAGTTTAACTACGAAATTTGGAAAACCACCTCTGTGTTGTTTAGGCAGAAGGCCACCATGAGCCACTACCCTCCCTGGACTATTATTGTGGTTTAGTGATTCAGAATTTGGGCTAAAATGTACCTATCTGTGTGAGGCCAATACACACCAGTAAAGGAATGAATAAAATGCAGTATAAATTGTCAGTGTTGTGTAATAAAGGATGTATACTTTGGGATTAGATCTTGGTTACCATTCAAGTCTAACACTTACTTGCTCAGTGGCTTTGGCTCCCTTGAGCCTCAAGAGTCTCATCTATAAAATGGGATTAATTTTATATGTGAGGAAGTTGTTGTGAGTTCCGTGATACATAAAATATGTAAAGTGTAGAAATACAATAAATTCTGGTTTTATTATTATTAACAGTTTCACAGAGTATATTTTGAGTAGGTAAAAGAAGAAGCAAAAGAGATCATATGATTGGACAAGCAAAGTGTATCAGACTCTATTACTAGGATATATACCTTCTCTCTTGAGGCAATTTCATAAACTAACTAATGATCTCTATCACGTGGCCACTGCATGGGGATGACGGAGGTTTTATTTGTATAAAAATTAGCATTTACATCAATCTATATATGAAATACATTTCAAGTCCTCAATACTTCCTTTTATAGTCCTATTAAAACTGAAGCACCTGGATGGCTCACTTAGTTAAGCATCTGCCTTCAGCTCAGGTCATGATCCCAGAGTCCTGGGATCAAGCCCCGCGTCTCGGGCTTGCTGCTCAGCGGGGAGCCTGCTTCTCCCTCTGTTCGTTCGCGCTCTCTCTCTCAAATAAATAAATAAATAAACTCTTAAAAAAAAATAAACTGCTTTAAAAAAAAACCCTGAAGTGTATAAATAGTATTATAATTTGCCAGTGCAAATTCCATAAGAACAAAACACACTAACAGGCCGATTAGTCATACAATGGCGGTGATCCTGTATCTCTAGAGAATACCACCTATTCCCCAGGCTGTCAGGCAGATCAGGAGCACAGCAGTAAAACTCAGCACAGCGTTATTATATCTCCATGTGCAACCTCAGCCACAGGCATTCTTCTTTGAAACCCTTGCCCAAAGGGAGTGGAAATCTGAGAAGCGGGAACATTTTTTAGTCCTGAGAAATATTAAAAAGCACGGTCTGGAAGACTGTCCTGGAAGCTCCTTCTTAAAATATGACTGTAGCACACCTGAAAGCCGCTCCGGTTATGGGGAGGAGACATCTCAAGTGTCAACTGAGTTCAGTTTTCCATAAGCAAATGCATTTCTGTCTACAGGCTCTTATTTTTTTTTTTAGAAGCTACACAAATTTTGGCAGTTTTATTGGTATATAACTGACATACAATACATTGCATATATTTAAATTATACACTTTTGTAACTTTTGGTATCTATGTGATATATATGTATATATATACATATGATATATATATATGTATGTATAAACACAATCTAGTGAAACCATCAGCACAATTAAAATAAAGATAGTGAACATAGTCATAACTCCCCCCAAATTTTCTTGTGCCCCTTTCTTTGTAACCCCTCCCTTACACTCCTCCCTACCCTCTGCCCTAGGTAACAATTTATCAGCATCACTATAGTTTAGTTTGCATTTTCTACAGTTTTACTTAAATGGAATTACATAGTAATATACTCATTTTCTGGCTTCATTCATCCAGCACAGTTATTTTGAAATATATTCATGTTGTTGCATGTATTATTAGCTTATCCCTTTTTTCTTCTTTTTTTATGTATTTATTTTTTTTATTATGTTATGTTAATCACCATACATTACATCATTAGTTTTTGATGTAGCGTTCCATGATTCATTGTTTGCATATAACACCCAGTGCTCCATGCAGAACATGCCCTCCTTAATACCCATCACCAGGCTAACCCATCCCCCCACTCCCCTCCCCTCTAGAACCCTCAGTTTGTTTCTTGGAGTCCATAGTCTCTTATAATTTTTGTCTTATTGCCCTATGATTGAGTTATGAATTAATAAAATCTATACTTCAGGGAGCTGTTGAATATAACTTTTAAAATAAGAGCAAGATCCTGTTCAGTTAGCTTTCATTAAAAAATCATCTTTATGATTTATCAAATGTGCTTGCAATAATGATTTCCCAAATGCACTGAAATAGAGTATATATGCAATTAACCATAGGAGATGATGTTTTGCAGAACCCTACGACTGTTCTGAATCTAAATTGATTTTTTAACTAAATATTCATACAAAGAAGATTCATTTAAAAAGATCATTTTAGTCTGAGCAATATCAGCAAAGCATAAATAAAGCCATTATTTCTGTTTTTTGTGTGTGTGAGCCTCGGTGTTTCAAATTCTATGTCTGTACATACAGTACATAACCTCTGTCCTTGGAAAATGTAATATGAATCACAGGTGAATATAGATACTAAGTTTGAAAAAAGATATAGGAAAAAATAGGAAGAGGTCAAAATATCTCTGTAACGTAAAGCCACTCAAAATGTTATGATCAGTGACTAAAGAAGAATACATTCATCTATGTCTCATTTATGAAAATAGATTATTTACTTATGAAACAGTACTGGACACAGGTACAGATACATTTTCTGTAACAATATTAATTTTATGTCTTCTATAACTGCCTATATTATATCCTAAAATTTCCAATATTTAGCAAGTAAAATCATTTAGTCAGAGGCAGTAGTAGTTAAAAAATTAACAAAAGCCAAAGAAAACTGAAACAGTGTATTTTGAAAATTGGAAAGACAAAGTACAAAAATAAATGAAGGTCTGTTTTTTCCCTAAATCTGATAAACATGAATTCATAAGCTATTGAGGAAAGTCATATACCTAATATTGTTAAAATGCCCATACTACCCAAGGCAATCTATAGATTTCATGCAATCCCTATAAAATTTGTTCACAGAGGTGGAACAAATAATACGAAAATTGTATGGAAACACATACCAAAAAAAAAAAAAAACCCAAAGCCAAAGCCATCTTGAAAAAGGAGAACAAAACTGGAGGTATCACAATCTCAGATTTCAAGATATGCTACAGAGCTGTAATAATTAAAACAGTATGGTACTGGCACAAAAACAGACATATAGATCAACAGAACAGCATAGAGAGCCCAGAAAGGAACCCATGTTTTTACGGTCGATTAATGTACAGTAAAGAACGCAAGAATATACAATGTATAAGAGTCTCTTCCACAAATAGTGTTGGAAAAACTGGACAGCTACATGCAAAAGAATGAAACTGGTCTACTGTCTTATACCATACACAAAAATAAACTCAAAATGGATTAAAGACCTAAATGTGAGACCTGAAGCCATAAAACTCTAGAAAAGAACACAGGCAGTAATATCTTTGATTACAGAAACATTTTTCTAGATATGTCTGCTCAGGCAAGGGAAACAAAAGCAAAATTAAACTATTGGGACTATACCAAAATGAAAAGCTTTTGCACAGCAAAGGAAACCATCAGCAAAACAATAAAGCAACCTACTGAATGGGGGGAGATATTTGCAAATGATATATTCAATTAGGAGTTAATATCCAAAATATATAAAGGACTCATATAATTCAATTCCCCCAAAACAACCTAATTAAAAAATGGGCAGAGGACATGAATAGACAAATTTTTCTGAAGAAAACATACACATGACCAACAGACAGATGAAAAGATGTTTAACATAGGTAATCATCATGGAAATGCAAATCAAAACCACAGTGAAATTTCACCTTACACCTGTCAGAATGGCTAAAATACAAGACACAAGAAATAGTAAGTGTTGGCGAGGATGTGGAGAAAAAGGAAACTTCTTGCACTGTAGGTGGTAATGCAAACTGGTGCAGCCACTGTGGAAGTTTTGGATGGTCCCCAAAAGATTAAAAATAAAAATACCAAATTATTGAGTAATCCCACTACTGGGCATTTACCCAAAGAAAACACAACCACTAATTCAAAAAGATACACGCACCCCTATGTTTATTTCAGCATATTTACGAGAGCCGACATATGGAAGGAACCCAAGTGTGCATTCATAGATAAATGGATAAAGAAAATGTCACACACACCCCCCCCCACACACACAGGAATATTATTCAGCTATAAAAAATGAAATCTTACCATTACAACAACATGGATGGATCCAGAGGGTACAATGCTAAGTGAACGGAGTCAGAGAAAGACAAATACTATATGATTTCACTCATATGTAGAATTTAAGAAACAAAACAAACAAAAAAAGGCAAACAAAAACAATACTCTTAAATACAGAGAACAAAATGGTGGTTACCAGAAGAGAAGGGGGTGGTGGCTGGGTAAAATAGATAAAGGAGATTAAGAGTGCACTTATTTTGATGAGCACTGAGTATGGAATTGTTAAATCATTATACTATAGACCTGAAACTAGTATAACACTCTATGTTAACTATACTTGAATAAAAAATAAATAAAATAAAGTAAAATAACAATACTGAACAACATTTACACTGGAAATAAATAGAGCCACACTGAATTAAATTTATTTTCCTTCCTCTTCTTCCTCCCCTATTTCTTTTCCTTTCTCTTTTCAATAAATGTTTTCATCCACTTTTCTTACCATAACATAAACTCTTTAGAGGTTGGGATTCCTCTTTTCATCATTTTTATTTTCTTCTTGCATTTGATATGGGGGCATAGAGAAGCTACTCACTAAATTATTATTGAATGAACATATGGATAACTGAAAAATTTATTTTTTTATTGGTTGATATGCCCACTATGTGCCAGATATTGTGCTAGACAATAGGTACTTATTTCAATGACAAAAACAATGCAGTTCATATACTCCTTCCATTTTATAATTGGGAAAGCTGGAACTGCAAAAGCTTCATTAACTTGATCATGATCACGCACTGCTAGGAAGAGGCATAAACAAAAGTTGAACTAAGCTCTTTCATGTACTAGCATACCATGCCACATTATAAATGATTTCCTTTGATCTCTCCATTATGGAAATATAATGAAGTCAAGGGTCTCTATCGTAAAATTTTAAGTTTGACCTGCCAAATGCATCAGAACAGAGACATAAGTCAGAATGAAGTAAGTCATATGAGTGATTGATATGATTCCACATTAATAAATAACTTACTTAAAAATATGCTGGTGTCAATTCAAAGGGTTGCCACATGAAGGAAAAATATTTCATTTCAAATATACATTATTCCAAAGAATATTTCAGAATGATTCCAAACATGTACACAATATATCAATATAGAATCAAGTCAATAATAAGAAAGCATAGATAGAAAATTTGATAGAACTGAGAAAAATATTAGTATGTAAAATATATGCTATTATGAGGGCATTAGAGTTTAGTCAGCAAAGCAGATAATATTATAAAAATTAGACCTTCACAGTCGTGGAAGGAGCTGGGAAAGTCAAAGTATAGAAGAGGGATTCTGAGAATCACAGAGTTGCTAAATCGCTTCTCAGTTTATCCAAAGTGCTAGTGTGAGTTAACAATTTGCGTTGTTGATGCCTCCAGCCAAGACTACCAGGAAAATATCAGTGGTTGAACAAGTTGGCTGTATCACTCATTGCACACCAGGGGGAATGCCCTAGCAAGAGGGTATTAGAAAGGAATTGCTGGAAGATCTAGGTTTGTGTTAGGTAATTTGGGGGCACGCTTATGCAGATAGATATTTACTCTGGAAACAAGGATAATTCAATGATTTGTATCTTAATAAATCTTATCTAGAAAGAGGGAAAACCAGTCCAGTGGGAAAACTATGATTGCCAAAGAAGCAACAATCACTCATATTAGCCAATATTAGGGGAGCTGTGGTTATTTTTGTGATTAGGACAATGTTCCTGTTTTATGTTCAAACGTGATTGTGGAGTGGTCTCATTTTTGTTTTGATCCGTCAAAGTCATGTGACCTTCTCTGATGTTGATGTGTGTGAAAATATTTATGCTGAAGAGGAGACCAAGACCACACTGTGAGTTCCAAGCCAATGCCCAGATGTCAAGGGCCCTTTTCTCTTTCTCCATAGCTTGCAGAGAAATGCAAAATGTGACCGTGAAGGGGAAGTTCACGCAAAGGTTTAAAGGAAGCTTTTACCAGTGTAGAACCACTGCCTCTGAGGTTCTGGGGACGAAAGTCTGCTTTTTGCCAGATGGCAGTTTCAGCAGTCATTGGATGTGAAGTGTAAGAGAGCAAGGAGAAGGTGGAGGTGGCCAGGCACCTCTGTTCTGAGCTGGGAACTGTTGCTCTCCTAGTTTACACAGTAAGAAACTTGAGTTACAGAGACCTTAAGTCACTTGACCATGGTCACCCATCTACTAACTTGAGGCACCAGGATTCGAAGAAGCAATCTGTCTTGAAAATCCATAGTCTTAACTACTGGTTTCTGCTGGATCTCAAACAAACAGTAAATGCATAAAAAGTCAAAATCACTGGTGCCTGGAGAAATTCCAATAAATTCAAAGTATTTTTAAAAATTCTAACCTAGTCTATTAAAAGTTGGGAAGACCACGGTTGCAGACAAGGCATTAGGAAGGAAAGCCTTCAGCTACACTGCTGGTCTGGCAATGAGTTACTGAAATCTTTAGAAGGTCATTGTCCTTATCTGAGCAGGTTACACGACACAGCAACTTTGCCTATACAAATTGATCTTGTTGAAATAAAAGCATCAGTGTATAAAGAAAAAAAATAGAAAAAAAACAGATACGTGAATATCCATAACTATATTATTGATAATGACATAAAATGGGAAACAACTTTTATGTCCATCAATAGAGGAATGAATGAACAAATTGCAATATACTGATTCTATCAATTATTAGGAAGCTGTGCAAATAATTAGATTTTTTCTATGAATCTAGAAAGATATTCATGATAAATTCGTAACTTAAAAAATGACAATGTTCATAGTGAAATCCCATTTTTAAACCAAAACAAGCAATATTTCTGCATGTATGTTGAATTAGCATGACCAAATTATGGAAGGACATTTGCCATATTGTCAATATTGCTAACTGCAGAATAACGGGGAAAGCAAGAGCACACTGAAAGAAGCGTAATTAGCTTGTGCTCATCTTTCTTTATATTTTTGGATTTTTAAATTTATTATTTTGAGCACATATAATCTTTGTAACTAAATAAATAATACTGATAGAATGCTTCTTGGAAGGTTAAAGGAATTTGATAGTCCTTAAAATTTTTAAAATAATTTTTATTGAAGTGGGAATGTGGTAAAGAAAAAATAGTTCTGATCAAAGAATCCTTCATATTAATAAAAACTCTTGTGATGGAATTGAAATCTTATAAAATATTCTAAAATAACTTGATACTGTGCGATTTCAGTCCATGGAAATCAACCTATATCAGAGATCTTCAGGCTTTACAAAGGTAAAATGATCTCTATAAAAATATAGTAACACAAGAGAAATCTGAGTTGTTATCTGCTCACAATATGTACATCTATGTAGAGATAGATATTTTTGTTTTCAGGCACCTGGGTGGCTCCATCAGTTAAGCATCTGCCTTCGGCTCAGGTCATGATCCCAGGGTCCTGGGATTGAGACCCACGTCAGGCTCCCGGCTTGGCGGGGAGCCTGCTTCTCCTTCTCCCTCTGCCATTCCCCAGCTTGTGCTCTCTCTCTCTTTCTCTCTCTCAAGTAAATAAATAAAATGTTTTGTTCTTTTTTAAAAAAAGATATTTTTGTTTTCTCATTTCATTTCTATTCCAGCAACTACAAATTCTATTTTGGCCTCAGACTCTAGAACAGGTGACTTTAAAAATAGCTGTAGTCTCGGGTGGCTCAATCGTTAAGCGTCTGCCTTTGGCTCAGGTCATGATCCCAGGGTCCTGGGATCGAGCCCCGCATCCGGCTCCCTGCTCAGTGGGAAGCCTGCTTCTCCCTCTCCCACTCCCTCTGCTTGTATTCCTGCTCTCGCTCTCTCTGTCAAATAAATAAATAAAATCTTTAAAAAAAAATAGCTATAGTCTAAATATACTTAAGGGAATCAGAATTTTTTTATGATGTATCCATTTACAGAACCTAGGGAGGCCCTTGTTTTTATGCAATATTTATATTTTTGACATAGTTCTGTTATGAACACTAACACATAAGATGTTGAACTGGGTAATGATGTGTTCTTTATAATGATGTGTCACTGCCTCTCAATTTAAAAAATGATGCTCTGTCATACATAACCAGCATATGTATAATATCCATACCTTGCCGCTGCTTGCATAATTAGACACACTGAATAATAGCTATCGAAGCACGATATTCAGATCACTTCCCTCCAAGAGAAATAGAGAAAGAGAGAGAGAGAATACTTGGAAGCCACTTTGCAAAATTAATCTACCAAGTATTTTTAATTCCAACATCTGAATGTGTGTTTGAGGCACAAGTATTCATGTTATGCAAAGTGTGTGTGTGTGTGTATGTATGGTACTCAAATATACCCTCCATTTTACTTAAATAAAATTCATCTGATTGAGTGATATATTTAGTTAAAGTGATAAACCAATTTGGCTAAATTGATAATGGGCCATGGTGAAAGTTCCTTTTAGTAATCTTATGGTTATCTTCATAATAATATTAAGCCACACAGAGTTTTAAAAGGACCTAACTATAATCCAAATGTATTGGCCATTATAAATTGTCATCTCATACATACTATCTCTCTCATTTGCCTTCTATAATGCCCCTCTAAAAAGTGTTAATTTCTAAAGTTATAATAATTACAAATGCATTTTCTTTAAAAAAATCTATATAAAATCACTTTTCCAAAATGGAATGCTTACAATTTGACCGAAATGACTAATTTAACAAATAACGCATGAAGGATTATTATGTCTTTTGAACATATAATAGTTAAAATATCAAAAAAGAATGTTCTACTAGAGCCTAATATATTATAGAGCTGTAGTACTGATAGAACCAGAAGTACATTTGCAAAATATATCCACTGAGAATAATTTCATGTCAAGTGTCAAATTTGCCATACTGTTAAGATCTTAAGGTAACCTTGTCCCACCTGAAATGCAAATACTCTCAGACCTGGTGGTCCATTCATTATGATGGTTCTTGAGCTCTGTTATAAGAGACAGCCAAAGGAAATTATCTATTAACCTACTTGAAAAAAGCCATACATAATTAATGTCTGCAGATAAATAGCATTCACATTTTGACAAGGAGCATCAGTGCCAATAAGTCTTCCACCCAGACAGTTTTATGTATCTTTTCTTCACTAATTATCATTTTGGAAAGCTTTCAAGTGATATCTCTTATTATGGTAGAATAGTTTTCTGATAAAGTTCTGATATATGTGTCCTTATTTAAGGTGAATTCTAAGATGGCTGAGTTAAACTTAACAAAGTGAAGTGTATGAATTTATAGGTATCCAGTCTGAAGGACTCCACTTTGTTGAAATACACCTAGAAGCAAAAAACCCACTACCTATGGACGTCATTTCCTCCTTTAGAATCTGGTATCAGAAGACAAATTATCATGAAGGTGTGAACACATTTTTTTTTAAATATATTACCTTTTTAATGTTCAGAGCTAGTATTTTATTCTCATGCACTTGATTTTTATAACCTCACAAGAGATGGCTACTTGTGTGTAGATTCCAACATAAGATTCAAATTGAACAGTGACTAAAGGAAAATTTTAATCAGTTATCTTTTCTTTTCAACCTTTGGGAAATAAAATACATTTGACCATGAATAAGAATAATATTTAATTCTGTCCAAAATTTGGCAAAACATGGTTTCTCTGTCTATTGCATTCACTTCTCCTTATCTTACCTCTTCAAAATTTATGTCTATATTTATCTGAAATGTTTTTGCAAACCCATTAATGTATCAAATAAATCTATTATGAATAAGTCAGATTGCAGTATATATTATTCTTTTAGCTGGCTGTTACATTATTCTGCAACAAGAAACTCCTAGATATGTCTTATTTGTAACCGTCTATTTTAGTTTTTCTGATGCCCACAGACAACTCCTACTGAGTCCTATCCTATGGTTTATCCATTTATAATCTGTTAGTAGGATATGCATATCTTGACAGCTATACTGAATTCAGCCCCCTGAGTACCACTTAATGACATGTCATAAAATGCTTCACAATTTAATGAGATCGTTTCTTGTTTTTATTTTATCATAATGATATATCATAACAATTTATGTTAGATCATTAAAAGTGTTGCAATAGATTCAACTTCAAATCTCAAGTCTGTGAAAATATCAGCTGATAAAAAGGGTAAGCTGGCAGAACTTCTTATCTTGAAAAATACAACCTGAAACATGGACTATGTCAAGATTCAAGGACATTTTGATTCTTACAAAGGTCAAATGTATCCTAAGAAGTTATCAAGCACATTTTTAAAAAAGTTTGATTCCTCCTTTTAATATGATATAATTCAGAGGAATATTTTATATGTTGATAAAATCTTTATAAATTCTTATGATAATATTTTAAATGACCATGAAGGAAATTATTTCTCTTAGCAATATATGGACTTTCCTGTATTTCTTAAATATTCCTAATGAATATATATATAAATCTATATTAAAATTGACATAAAAGGAAATAAGACAATGCTAATTGCTTTGTCACTTTGACTTTTATATTCAGTTACTGATTATCTTGAGTTGGATGTCTTCTGACTCACACGTTTTAGTAAAACCAAGTAGGAATTTATCTAGCAAGACTTACAGAAACACAATAAATATGGGCTGTTAAACAAATAAAGAGTCTAAAATGAGCATAATTCTATCTACTTAAATTTTTTAAAAAACTGATAAGCTAAACAATGTACATTTATTTATATTTACATAAATTGCAATACCCAAAACAAGATAGTGGTTATATATCGTGGAGACAAAGGGAGGTGTGATGCAGAATATGGTAACACACAAATGTATATGGATATGTATATTCTTAAAATTAGCTTTATGCATGTGTATGTGTGTATTTTAGACATTCTTTGGTGGGACTGATATATTTCATAATAAATTTCAAGTAAATTTTCATTAAAATGAATTAATGGTATATAATACCATTATGTCTTTACTGGTCATACACAGCCCTCTAAGGTAGCCGCAGGATAGCAGAGTAGTGTTATAACCAGAGGGGTGTGTTAGTTTCTACTGCAAAATGTTAACATGTTCCTCATTTCTTTTTGAGCCCTAAACAGCACTGTCCTTAAAGACTGCTCAAGGTAGCTTAGGCTTTCTCTCTCAGCACTTCCACAACTACCACACTGTTTGAGCTGCCATAATCTCTTATCTGGATTTCTGCTTTAGCTTCTCAAGTGTCTCCTTCCATCCTTGTCCCTTTCCATTTTATTCCCAAAGCAGAAGCCAAAATAATTATTTTAAACATTACCAGATTATGTGACAACTACTCGAAACCCCCCCAAAAGCTCCTCATTTTCCTCAGAAAATACATGAAAATCTTTACAATGGCCATAGAACCAGGAGTGACAATCCTTTTTCCGTAAAGGACCAGATAGTAAATATTTTAGGCTTTGCAAATCTCTGCCCCAACTTCTCAACTCTGCCATTGTTGTAGCACAAAAGCATTAATAGATGATATGTAATCAAACTGGTGTGTCCTGTGTTTCGATAAACTTTATTTACAAAAAGAGTCTATACAAGCCACGGGTGCCTGGGTGGCTCAGTTGGTTGAGCGACTGCCTTCGGCTCAGGTCATGATCCTGGAGTCCCCGGATCGAGTCCCGCATCGGGCTCCCTGCTCAGCAGGGAGTCTGCTTCTCCCGTCCTTCTGGACCCTCCCTCCTCTCATGTGCTCTCTCTCTCTCATTCTCTCTCTCTCTCAAATAAATAAATAAAGTCTTTAAAAAAAAAAAAAGAGTCTATACAAGCCAGATTTAGCTCACTGGTTGTTGTTTACTGACTCCTGTCGCAGATCATCTGAAACCTCATTGTCTCTGTGACATCATTTCTTGCTATTCTTCTCCTCATTCATTCAGCACAAACTAAAGGACTCCCCAGTGTTCCTAGATTACAAAACATAAACCTACTGTAGGGTCTTAGTTTGGGTTATTTTCTCTGCCTAGAAATCTCTTCTTCTATATATCCAGTTAGTTAAATCATTCATCTTTTCTTTTTTTTTTTTTTTAAGATTTTTATTTATTTATCTGACAGAGAGAGAGATAGCAAGAGCAGGAAAGCAAGCAGAGGGAGTGGGAGAGGGAGAAGTAGGCTTCCCCCAGAGCAGGGAGCCTGATGTGGGGCTCAATCCCAGGACCCCGGGATCATGACCCGAGCCGAAGGCAGATGCTTAATGGCTGAGCCACCCAGGCACCCCTCATTCATCTTTTCAATCCTTTGCCCACGTCACACCTTCTCAATGATATCTAGCCTAACTGGCATTATTTAAAATCTCAACCTCATCCTCATCCCCAGAAAGCTCAATCTCCTATATCCTGACTACCGTTTTTTTTTTTCTCTCTTAGAGCATTTATTATCTCTTAACTCACTAGGTAATTTACTTAGGGCTCATGATCCACCAAAGGAGAGCTTTTTGTATATATTAATTTGATTTGAAAAAGAACAAAAGAAAAGAAAAAGAAGGGGGGGAAGGAGAGATAAGAAACATTTTGTTAAGCAGAGTGTTCAGATCTAGAAATACTAACCCACACTACCTATACAGACTGATGCACACACTCTGATGCTTTAACAAAAAAATTAAAGATAAACAGTAAGTCATTCTCCAATGACATTGAACAAGGTGATGTTATATTTGAAAGTATATTAAAATTGCCAAAAGCAGAATGTCTCATGCTGAAATGTGTTACTATCTTCATTTTACCTTTGACCAAAAAACTGTAAATGGATGACTCAGGGTGGATCTTCAAATTTATGTTAGTGGTAATGATTTATGACATTAAAAAGAACCTATAACCTATTTATAACAAAAATACAGCTTGGTTAAATATTCCCCTGGAGTTTAAATTGGCACTTTGATCTCATGAATATTCTTTTATGAGTGTTATTTACTAACAAATTATTTGACTACTAAAGAAACTCAATCAGCAATTCTAAGCTTGATTTGAAAAATCATGGAACTTTTCACAGCAACAAATATTTCATGACTTTTTCTTTATGGTTCTGTAGCACCTTTAAAATTTTTAAAAAGATTTATAAAAATGAGATGGTGAATTCCTATGCTGTATCATTCAACAGAGGAAATATGAATATCAATCTAATGAGACTCACCTATGTATATTAAAAAAATTAGTACGAAGTACATACTGCCATCAAGAGTATGTTTATTACTATTTTTTATTTCTAACATATCCTAATAGTATGCAATTTCAATACAAAACAAGTGAAATTATGTGTATGTTTCCTTTGTTTGCATTGTGTGTTTGTATACTTATATAGATGAAATTACACAAACTTTTGCTGAAATACTGGGATTCTTCTGTGTATTGATCTAATTTTTAAAGAGTATTTCTATAGAATTGTCTTAACAACTTAAAAAATCTTATAACTCTGGAGTTAAAATAATTAAAGAGATGCTAAGATTACTAAGAATTAATGTTAAAATAACTAGGAAATGAAAACATTTCTGCATCCCTAAAATCCTGTATTGATTCTCCTCCGGACTGAATGGATCAATTAATATGAAATTGTTATAGAACCATGGCCTATTAAATATACGGAAGAACATGTACTTGCTTAGCAAGCATTTAGGGATTTTCAAATTAAAGATGGTTGTAAAATTAAATTATATGTATTAACTTCATTTGGATGAATTCTCCTCCCTTCCCATTAGACTTCTATGAAAGGGTTTTACCCAATTAAGTGAGGATTCCTCTGTAGTTCCATGGTTATACTTCAACCCATGTCAAAATTTCAAATCACATTTATACAGGCAGGCTTTTTTACGGTATTACCATTTCACTTAGGTGAGAATTGGAAAAAAATATAATAATATAAAAAATATACACAAATACACTTACATATTTGTCATATATATATTTGCTTAAGATGACTTTCCTCATCTAGGGCTTTATATCAGAGTGAATACTTTTGTTTATTTTTTCTTTTTTTGACTATCAGATGGATGACAAGAGCTGCTATTGTCTTGGTGGCCCCTAGAAACATCTGGTTTACAACCAGAGAAAGGAGAAATTACTTATCTATATCTTTGTGTAACCTGTTAATATAATTCCATAGCAAGGCTTGTTTTTCATTTTTAAAACATTTTTTGTAAATTGTCAATTTTTTCAGTATGATCCCATTTGTGCTCCCCTTCATGCTCATACACATGATATATTATATCTTCTTTATTACTAGAACATAGCTGGTTGCATAAGAGAAGAAAAGAAGTATCAAATCAGTCTCCCTCAAACATCATTCAGGGCACATAATGGTATTGCTTACACAATCCAGATGTCAAGTGGTTTGAAGTACACGTGATATTCAGCATCTTTCACAACCAGTCTGGTCAGAACAAGGCGGGACACACTGAACAGTACCTGTTGAACATCACCCATAGATGGAAAATTCCCTTGGATCACAAACAACATTGAACAGGCAGCTACTTTAATCCTATTCCATGTGAAGGCTGTGAATCTAATTCTTTCAACAATAAAATTTAAAATTTATAAGCATAATAAGATAATATGTACCTCTAAAACGAATAATACATTATATGTTAAAAAAAAAAAAAAGAAGAAGAAGATAGCAGGAAGGGAAGAATGAAGGGGGGGAATCAGAGGGGGAGATGAACCATGAGAGACTATGGACTCCGAGAAACAAACTGAGGGTTCTAGAGGGGAGGGGGGTGGGGGGATGGGTGAGCCTGGTGATGGGTATTAAGGAGGGCACGTACTGCATGGAGAACTGGGTGTTATACGCAAACAATGAATCATGGAACACTACATCAAAAACTAATGATGTAATGTATGGTGATTAATGTAACATAATTAAAAAAAAGAGAGAGAAAAAAATAAAAAAAATAAAAGTATACAGTGTCCAAAAAAAAAGATAATATAGTAATAACAATAGCTATTTTTCATTGTCTACTTTGTCACAGGGACTCTAAATACATTATTACATTTAATGATATTGAACCTGAGTTGAGCCCAAGTGGAATGACTCTAGAATTCACATTCTTACCAATCATCCTGCCTCTAATACAGTTGGGAGACCAACTTCATTAAATATCCTATGTATGATTTTTTTCTATAAAATGGGCATAATAATATAAATCTCACAGTATTATTGGAGACAAAGTACCAAAATAGGGTCCCTGACACAGGGTAGATGCTAGAAAAATGCCAGTTCCCTTCCATTCTCATATAAATATATCTCATGAAAACATTTATGTGTCATTTTCTCTGCATGCTAGAGATGTGAGCCTACTATGAATCCTTTGCTTTAACAGATTTATTATTACCTGGCTTTTATTTTTCTTTCTCTTTGTAAAGAGAGGCCAGGTCTTCACTATGACAATCTAATATCCAATGAGAGAAATATCAAAATATACCAATAACATTCAAAATAACTAAAAGAATACATACCATCTATTAATACATACCACTCTCTTAAATTTTATGATGACCCAGACACTGTACTGTTTGTTCCTTATACATTATTCTCATTTAGTCTTAAAGAGCTGTGATTCTTATTATTTGATGTTAATATTACAGATACAGAAACTGAGGCGTGGGTTTTTGGAAATTTACATGAGAGCCCATCACTATGAAGTGGTGGAAGATCAAGTCTGTTGACTCCAAAGCCCATGATATCAATGACCAAAGTTTTTTTTTTTTCAACTTATTTTTTTAATGACCAAAGTTTTTGACCAAAGTTTTCTTACTGCCTAGTAGCAAAATTTAAAATTCTCAGGTTACTACTCATATTTTTATTACTCCATTTTAATGTTATCTCAATATAGAAATTAGTTTGAAATGTTTTCATCTAAAAATGTATAATTATGTGTGTAAGTACATTTTGACATACTAAAAGTATAAGGAAATGTCTCCTGACTTCATTCAATTTTTTATTCTGATACAGTATTGCAGTATGACACAATGGAATATTAACTGCCAGAATCATACCCTCTCTGTGCTTTTAAAACCAGTATGCATTCTCTATATTGTAATACTTGTGGCTAAATTGGTTTCCAAGTGCCCACTAGCTGGTATGATTCACTTTGCACATTACTAACATCAGTGGTTTGAATACAAATGGGTCATTTATTCCCTGACAATAATTTTTTACACGTGTTGTTAAACTTTAAGCATTTCTACAAATTAACTGTAGAAGAAAACACAGCAGTTTGGGAGAAATGTCCAGAAAGCTAATTAGCTTTTAAACACAGCAGTTTTAAATTATTATTTTCTTTTCTTTTTTATTTTTTTTTTTACTTAGAATCTCTCAGCACTTTCTATCTCATATCTGTTGCACAAATTCTGTTTTTCTGTCCTTAAAACGAGGCTCTTCCTTATCCCTCCACAAATTATTTTATTATTGCTATCCCTTTCCCTCGTCCCATGGTGCAGAGTTTTCAGCTTCCATTTCCAAATTCTGAAGTCATATGATTTACTTTTATTCAGCCACCCCTTCTGGATCATGATGACTCCAAAAGGCTTGGTGACAATCAATGCATTAGAAATCTCCACTCTCTCTAGCCACCATGATGGGTGTGTTTCCATAAAATATTCCTCATCCAGCAGGGGAGAGACTTGCCATGCCAGAGCAGGGTTTCTTTTCTTGGAGCAGGCATGTGTTCACCTCTGCTGGGTTTGCATTTATAAGCAATAGGACTACACTCAGTTGTTTAACATTTAACAAAGAGTTTCCATATACATGTTCACAGTGTGATCAATTTTTTCTGGAACAAGGCACTATGTAACAAATCAAATAAATAATACATTTTTTTTTTCATTTTTACCTTTCCAATAAGTCTGGCAAGAATGTGGGGTAAGTATTAAAATTTCCACCGAACACACGAGAACCTTGAGGCTCAAAGATGTTAGATAAATTTTCACAAGGTTTTATAGTTAGTAAAAGTATCAGATAGACACATCCTCTGAATCACAGGCAAGCCCCTAGCCTGTCGTTACTTATATTTTCTTATACATTGAGAGACACTACAGCTAAGAATTGAAAAGTTCCTGAAGTCAAACTGCTTAGATTCCTGCTCTGATCCTGCTGGATTTCTCTAGTTGTGTTAATTTGGGCAGAACACTTAACTATTTTGTGACTCAATTTTTTTTTTTTCCCCAGTAAAATGGAGATAATTTTATTGTGAATTTGATGTGACAATACTTGGCCACTGTTAAATATACGTATAAATTAGGAATAAGAAATCTCAACCCACTTGGTTTAGGATGTTCACTTTCTAGATAAAATTATGTTCCATGCAACAGTAAAGGAACACCTGAGTTACTTTAGAGTTGGTAAATCCCAAGAAAAGATGAACCCCTTACACAGGTATGGACTAACCATGGTCCAACACAGGAAAGAAGTGTCAGGGGACAAGGAAAAACAAAGAAAATGTCTTAAAGAAAAAGGAAGAAATTGAGATAGGTATTGGATATCTTAGGTACCCCCCCAAAAGCAAACTCCTTCTCAACACATGTCCTGAAGAAATTGAGAAATAAGACAAGGGAGTGGCAGTGGAGATCACCTTTATGAGTGATAAACAAACATGGAGTCATAGCTGAGTGTGAAGCAAACAGATCTGTTAACTGAATCCAGACTTAGACTGATTTACAAACCTCGGCACAGATACACTCCCACACCCCTCTAGTAATGAGGGGAAAGTACAGAGTACCTCTAAAGAAGCATCAGAAAAGGGTTGCTTCCTCCACTCTGTTGGGTCCCTGGAGGGAGAGAGGGCAGGGTTGAGTCAAGCATGCCAGTTTACTCCTTCCAAAAATACTGGTGAAAAAAAAAAATCACTATATCAGCCCTAGAATGGAGAATCAGGAAATAAATAATGGAAATATCTGGGGTGGGGAAGAAAGATTTCCCAATAAAAAATTTAAAAATGCAAATTCCACGGTAACAAAAAAGGCTACGTTTGAGTAATGGATATGCTAAGTAAATGTAAAAGAGAAAACTAATCACAAAAATATTCTTAACATGAAAAAGCCAAAGGCATACATTAACTGTAACACAGATAGGACTATTAGTATGTGTTGTATTCCTGTTTCAGATGCTAGACATTCAAAGTGAAATATTCCTTTTAAATTCTGATGATAGCACTGTGCAACATGTCTTCCTTCATTTTACCAATGAGGTGGGAAAATCAGAGAAATTTAGTTTTTGCCTGTGTCATAAAACTAACACATGAAAAAACTGGGAATAATATCCCAAGTAGTGTGACTCCAATTTCTCAGCAGGAAATAATACACACATTTCAGCAAAACAGAACTCTCACATTAATTTAGGTATCAAACTATCATCAAAATTTGCTTGTAAGGTAGAAAATAAAACTAAAGAGCATCTGAAAACCCTAATGGAAAATAATGATAGCCTAATGTCCTTTCCATTATAAGAATATATTCAAGTATAGTTTTCAGAAAAGATAAAATCATGACTCTCATGCAAATGTGAAATGTGGTCATGTCAAAGATTTTATTCTGCTTATTAAGTAGACCACCAGTAAGATGTTTAAAATGGTTCAAAGATCATTTGACAAACTAGGTGTAATTGGACAATTCATCCCAAAAAAGGATATAATTGCTAAATTGGATTATTTTTAAAATGGTTAATATCTAAGGGAGCCATAAACCATAATCTTTGGTGTTTAATCTCTTGCATGGCACAGAGATTATTTGCACTTTCCTGGACAAAAATCTACAATTTGACTTCTGCCCTGCCCTTTATGTTTGGTAAATAAAAAGTCAAGCCATGCTACAGTAAAACCACACCCAGTAACCTCTTTCACCTATTTCAAATAAATAATCTAATAGATGTATGTAAACACTTGCTACTTGCTAATTAGAACTAAATTTTTCTCTTGGCCACTCATAGCTATCTCTGCCAGCAGTTCACTACTGAAAACATGCAGAAAATTATTCCTCTTTGGCTACTCACCTTTTTAAATTATGCCATGCCATTGTTTCAGTCATATTGTATGATGTCACTTATTGAATTGCAGCTTTTTTTTCTTACATTTCCCCCCAGATTACCTGATTTGACCACCCTGATTGGATTATAAAACTTCCCAATCTATTTATACATAAAAAGAAATATCTAATTCAAAATAAAACTGAAAAGATAAAACCAAGCAAACAAAATTCTAATACACATGAATTCTTTCCCAGGACTTTTGTGTCTCAGCCCATAGACTTTCCATGGGCCACAGTCACTATCATTGCCATTCACTGCAAACATAAGAATCCAATGAACAACGGACATCAGGGACGGCCACAGGCAGCCCCTGGCTGGCTCTTTGGAGAGTCTACTTTAGGGTAACATCCAAGTCAGCCACATTCTGAGTTCCTCCTACCTGTTCAAAATCTTTTAATTCTTTATGCTTCTTACATTTTCCCAAACATGTGTTATTTTTTTCTTAACTGTGCTTATGTAGTTCCTGTGTCATTTTCTCCCTTTTCTAATCTACTCTCTAATCACAACTGTTCAAATGTCATCTCCATTATGAAGATGGTCCCATTCTCCTGGTCAGTTCTCCCTTAAATGTACCACTGTTAAAAAAACAAAACAAAACAAAATAAACCATTATTTTATTCTTTTTTTATAATTAGTTGCTTACGTATCTGTCTTCCCCTGCCCTTTGCACAAAATATATAGCTAATACAAAATGAATCAATGAATGAATCAGTAAGTGGGTACAGATGGAGTATTTAGTAGGAAAGACATATTTGTAAATTATCATAATTATACTGGTAATTTATCTATCATGGTTGACTTGGAGACCAGGTATAAGTAAGGGTATTTATAAAAAGTATTTATGTTATGAGGTGCAATCCCTTTTATTGTTCAAGGTTCTGTTCAGAGGTGACTTTCTTCATGGTCATGTATCCTCTGCCAAGGGAATATATCTAGACCTTGTTGGGATGATGGGGTTGGTAGAGAAGTGTGTGATCCTAGAAGAGTGGTGAGAAAAACAAAAGCTGGAATAGAGAGTGTAGTGTTTTGTTTAGTGGAAGCACTAACAGAAATTTTTACTTAAGTCAAAATTTCCCAAGTGTCAACCATGCACATTGATTATATTCAGAATAGCTTAAAGCAATTCCAAAAAGAAATGTTTTCTCAAAATCTCATAGTTCCTATGATAAATTTTCCTGTACTAGATGTTACATTCCATGCAGGAGCCATCCTTCTATATCAATGAGTCACCATGAAAAAGGAATAATGTCTATGTGTAATCCTTCCCCATTCCTTGCAAGGAAAAAAAAAATATTCTGCATGTCTCCTATTTGGCAAAGATTGATGAATGTTTACATGGCCCATAAACTAACGTGATTGTTAGATAGCTTTCTGCAGACTATAATCCTAAGAATTTCCAAGACAATGTTTCCCCATCAAATGTTATGCAAATTGTAATGAATTATGATAATTAATTTTAAATGCAGATTTTTTGCTGAGGAAAAACTTTCATTGAAACAAATGTGTTTTCCATGCCATTGGAATTACAAGTTACAAACATGTCTAGTAATTTATTAAAAGCCTTTTATTCAGGTTCAAGTGTGTGAACACCAGCTCGTTGTCAGAAAGATTTATCAAATTCTTTCTAAAGAAAAATCATAAAGTTTTAGGGCTGCTATTAATGTACCAGTAAGTACTCATTATTACCTGAATAAGCAAACTTATGTCACTGAGAAATTGAAACACTGTGGGACCTAAAGCCTGTATATAAAATATTATATCCTTAATAGAATAATAAATCACATTCTTCTATACAACTATTTTAATGTCTACAGCTAGAACTTCAGGTGAGGAGAATTTTATGTTTCATCCAGAAAAATGCCAGGCTCTTTAAACACCCAGGCATAGGGACAGCACTTTTTTCATTTGCATGGGTGATACTTTGGTTATTTTTTTGCAGTTCTTATCTCATTTTATTTAGGCTGCTGTCATGAATTCCTTTATTAAATACACAATCTCAAAAGTCATACTTAAATGAAAGTGGTAAAAATTTAGGATGGAAGCAGAAGACATGGGCCCAATAAAAGCCCCCCAAACCCTGATGAGTTTCATTAATGAAAATTTCTGTCTCAGGCTGTGTAGATCAATCTACTCCCATTTCCTAGAAGAAAATGTTCTTAGTGTAGTTCTTCTCTCACACACAAAAGAATACTTTGTGTATATTTTCTAGTATGCCCCTAATCTTATTAAAGTATAACACTGAGGCATATTTATTTGTTTGATACATAAAGACAGAAATATAACTTCCTTATGGCAACTAATTTAAAACCAGTAAACACTAATTCACTCTAGCTTTAAGTATTCTTTATATTTTAAAAATAAAAAAATTTAAAATGCAAAGGAAATGACGTCATACAAATTCACATCTACTTAGAACTACAACAGCTTACTGACTTATTAAATAAGTATTTGTTCACACCAAAGGTTTTCTTAAAAAGGTTTAAAAAATGTTTGATTGGAGGGACACCTGGGTGACTTGGACAGCTGGGCGTCTGCCTTAGGCTGAGGTCCTGATCTCAGGGTCCTGGGATCAAGCCTCATGTGGGGCTCCCTGCTCAGCACGGAGCCTGCTTCTCCCTCTCCCTCTGCTTCTCCCCCTGCTTGTGCTCTCTCACTTCCTCTCACTCTCACTCTTTCAAATAAATAAATAAATAAAATCTTTTTAAAAAAGTGTTTCATTGGAAGAAAAAAATGGTTAAGAATAACATTTAAAGTACTATCTCTTAATGTAATTTTATAATGCTCTGTAAATTTGCGAAAGAAAAACAGTAATAACAGAGTACAAGAGAAACAAAGATAATCTGTCAAGTGACTTTTGGGTAAAAGTTAAAAATGTAACATTGCAAAATAATTGTCTAAAATCTGAGTCATTCCTTTAGGCACAAGTATAAGTTTAAATAATCCAGGAGAAATAGTGTTTTAAATACATTTTAATCTTACAAATCAAAGTATAAATCATGAAGTTTTCCAGAGCTGCTGCTGAAGAGAATATTCATTGAGCACATTTGGGCTATAAAGATGAAGAAACAGTGAATTTACGGTCTAGTGGTGGAGGACTAATAAATATACAAAAATAATAACACAAGTCAGAATGACAGTTGCCATAACAGAGTTCAGAATAGACTGCTATGGAACACGAAGGAGGAAGAGATTATATTTTTTGTAAGGAATGCAGAGTTTTCCCAGAAATGACTGTGTTTGTGCTGGACTTTGAGGAATGGGTTAAATTAAAGCAATTAAGAAGGTAGGAAATTTCATGAACAGGAATAAGAGCAAAGGCACGCACACTGGAGTTGAGGGCTCACGTTTAGAAAAGAGCAAGGAGAATTTCTGTTCGGATAAAATTCAGGCTCTGGGCAGGGGGGTGGTTGGCAAGTAGGCTGAAATGGGATACTAGAGTTATGTTCTGAAGATCCTGAGATCCCATGCTGAGTTGTTTGCATTTAATCCAGTAGGCATTAACAGTCTTTAAATAGGGAACTAGCATGCTCCAAACTCTAAAAGACAGTAGAAACTAAAAATTAATTATCTTGATGCACCAATACTCCTTCTAGTCTTAAATTGAAAATCAGAATATAAGTATATAACTAAGCAGCATATTAATGTTGTGTCACAAATTTACTGTTGAAAATTACTTTTATTAGAAACAGACTTTATATATGCTCAGCCATAAAAAAGAATGAAATCTTGCCATTTGCCACAATGTGGATGGAGCTAGAGAATATTATGCTAAGCTAAGTCAGAGAAAGACAAATACCATATGATTTCACTCATACGTGGAATTTAAGAAACAAATGAGCAGCAGGAAGAGAAAACAGAGAGGAGGACCAAGAAACAGACTCTTAAAACTACAGAGAACAAACTCATGGTTACTGGAGTGGAGGGGGGTGGGGGGAGAGGGGTGAAACAGGTGATGGGGATTAAAGAGTGATGAGCACAGGGTGTTGTATGGAAGTGCTGAATCACTATATTGTACACCTGAAACGAATATGTTAACTAACTGGAATTTAAATAAAAGCTTAAGAAAACATACTTTAATGCATACTTTGAATGCCTTTTCCTGGGCATTCTAACCAGGGTGGACGTGTATGTTTTTGAACTACCGTAACAGTGTCTGTTGCCGTTTCTGAATATTTGCAATTTTTGAATTGGAGTTATTATCTCAGTGAGGACAGCTTTTACTTCAGGAAAAAATAAGAGAAAAGGAGTTGGGAATGTAATCTTTAAGTTATTGAATATTCTATGGCAAAGTATATGACTGACAAATATATATTCACTAATATCAATGTATACATTTTTGAAAATGCAGGTTTTAAGGAATATTTTTATTAACTATACCTCCCCGGGCACAGTGTTAAATTAAAGACACAGACGGGACTTGAGAATATCGTGAGCAGACAAAACAATTTTCATCACGTAAGCAAAACTAAATCTAGCTTATTTCATGAACTTAAGTGAAACTTAACAGATTATTTCTTTTAAATGCCCCTGACAATCATTAAAGAAACTTCAGTCATCTTCCTGAAAATGGTATGAGATGATCACTTTTAGCCAATCCCCTGCCCTCTGGAAACCCTCACTGTGACAACCAGTAATTATGAAGGTTAACAACTCCCTCCTTTTCATTGTATAAGGCATCCTGTAACTTCATGCCCCTGAGATTCATATCAGTCTTGAATTTGAAAGCTCCCAGTTTGTGAACTGTTCTTTACATGAGCAATAAGCTCTTACTAAATAAATACTATTTATTGATTTGATGGCTTTAATTTTGCTATCTCTGGATTTTTGATAATAGTAAACTTTCAGTTAGAACACAAAGAACCGAGTACAGTATAAAAGCAGAAGTTTGTTTGGGTCTTCCAAATAAAACTATTTAGATCAAAGAGCTGACGTCAGTTAAATAAAATGTAATTAGGCTTATATTGCTAAAGATACAGGAAAAAAATCATGTAGGCATTTTATTAATGTTTTCAAATGCTAGCAAATCATTGAAGGATGAACTAATACAGTTTAAACTTCATATATATGTATGTATATAAATATGGAAAGACATGTATATAGAAAGAGAATTTTAAATTTTTATGTCAGGGCTAAATTTTGAATTTTATGTCAGGGCTATATTTTTGGTTCTTCAAAATTGCATCAACACACAAATTTGCATATCATAATATAATATGTATTGAATACTTCTATAGACCATTGAATAATATGAGAACTGCTAGGGAATAATTAATATTTTCTACCAAGACATCATCACATGATTTCACAGTAAATTACCTGTGAATGTTGTTTTTTCTGGTCTTGAATTAAAATATCTCACAATTTCCAAGTTCTTAAGTTCTTGATACTCTCTTTTTCAGAGAAGACTTTGTTGACTACCTCTCCACAGTAGGCCCCACAGTGATACTCTATTACAGAACTCTGTCTTTGATAATGACATTCACAGTGTCATCCTTCCATTTATGTGTTGACCCCTTCTCTCAGTAGCCTGCAGGCTCCCCAAGGTCAAGGGACTTACCTTATTATACTCTATCTCTGGTGCCCAGAATTCATTAACATTATAAATATTTATTGAATTAAAATATATTTTTTTACCAGAAAGCCAATAATTTAATAAAGGAAAGTTGTTAATCAACCACTTAGAGGTCTACATACTGCCAACACCTAAAAATTTATGATTCATTATTGATACAAGTATTCCTTATGTTTAAATAATATGGAATCTTTATATAGAATCAGGAAAAGTTGAAGAAGAAAAGATTTACATTTAACTTGATATTTGAAAACAAAATTGAAAATACAAAACAAACTTTATTTTCATTTGTTCTACAATTTTTTACTGAATTCATACTATGTACAAGGTACTACATTAGCTCTTACGGGAGATACAAAGATAAATGAGATACGGTTTCTCCTTGGAGGAATGAGTAATACAGGACAGGTATGAAATAGAGATGCTATAATTTAAGGCAGAAAATAACAGTTGGCATTAGAGATTTGCTGCAGTAGCGTTTCTCAAACTTCTGTTTACTTCAACCACAGTAATAAATTCATTTTACACTGTGTGCGTATATCTGAAACAATTGTGTCACAGGACAATATTTTATTTTTATCCTATGCAATACCCTCTAATATTTTCTACTCTGTCATATTTCTTTTTGTTTAATACTAGGTGTTGATTCATTAAACTTTTTACAACACAATAATAATCAATACATAGCTCAAAAACACTGAACTACTTGGAGAAGCAGCTTCTTCAATGAAATGACATTTATGCTAAATGTTGAATTAAAAACTGTATGGTATTTATACACATAACTTTCAGGAAAAGCAATTATTCTAGACAGAAATAACCACACAAATAAAAGTATTAAGAAAACATGTGAGGTATAAATTAAGTAGAAGCAAGAAGTTCATTTGGCTCTTGTGGTAGAATTCTAAGATAGTCCCCATGATTCCTACATCCTGATATACATACTGTGTGCAAAAGTGCTATATGCTCCTCATGAGTTTGGCAGAACATGTAAAGGTGAGAGTATATCATTCCCACAATTATATCACTTTCTTTGGTGAAAAACAAAACAAAACAAAATTTGCAGATGTAATTAAACCCTCTAAATCAATTGAGTTAATCAAAAGAGATTATCCTGGGTGGGTCTGACCTAATCAGATGATCTCTTCACAGGGAGATTGAAACTTAGAGATGCACTTTCCCGCTGGCTGTGAGATCAGCCTTCGGGAACTTTACAGCTGTGAGGCAATTAATTCTTCAAACACCACATAAACTTAGACGAGGACCCTGAGCCAGCCCAGCCAGCATCTCAGGATTGTCAGACTCTGAACAGAGAACCCAGCAGAACTACCAGATTTTTGACCTACTGAGGGTGAGATAATAAGTGAGTATTGATTTAAATCACTAGGTTTGTGGTAGTTTCCTACCCAATAATAGAAAACATTTGGAGTGTGGGTACACAAAGAAAAGTAGTGAAAGAAATTCTTGGGAAGACAACTGAAATTCCCATCATAAGGTGCCATGAGAGGTGGCTAAGAGGCTTCTTCTTTGGGAAATATGAAGCTATAAAATATTTGGGAGAAAGAAATTGCTTGGAGAGGAAAGTAAGCACTGGAAGAGATGTTCCCACAATTATGCTATTCTCCAAGTTATTATTGAAAAGGGATTTTGTTTCAATAGTTAAGTGGTTCATTTATGAAAGAGAGTTATATGTATTGGTTTAGGACTAAGCATAGGTAATGGTGTACGTGTGGGTGTTGCTGGTAAAAATACGGTAATAGACAAGCAAGTATGTCACCACGTTGCCGTATACCCTTGGGAATCCATGCTGACTATGCTGCGGACTGATTGTCATTAAATAGAACAAGAGATGTTCTCTTCTTCTCCACAGAGTACTGAAAAACATCTGTCGCCATAGAAATAGAAGCAAATTATACTTGCTAGACTAAAAATGACACCCCCTTCAACAGCAGCACCCTCCACAGAATCGGAGAATAGAGGATTTATCCCACATTCTATTGTACTATCTGCAAGTAGTAGAAATATCATTTCCCCAATATAGAAACAAAGCCATTCATGTACAACTGAGAATTTTTACAACAATTTTAACTTTTATAAAGATCTAACTTAATTTTTAAATTAATTTTTAAATAGATCTAACTTATTTTCTATACTGAGATAATAAAGGAGAATATATAGATTATACTATATTGGGACAAATATGTTACCACCATTTCTAATGATTTCTAGATCATTACTAATCTTTTACTAATCTCGATTTTGATTATCCCAAAATTAAAATATTGACCAGTTGCATCAATTTTCTGCCATTTTGAAGGTAAAATAAATGTTTCAGAGAATTTTCTTTCATTAATATTTCGCTTCTTTCCTTCATGTAAAGGCATGGCATTATAATGATTCATCTTTTAATATCACATATCTTTTCATCGTAAGAATATGATATCTTATTTATTACTAAATGACTGAATTGGACAGTTTTGAGGTATTGAAGCCCTCTTACACTTAGAGAAAGCCAGGTGGGGACTCAAATAGCCAGAACAGTAACTTCCACCCATGAACAGTCTGGTCCATTTATGACTGAACGCCATTTACATCTAATCATTTTCTCTGTGTCCTATAATGTGAAATGCTTGGGAAACCCTGCCTTAAGGACTATTTTGCCTTTAGAAATACAATTATGGCTTCTGCATCCCTCAGTGAGCAGCTTCGAGCAGGTAACATTTTCAGAGCTCTGTCAATCAGAAAAGTAGTAAACCAACTATATGACTCACACATTGACTATATGTACTGAGCCAAAATGTTTCCTAAAATACACAGAGTATGATTTTAAGAACAAGTGCTTCTCAGGGTATACTAGCATTTCACATGTCATTCTTACAAGATCTGCAGATTCATTGATGATGATCCCTGCTAGTATTAAATATTACTATTTTAAAATAGATACCTTACCTCTGACCTGAATAAAAAGAAAAGAATTCAGTTTTGGGGTGGAGTCTTTTGGGTTTTCCACATAAAGTATCATATCATCTGCAAAGAGTGAGAGTTTTACTTCTTTGCCGATTCGGATGCCTTTTATTTCTTTTTGTTGTCTGATTGCTGAGGCTAGGACTTCTAGTACTATGTTGAATAGCAGTGGTGATAGTGGACATCCCTGCCATGTTCCTGACCTTAGGGGGAAAGCTCTCAGTTTTTCCCCATTGAGAATGATATTCTCTGTGGGTTCTTCATAGATGGCTTTTATGATATTGAGGTATGTACCCTCTATCCCTACACTGTGAAGAGTTTTAATCAAGAAAGGATGCAGTACTTTGTCAAATGCTTTTTCTGCATCTATTGAGAGGATCATATGGTTCTTGTTCTTTCTTTTATTAATGTATTGCATCACATTGATTGATTTGAGGATGTTGAACCAACCTTGTAGCCGGGGAATAAATCCCACTTGGTCGTGATGAACAATCCTTTTAATGTATTGTTGGATCCTATTGACTAGTATTTTGGTGAGAATTTTTGCATCCATGTTCATCAGGGATATTGGTAATTCTCCCTTTTGATGGGGTATTTGTCTGGTTTTGGGATCAAGGTAATGCTGGCCAACAGACACATAAAAATGTGCTCAACATCACTTGGCATCAGGGAAATCCAAATCAAAACCTCAATGAGATATCACCTCACACCAGTCAGAATGGCTAAAATTAACAAGTCAGGAAATGACAGATGTTGGCGGGGATGCAAAGAAAGGGGAACCCTCCTACACTGTTGGTGGGAATGCAAGCTGGTGCAGCCACTCTAGAAAACAGTATGGAAGTTCCTCAAAAAGTTGAAAATAGAGCTACTCTACCACTGAGGAATTGCACTACTGGGTATTTACCCCAAAGATACAAATGTAGGGATCCGAAGGGGTTTGTGTACCCCAATGTTTATAGCAGCAATGTCCACAATAGCCAAACTATGGAAAGAGCCAAGATGTCCATCAACAGATGAATGGATAAAGAAGATGTGGTATATGTATACAATGGAATACTATTCTGCCATCAAAAAAAGAAAAAAACTGAAATTTTGCCATTTGCAACAATGTGGATGGAACCAGGGGTATTATGCTAAGCGAAATAAGTTAATCAGAGAAAGACGTGTATCATATGATTTCACTGATATGAGGAATTCTTAATCTCAGGAAACAAACTGAGAGTTACAGGCGTGGTGGGGGGTGGGAGGGATGGGGTGGCTGGGTGATAGACATTGGGGAGGGTATGTGCTATGGTGAACGCTGTGAATTGTGTAAGACTGATGAATCACAGACCTGTACTTCTGAAACAAATAATACATTATATGTTTAAAAAAAAAGAAGAAGAAGATAGTAGGAAGGGAAAAATGAAGGGGGGGAAATCGGAGGGGGGAGTCGAACCATGAGAGACTATGGACTCTGAGAAACAAACTGAGGGTTCTAGAGGGGAGGGGGTGGGGAGATGGGTTAGCCTGGTGATGGGTACTAAGGAAGGCACGTACTGAATGGAACACTGGGTGTTATATGCACACAATGAATCATGGAACACTACATCAAAAACTAATGATGTAATGTATGGTGATTAACATAACATAATAAAATAAAATTAAAAGAAAAAAAGAAAAGAATTCATAAGTCTTTACAACATGAAATGGTATAAGCCATTATTAAATGCAATCAAATTATGTCTTTCACAAGCACAGTAAACTGCAGTATGACATTAAGTAGTTAAAATGCAAATACATACATTTTCCCCCCACACGCCTACCTTTCCATATTTTCCTACAATTAGGAATAGCATCATATAAGAAATAAGGAAACGTATCTTAGATTTTTTTTTTATCTTTTCTGAAGTCTGAAAGAGATTCTGTAGCTCTATATTAACCTCTGCTCAATATGACAATACTACCTTATGTAGCCAGAGAATGAAAGCAAAAGTATCAACCAAATGACAGTTCCTGCCTATTTCATGGGGTAAACACTTTGATGTCTTCTAAATAGATTTTACTAGGAACTTTAGTATCTCTTCCAAATAACTTTATCAATTTGATCATTTATAACAACCAAACCAAATCTCCCTTACCCTTTAAAGTGTCACAGAGCCACTTCTCCCTTGTTAAGGACAAGACAACTTCTGAAATGGGCCAAGAAGGGGGTTGCAAAGCACACCGGATGGTGAGCTTGCATCTCTTTCCTTTTGGTAATGCAATGCTTAGGAAATGGCTTAGTACATTTTAAAATCAGAATATGTGGTCCTAGTAGTCACACCAATTCCCACTGCCTATAATCATGCTTTAAGCACAGTCAATTTTAAATCAATAAAATAAATTATGTGATATAAGACTAAAATTATAGGAGGCTTCAATAAAAATGTAAGAGAGCAAGCTGGAAGTAATTCATGTAATTTTACAAATTCAATATAATTATAAAGTTGGTGGTGCTCTTTATTTTTTTTTTGAAAGATTTTATTTATTTGAGACAGAGAGAATGAGAGAGAGAGAGCACATGAGAGGGGGGAGGGTCAGAGGGAGAAGCAGACTCCCCGCCGAGCAGGGAGCCTGATGCGGGACTCGATCCCGGGACTCCAGGATCATGACCTGAGCCGAAGGCAGTCGCTTAACCAACTGAGCCACCCAGGTGCCCTGGTGGTGCTCTTTAATATGTTGAAAATATGAGCAGCATCTATTGTTGCTACCAACATATTTTTTTTATTTTTTATTTATTTAGTTTTTTTATGTGGAGAGCGAGACAGAGCGAACATGAGCAGGGCGAGCAGCAGAGGGAGAGGGAGAAGCAGATTCCCCACTGAGCGGGGAGCCCGAAGTGGGGCTCGATCCCAGGACCCTGGGATCATGACCTGAGCCGAAGGCAGACGCTTAACAACTGAGCCACCCAGGCGCCCCAACTACCAACATATTTTATCTACTTTACCAACAGCAACCTCAGTCAGCCCTGAAAGTATCTAATTTAAACTTTAGCTTTAGGATCAAAAACTTACTTGAGAACCCCTAATCCATGTCAGAGCAACGAACACCTGCGTTCAGTGGGAAATTGTATAGAAGGCTTTTCTCATTCTAGATAGAAATTCTGTAGCCATCTTTGGTTGTTCCTGACTGCATTTCATGCACTTAACCTGTCACTAAGTCTTATTGATTGTTTTTTTTTAATTCTATATTCTTATATTATTTCCACTGTTAACACTCTAGGTCAAGTTGTTGTCTCCTAAATATCTGGGTGATTACACCAGGCCCTTAGCAATATTGGTTAGTGGGCCTCTTTGTTTAGTTTCATGACCAATCTCCTAAAATACTGCTGTATCAACAAGTAAGGACCAGTGTACCAAACAACATTGCCCATGCTGGGAAATCTCAAAGTCACATTTTATCTTTTCAGAATATCTATACTATGCATACCTTAGTTATAATTTTTACCAGTAGTCCTCCAAATGAATTCCAATGTTGTCATAAAGGATTCTTTATAGCTATGATTTTCAACAACTATATATATATATATATATATATATATGGGTATATTTAATAATTAGATTGTTTTTGGTAATAATTCAATAATTGTTACCAAAAAGTTAAACAATCAAGTTCTGAGTGATAACAAAAAGGCTCAGATTATCAAATCAAACTCAAAAGAACAGAGATGTTTTTCAGTATCAAATTTGCAGATAATTCCAATGACAGTGATAATAAAATATAGGCCAAAGCTCAGGGAAGTCTGAAAGTATCCACATAGTTCCCCGGATCCTTTCTCACCACATTAGAGCTGACTTTGGTCTACATATAACAGATGAAGTTCAAAATGATGTATATGGGATATCGCTTGCACAAAAGGAGTCAGAAGATATGACACTCCTAGCAGCTCGTGACCTGTAAATCTATAAATTTTAGATTTATTTTCCATGAGCAAGATACAGAGTCCAGGAATTCCTATTAAATGTAATTCTTTTTTTTTAAGATTTTATTTACTTATTTGACAGAGAGAGAGAGTACAATAGGGAGAGCAGCAGGGAGAGGAAGAGGGAGAAGCAGGCTCCCTGATGAGCAGAGAGCTGGACCTGGGCTCAATCCCAGGACCCTGGGATCATGACTTGAGCCGAAGGCAGACCCTTAACAGACTGAGCCACCCAGGTGCCCCTGTTAAATGTAATTCATATATAAAATCTCTTCATTATCTTTCTGATATCAAACATCTTCAGAGATTTGATATGGTCATTTCTTTCCTACAGTCCCCAGGGCCATTAATCTCTGGAAAGTAGAGAGGGTTATAAACAATCACTAACCCTTTTGCTTTCAGTACAAATAGTTTATCCTCATATTTCAATATGGTCTTTATTTGTTTTAATTAATTGATTATTTTTTGACAGAGAGCGAATGGGGGAGGGGCAGAGGGAGAGAGAGAATCTTAAGCAGGCGCCATGCTCAGAGCAGAGCCCAAATGGGACTAAATCTCAGGACCCAAGAACATGACCAGAGCTGAAATCAAGAGTCAGATGCTCAAACTGACTGAGCCATCCAGGCGCCCCATAGTCTTTTTGTCTTGACCATTAACCTTCATTAATTATAAAATAATTTATTCAGAGACTAATTAAAATCATTTAATCAGGTATAGAAAAATGAGTAAGACATGATCTGTTCTGAGCATTTCAAGAAATTCTCACACTCAATTAAAAGATTAATTGTTCCATGACCATGATAACAAGTAGTTACCAGAACTGGTTTAAACTGTTTAATCAATAAATGACACTTTTATTCTGTTTGTCCTTTAGATTTGCTGTCAGTTGAGAAATAATGAACAATAGTTTGAGCTCTCTTACTACTGAGCTCTTGTTTCTGAATTTATTCTATCATCCTAGGACATGTAACCAAATAAGTCTTGGTATAAAGTCACTGTATTAGTTCCCTGCACTGCTGTAACAAATTACCACAAACACAGGGGTTTAAAACAACAGAAATCTATTATCTCAAAGTTCTGGAGTCCAGAAATCCAAAATTAAGATGTCATCAAGAACAAATTGGCAATCGGTCTAACTTTGACTTGGGTCCCTTACAAAATCTTCACAAGGGTGAACATGTCAATTTGTGAAAAAGGGATCTGTTTCTTTAGTCCATACTTTGGGACCAATGATTGATGGGCTGCTAATGATATGAGCCTTCTTAGCCTTTGCCTGCTTGAATAAGCTGAGGATCATTCATAAGCATACCCCTTTACTTTTCTTGTTTATCATGGATTTGTCAATATCCAAAAGTCACATCCTCTTTCTGGAAGAAATTCTGGTGTCTCTTATAACCTCATACTATAGTCAAAACTTTTGCACTTATTTTAATGAAAGATGAGATTTTTGTCTTGAAGTAACAGTGGCCATTATGAGATATTTTTGACATGTGAAAAATCAACAAACTAATACAACAGTCAGCTTTTTTAAACCAAACCCAAAGAGAAATCTAACTCTAAAATAGTTTCTCTCAAATATTCTATTTTTAATATTCTGAAATCTACCCTCCTTGCATTGCTTTCTATCTCAGCTTTATCAACACAAGCGATCTATATTCCTTCTTTTGTTTATGCTTCTTCATCTGATCTCCAAATGGACTTACCCTTTTTTTAGGGTCTCTCCAAGAAAATAACAATCATTTATTAAATTGTTATGCCATAAGACAAGTCTTTAGAAGCTGAACTTAAACCCTGTCCTAGACCTGAGTGAAGCACTTCAATTAAGGAGTTCTTTAAACTTCAGAAAAACGGATAGAAAATAATGGAAGAATTTAAGATTTTATTACATGAATAATGTCCTAGACTATGAGACCTTAATCAATTAGATCACTTAATTAATAGCCCTTCAAATGAAAGGGAGGGAGGGAAATAGGAAGTAAAAGAGAGGAAGAAAGAGAGAAATTAAAAGAAATGTTTTAAATTATCATTTAGGATAGAAGATTATAAATAGCCCAGCTAGCTATAATTTTAAAAATGCATTGAGAAGGAAACAAAAGGAAATATACTATCTAAGTCCATTTCAAAAGCTTTTCACTGAAGGGCGTATTCCACGAAGATCGAAAATTGTAAAGAAGATTAAGAAGAGAAATTGACTACAGGAAACTTTCAAAGAGCGTTCTGGTGTATTCTGGCATAGATTTAATAGCTGAGGTAAAGGGAGCTTTGGACTCTGTTTTCAGAAATAGAGAACTAAAAAAGTAAAATCTAAACATAAAATTGCCAATTAAAAAAAAAACACTGACATGTAGCTGAACATTTTAAAAGAAGTCTTAGAAAGTAAACAAGCTAGAAATCAAAACAAACTTATGGCACACTAGATAAAACAACTGGTTTCTGAAATAAAAACAAGAACAAAAAGGCTTCTGTTTTTTAAGAGTTGAGAGCCTATGGATAAGGACCTCTGTAGATACCGCAAACAAAGGTCCATTGGAAGAAGCAAAGTCCCATGTTGCATAAGAAACAAAAAGGCAACTGTACAGAATCTGCCCAATTATTCTCTGAGGGCAACATGAACACTAAAAATGTCCCTATTTTTCTCTAAACTTCCAAGAGAAGTTTATTTATATTTACAAATATAAGTAGACAAAAATTCAACTTTCTTGTTGACAGAGTACCACTGCCGCAGAACACCAGATCTTTGGAGTAAATTTTAAAAGTATATTAATAGAAAGGAGGGAAGCAAATTAACCAGAATCAAAAATAAGAGAAAAAAGGGGGATTTTCTTAAAAATAAAATATGAAAGAACATATGGGCGCCTGGGTGGCTCAGTCGTTAAGCGTCTGCCTTCGGCTCAGGTCATGATCCCAGGGTCCTGGGATCGAGTCCCACATCGGTTTCCCTCCTCGGCGGGAAGCCTGCTTCTCCCTCTCCCACTCCCCCTGCTTGTGTTCCTGCTCTCGCTATCTCTGTCTCTGTCAAATAAATAAATAAAATCTTTAAAAAAAAATATGAAAGAACATAGTAAATGATAAACTTGAAAGTGGATAATAAATTGTAGATGACTTGACAGGGAAATGCACTGTTTGCCTTGGTTTGCTAGAAGCACTCTAGTAGATAGAATTTCCTAAACATTCCTAAATCCTCTCCCAAGTCCAACCTATAACTTACTAGTGTCCATTACCAAAAGATGTTTCTTCCATCTTGCTATATAACCCCTAAAATATAATAGGAAGAATCAACTTTTCAACAAACAATTGAAAGACAAAAACAATGAAATTAAGCTGCCTAATACTAGAGCATAAAATCAGTCCTTTACCAAAAAAAATGAAAACAAAAAACAAAACAAAACAAAACTCATGTTGAAAAAGAATTAAAAACAATGATTAAAATCTAGATACTTATTATTGTTATTTTTTTTTAGATAATTCTTGATAGTCTTTCCTGCAGCTTTGGCTGAAGAAACATGAAAAAGGAAGGGGTGAGATTAAAAAGAAGTTTCTCTCTCCCTGACAATAATTAGCCACTAGAACCAGTTAGTCACCTGCTTAATCAATAAATTACAGATTCATGCTTATAAAATTACCAAAATCCAGTGTGAATCTCTGTTTGACCAATAATAATTTTTTTCTCAGTGAACAAGCCTCTGGAAGCCAATCAATCAATAATAACACCTACTTTTATTTATTTTTAATTGGCCAATCAGGAATGGATTCATTCTAGTTAAACGGGATCCTCCTGCCAACCTCAGTAACCGTCTCCCCTTAGTAAGGGTGCTTCTACAGCTGACATGAACTCACTCCAGTCTCTGAAAATCTGCCAATCTCTAAATGTGAATGACCTCAAAAGCCATTTGAGTTTCTTTTCTAAGTGTTATGGAGTTAACTTTTTCTTTTCTTATTTCAGCAAAAGGATGACAAGCATATTTATTATCAAAGGCACTTGTGAATCTAAATGGTAACTCTGAAAGAGAAACTGGAGTTGGAAAAGATAAGAAAAAAGAAGTTAGGAGGTTGTTATAATAGACTGTGTGAAAGTTTACTGAAGTCAAGCAGTAGGAATGCAGACAGAGAGGATGAGTTGCACATTAGAGAGAAGACAATAAATTGAGCTCATGGATAATTTGGAAAGTTTCTTTGATTCAGATTTCATAAATACACAGAGCTAGGTAGATAAAGAGCACATAATTAATGCTGTTTTATATCCTCTGTCAAGATTAATTGCTGAGACCAGAGACAATTTAGGGGTATTAATGATTACTTATTCTGTAAAAATATTCACTAGTCACTCATTTTAACAGCTTTTGAGAAATATTTCTTGCAGGGATGCTACTTAAACCAAATTGTGAGCTTCATTTAAATGGGGGTCAAACCTTGGTAACAAAGGAGAACTCATAAGGGTTTAAATATTTAAAAATTTAAATATTTTTAAAATAATAACTCCACTGGCCCTATATTCTCAGAGTAAAAATATAAAATAGTTCCCCTTTAGTGGTGTGCTATGTATGTTCTCTGAGCCTAAGGAAGTCTGTATATTAATTTCTAAAGACTATGGAATTTGCATTGCTGTTTGTTTCTTCCACCTTCTATTTTTGCTGTGTTGTAAGATTACTCCCTGAATAATTGGATACATTAGCACCAACACAGCACCTGGTTATCAGTGAAAACTTGCATTCACAATTTCCTTGATGAAGGTACAAGTAGATGAAATAACTCACCCTGAATAGCCAAGATGTCAGAAGCCTTGTCAGATTTAGAATTCATTATATCTTTCAAAATTTTAATCCCTATCTGGATGACAAAAATTTCAACTCCTACCGAGGGGACCAAAATAATTTAAAATGCTTGATGTTTGACACATGAAACTAAAACATCATACTGCAATATTTAATTATCATGATGATAGATTATTTACAGAAAATAGTGACATTAAGTAATTGAGAGCAACACCACCTGGTCAAAGCTTATTTAAAAAGAAGTACTGGATGAATAATACCTGTTTGGAGGTTTCCTTCATTAAAACAAACAAACAACAACAACAACAACAACAACAAAAAACAATTCTATATCCTCAATGATAACATAGCTATCACATAGTAATAAAACAAACCTGTCTGTGAAAGTCTTTGTGTTAAGTTCAATATGACACAAACATGAATTAGATGTGAGTCTCAATTTAAGGAATTCATAGTCTAGTCAGAGACACAGTGACATGCAAAATTTACCTGAGTACAAAAGGTAAGTGCTGTAATAGAGCTATAAAAAATGGTGTCAGCTGAGGGAAGGGAGTTATTTATTTATTCTGGTTTATGCATTCTTACTTTTGGTTGGTTTGCAACTGCAATGGGGTCTGAATCAGTATTTCTCAATGCTGATTGCACAGTACAATCACTTGGGGAAAATTAAAAAAAAAAAAAATGTATAGGCACCACAACTAGAATTAGGAGGACAATCTTTTCAATAAATGAGGTTGGGAAAACTGGACAGCCACATGCCAAAGAATGAAACCCAGACCACTGTCTTACATCAGATACAAAAACTAACTCAAAATGGATTAAATGTTTGAATGTAAGACCTAAAGCCATAAAACTCCTAGAAGAAAAGGTAGGCAGTAAACTCCTTGACACTGTCTCGGTGGTGATTTTTTTTTGGATTTGATACCAGAAGCCAAAAGAAACAATTGTGACTACATCAAATTAAAAAGATTCTGCACAAGGAAACCATCAACAAAATGAATAGGTGACCTACCAAATGGGAGAGAATATTTGCTAATCATATATCTGATAAGAGGTTAATATCTAAAATATATAAATAACTCATATAACTCAATAGCAAAAACAAAAACAAAACAAAAATAAATAATCTGACTTAAAAATGGGCAGAGAAGCTGAAGAGATATTTTTCCAAAGAAGACATACAGATGGCCAACACTACATGAAAAGGACTTCAACAACACTAATCATCAGGGAAATGCAAATCAAGACCACAATGAGATACCACCTCACACCTGTTAGAATGGTTACTATGAAAAAAAGAAGAGGTAAGATAACCAGGATGCGGAAAAAAGGGAACACTTGTATACTCTCGGTGGGAATGTAAACTGGTAGAGTTACTATGGAAAAGAATAGAGAGTTTCCTCAAAATATTGAAAATGAAACTACCATATGAGCTAGCAATTCCACTCCCGGGTATTTATTTGAGGGAAAAGAAAACACTAACTTGAAAAGACATCTGCATTCCCATGTTCATTGTAGCATTATTTATAATAGTCAAGACATGGAAACAACCTGTGTTCATCCACAGATAAATGGTTAAAGAAAATGTGACACGTGTGTGCATACATGTGCACATGTGCACACACACACTAGGGAATATTATTCAGCCATAAAAAAGAAGAAAATCCTGTCATTTGTGACTATAAGGGATTGACTAGGGGCTACTTTGCTATGTAAAATAAGTCAGACAGAGAGAGACAAAAACTTTATGATTTCACTTACATGTGGACTCTAAAAGACAAAATAAAACAAAACTCATAGAAACAGAAAACAGCAGGCTGTGAGAGGCAGTATGAGGGTTGGGCAGTGAGTGAAATGGGTGGAGGTGGTCAAAAGGTACAAGCTTCCAATTATAGAATAAATAAGTCTAATTTCTTATGTAGCAACAAGTCTTAAGATAACATTATTTCTCTCTCAAAGCCCCTGTCATCTCAAAGTAAAAGGTTTTCAATGGCTCAGTATTAGTTAAGGTAATGCTAGATGTTATATCAAACAGAGCCAGAAATGTCTAATAGCTCGAATGTGATAGATGTTTACTTTTCGTTCTCGTATGTTTATGATATGGCATATCCTTATGATGGGAAGATGGTCTCTTCTCCATGGTAGCTCTAGGACACAAACTCAATCTTGTGCCTCCACCTTCTTAGGCATGTGGCTCCCACATTCACTGTGCTCATCTGTCTCAAGTAAGCAAATGGGGAAAGAGCATGATGCTCAAACCTGGGAGATATAGTTTATTTTATTATTTCATTTCATTTCAATTCTGGTATAGCTAATATACAGTATTATATCAGTTTCAGGTGTAGAGTATAGTGATTCAACAATTCCATATATCACCCAGTGTTCATCACAAGTTCACTCCTTAATCCCTGTCATCTATTTCACCCATCCTCCCAAGCTCCCCCCCTCTGGTAACCATCAGTTCATTTTCAATAGTTAAGAATTTGTTTCTCGGGGCGCCTGGGTGGCTCAGTCGTTAAGCGTCTGCCTTCGGCTCAGGTCATGATCCCAGGGTCCTGGGATCGAGCCCCACATCAGGCTCCCTGCTCCGCGGGAAGCCTGCTTCTCCCTCTCCCACTCCCCCTGCTTGTGTTCTGGCTCTCGCTAACTCTCTCTCTGTCAAATAAATAAATAAAAAAATCTTTAAAAAAAAAAAAAAAAAAAAAAGAATTTGTTTCTCAGCACATTGCTCTCTCCAGTTTTTCCCTTGCTTGTTTGTTTTGTTTCTTAAAATTCCACATATGAGTGAGATCATATGGTATTTGTTTTTCTCTGGCTTATTTTGCTTAGCATTATACTCTCTAGCTCCATCCATGCCATTGTAAATGCCAAGATTACATTCTTTTTTTTTTTATGGCTGAATAATATTCCATTGTGTGTGTGTGTGTGTGTGTGTGTGTGTGTGTGTGTGTATACCACATCTTTATCCATTCATTTATGGTTGGACATTTGGGCAGCTTCCATAATCTGGCTATTTTAAATAATGCTGCTATAAACATTGGGGTACATGTATCCCTTTGAATTAGTGTTTTGTTTTTTGGGGGGTAAATACCCAATACTTCAATTACTGGATTGCAGGGTAGTTCTATTTTTAACTTTTTTAGGAAGCTCCGTATCGTTTTCCACAGTGGCTGCACCAGTTTGCGTTCCCACCAGCAGTGCTAGAGAATCCATATCCTCACCAACACTTGTTTCTTGTGTTTTTGATTTCAGTGTGTCATTCTGGCAGGTATGAGGTGATATGTCTTTGCAGTTTTGATTTGCATTCTCCTGGTGACAAAGTGATAATGAGCATCTTTTCATGTGTCTGTTGGCCATCTAGATGTCCTCCTTGGAGAAATGTCTATTCATTTCTTCTGTCCATTTTTTAATTGGATTATTTGGTTTTGGGGTGTTGATTTATATAAGTTCTCTATATATTTTGGATACTAACCCTTTATGGGATATGTCATTTGCAAGTATCTTCTCCCAATCAGTAGGTTGCCTTTTAATTTTGTTGACTGTTTTCCTTCACTGTGCAGAAGCTTTTTATAACCTGAGAGATTTTTACTTTTAAGATATTTTTAAAGATTTTATTTATTTATTTGTCAGAGAGAGAGAGAGAGGGCACAAGCAGGGGGAGTGGCAGGCAGAGGGAGAAGCAGGCTCCCCACTGAGCAAGGAGCCTGATGTGGGACTCAATCCCAGGACCCTGGGATCATGACCTGAGCCAAAGGCAGACTCTTCATGACTGAGCCACCCAGGCGTCCCCTGAGAGATTTTTATAGGCTAGGGCTAGAACATATCATCTCACCTCACCTCACATTCTACTGAGTGTCAGCTACATGGCTACATCTGATGACAAAGAAAACTGGGAATGTAGTCTTTGTGCCCAGTCAGGGGAGTAATTCACTTTGGTGAATAGTCTCTAACAAAGATAACAAGGCCTCACATGATCTGGTTCAACCCCAACTCTCTGACCCGCTCTCCTACCATTCTCCCCTTTAGACACTCAACCTCTCCTCTTTGGCCTCCTTACTTTCCTCAAGTCACCTGAATGTGTTTGATGCCATGTGTTTAATGCTCCCTTTACCTTATTGCCCATCTCCAGGATCACCACATGACACCCTACCCTCAAGTTGCTGCACATTACTCAGATGTCACCCAATCAGAAAGACCTTCTCTGATTGTTTAATATAAAATAGAAATTACAACCACTAATACTCCTTAATATCTGTTATTTTTCTCCAAGGAACTAATATCTATTTGCTTATTTATTGTTTTATCTGTCTTTTCTACTGCTTTATCCATAGGCCCTTAAGCATATAGTAACCATTTACTAAATTATTACTAAAATTATGAATAAAACAATGGATTAATACATGTATCTTTTACTTGATCCTGCCAATCTCAATATTATTTTAGATATCTCAATATTCCAATTTCTGCAAAAATGAGATGCAAATGGCCCCTGCCTCCTCTGTATACCCACTGGTGAAACTAGCAGTTTGGTCACCTTCAGTAGTTCTTCCAACAGCTAGCAAGGTGTAAGAGTAGCTAGATGTTTATTTTGACCAAAGTGGCCTCGGGTTGAGAGTGAGTCAATGGAGTTGAGACTAAGCAGATTAAATGTCTAACTGTGAAACAGTTCTTCCTTTTAAATTAGAACTTGCCCCAAATTTCTTCATAAACCATTTGGGTTGGTTTCAAAAGCCTATTTACTAAAGTGAACGATCCTAGATATTGAACAAAAGAGCACAGGCACAGCTCCCAAATGAGTGCTGCATCTCTCTGTGTGAAAGAATATGTGTATTGCAGAGAGGAGTGGATTTGCATTCTTCTGATGGTCTGTCTAATTTAAATTGAAATACAAGATTTTAAGTGCTGAAAATATACTGTAATGCACATCCACATTCTACAAATCACGTGGTAAAATAATTAGACCATGATATGTGTTTTTCAGCTTTGATTTACTATTACTCAGAGAAATGAGATATTCGTGAATGACATGAGAGTACCAGCAAATTATGGTTTCTAACATTTAATATAACTCCTGGAAGAATTAGCTTCTAAAATATTGTTTTTAAGAACCACAGGATACTGCATTTTTATATTGCCTTTTAACTGAATATGTTCATATGATTATCATATTATTTCTCAAACTCTCAAATTTTTAGCTTGTCTGTTTTTATGGTAATATGTAATAACAACTGGATAATCTTCCCTCTTTGTCTACGTTGACAGAATCTGCAAGGAAGATATACAGGTACCTACCTTCATGAGCATGACTCAAAAATTGGCTGTCTGAAGAAACCAAATTTTATTCCATACATCTTAGAATTTTAAATATATGTTTTTCTTTAATCACTTATCTGTTACCTCATTATTCCTCATGAAAAATACTTTTTTTTAAGATTTTATTTATTTATTGGACAGAGAGAGACACAGTGAGAGCAGGATCACAAGCAGGGGGAGAGGGAGAGGGAGAAACAGGCTTCCCGCCGAGCAGGGAGCCCAATGCGAGCCTCGATCCCAGGATCCTGGGATCGTGACCTGAGCCGAAGGCAGACACTTAACGACTGAGCCACCCAGGCGCCCCTGAAAAATACTTCTTAAGTTGTGTCATATGCTCATGATTTGCTTGGGAAGATGTAAAAAATCTTGAAGGCACTGTCTTTGTCAACTACTTTTAATTTAGTCACTAAACCTTTCAAAGACCACTCTGTGCCAAAATAATGGAGAGTAATTGAACAATTTTAGGAAGAAGGGTGACATGTATAGATTTGTGCTTTTGAAAGTTCTTCTTTCTGAATAATAGTGCCTATAGGAAAGAAGTTGGGAGACAATAAGACTGGTGTGGGCCTTAGAATAATGCAGATTTTTAAAAGTGGACAATTGCTGGGCAATTTTCATTGCAAAGGGAATTGAGAAGTAAATGGAATCAGAAGCTATATGCTTGTAGAGGAGAAATACTGGGTGATTAATTGAATAAGACTTCCCATGGTATGAGTCTGGCTCCCGGTCAGCATTCATGTGGCAGACCCAAACATACTCCCACTCTCATAATTTCTGAAACATTTCTACGTTTTTGATCTCAGGCACAGTTTGCCTAGAAAAAGAAGTATTTTTTTTCTTATCTGGTTTAAGAGTTACTTCATTTCCTACCACACAATTGCCCCTCTTCCAGGATTTGACAGTGGGAACATCTATCTTCAAGGGAAACTCTACCCACTCACATAAAGAGCTATTAAGTCCTATGGCCCTTGGGTTGAAGATAATCAGACTAATTGACCATATGCTTCCCAGAGTCTGGATTATTAAGTCTCAAATGAGAGCACATGTGGCACAGCAACAAACAACTCCAGGTAGCACTGTGCCAAGCCCAGGGCAGTTGGTTCTCATTCTTTCTATTGGCAAGAGATGAAAGGTACTCTAGCCTGCACCGAATCTGTCCGGTCCCATGAGCTCCACTCTTACTCTTCTGAGACCAAGTGCTTACAGAAGCACTCACGTGTCTAAAGAGGAATTTTTTTTTTTTTTTTTTTTACAGTTAAAGGCAATCTAAATATAGATGTGGGGAGGAGAAGAAATTTTCTACATTCATGGTGTACAATTGTGCTAAAGAAACACCAAATTCATTTTCCTACATAAATTGTATCACATGCACCATATCTCAGTCTGAAGTAATTGCACTTGGATTATGTCTGAGTCAGGTCTTGAGTGAAAATTTCCACCAAATGGTTGCACTGTTGCCCTTATAGATGCAAAACAAAAAACAAAAACAAAAACACATTAAAGAACTTACATATTGCTGAGAGCACTTTCTCCCAAATGTAATCATGTCAAGCCTGACCTCAAGGAGTAGAAACTGGTCGTTTCTTTCAAAATGGCCATTTTAAGTCCTAGATTATGCCAAGCATTTTAAGCCCTAGATTATACCAAGCGCCTAGATTAATACCAAGTTTTATTAATTAACATACTCAGTTTGGTTTCCAAAATTAAGAGGCATTGATAGAACCCATGCTACCCGTCACAGATATCCTCAGTTATAAATCACAACTTGTTTGTGGGGTTTGTACGTATGCATCCTTTTTCCCTTTCAGGGATTCCCTCAACGATTGCACTTCTTTTGTCATTCTCTTAATACACTAACAGAAAGTCCTGTTTGGTCTACTCTTATATTTCCAGTCCTGATGCCACTAATCTAGAGCACAGCTTTTTAATTGTTTACAATGAAACGCATATTATTGTACCAGCCTCCTAACTAGCCTCCTTAATGTCATCTTATTCAGTAGCCCTCCCTATCTCCTACCCTGCTACTTGAATTATTCACGTAAAAACAGTTGAGACGATGTCACTTCCATGTCCCCCATATCCATTTTACAAAAGAATGTTGAGGGTCTTTGTGGGCCTTGTCAAGTCCCAGTCTGGGTCCTCTGTGGATCAGTGAGGCTCCTTGGTATGGTGGAGACTACGGCAGCTGAAGACCACAAACCCAGACTGTAATGATTCAAATATTTTCAAAATATTTTTAGGTCACATCAAACAACCCTACAGACTAAGTATAGTCCACGGACCTTTTGTTTGCAATCCCTGGACCTAGAAAATCTAGAAAATTCTTCCTCATCTTTCTTCTTCATATTTTCACCATGCCAGCCTGAGTCATAGGTCTGTCCTCTATACGCTCTAAGTTTTACTGCCTTCGTGCATTAACTCATAAATGTTCTAGAGCCAAAAATGACCTGCTCACCTCTGTAGCTATAGCAATATCCATTTCCTTTTATATTTTCAAATAAAACTCTGTCCCTGAAACAGTCCATGATTTCAGAACTAGAATTCATTGTGCCTGATCAGGAATTCTTTCTATTTTATTCCTTACTTTTTGCCCTCAAGTAATTATTAGTATTATTTTTAATTTACTCGTGCATTCCTTTTCCCCTCTATAGATGGAATGCTCTGGCTCTCAGGAAATATATTTGGTGATCTTCGGTAACTCTCATTCGCTGACATGGGATCTTCAATATAGCAGGCCCTCAGTAAATCTTTGTGAAAACAGGGCGCCTGGGTGGCTCAGTCGTTAAGCGTCTGCCTTCGGCTCAGGTCATGATCCCAGGGTCCTGGGATCGAGTCCCACATCGGGCTCCCTGCTCGGCGGGAAGCCTGCTTCTCGCTCTCTCACTCCCCCTGCTTGTGTTCCTGTTCCCCCTATCTCTCTCTGTCAAATAAATAAATAAAATCTTTAAAAAAAAAATCTTTGTGAAAACAGATTGTGGAAGAGAAACATTTGAGTGGCTAAAATACATGAATTTTAGACCCAAAAGAATTTGGGCTTTATTTATAAGATTCAACTTATTAGATGGATAAATCTGAGCCATTATCAAAATTCTCAGTCTCAATTTGTTCAGCTCCAAAATAATGACAATAAAGCAGACCTCACATAGTTGATATAAGAATTAGTCGTAATCTAGAGCATATATATAATCTGCGACATGTAGTATATGCCTAGTAAATAGTGGCTTTTATTACTATTATTAACCTTTGTTTACATAAAGTGACTTTTCTTGGGATGCCTGAGTGGCTCAATCAATTAAGTGTCTGACTCTTGATTTCAGCTCAGCTCATGATCTCAGAGTCGTGAGATCAAGCACTTCATCAGGCTCTGTTCAGTGTGGAGTCTGTGTAAATTTCTCTCACTCTCTCTCTCTCTGCCCCTCTCCCCACTCAGGCTCAATCAATCAATCAATAAAATCTTTAAAAAATTACTTTTCTTCTGGATTTTTCAGTTTTGTCTCTTCAAAATTCCTCTCAATGGGATGTGTCATACTGAGCTCTTACTCATTTAGTATAAATTAAGCTACTGCTGTGTGCAAAATAAATTAAGAAATGAAGCATTATGGGACCGATGCACTGGATATAATTGGAGACTGTCTAACATTGCCTGACAGAATAGACGAAATCGGATGGAAAGCCAGCAATAAAACAGAAACAATTTCTAGTTGTTTGATAGCTACAGATCTATATGATAAACCAGGAGCTATTTTATAAACTTTCACTTGTTTTATAATTTAAGGTACTTTCTTTTTTTTTTTTAAAGATTTTATTTATTTATTTGATAGAGAGAGAGACAGCGAGAGAGGGAACACAAGCAGGGGGAGTGGGAGAGGGAGAAGCAGGCCTCCCGCTGAGCAGGGAGCCTGATGCGGGGCTCGATCCCAGGACTCCGGGATCATGACCCGAGCAGAAGGCAGACGCTTAACGACTGAGCCACCCAGGCGCCCCTAATTTAAGGTACTTTCAATAGCAACAAACAGGAACTCTAACTCCAACTGGCTTAAGTAATCAAGGGGACTTAGTCTAGCAGCTGGGTAAACCCCAAGCATGCTTAGACTCCAGATCCACTTTCTGGCAGTTTTATTTTTTCTGATCATCCTTGTTTATCAGCTTCCTACTCAAGCTCTCTTTCTTAAAGGAAGCAAAGAACTTGAGGCAGCTTTAATTCTACATCTACGTAACATGCATTGTAAGAGAAGACAAAGCATCCCTCACCATTATGAACACCATTGAATGTGTTTCTGGGCTGTACTCTGATTGGGCCAGCAGATAATAACCTCCCTCTGAACCAATCAGTGAGGCCAGTGAGGCCACCTTAAGCTGATAGCGGATTAGCTTAAGTGAACCAGCACCAGTCCAGTAACTGGAGTTAAGTCAATGTAATTAAAATAAATGGCTGTTACCCAAAGGTAAGAGTAAAATGGACAATTCTAGGGAGATATTCACTGTCTTAAATATGTGTTTGTGTGTGTGTGTGTCCACCAAGACCGTCATTTAATTTTTCACTAATCAGCTGAGTCTGGTTTATTTGTAACCAGTAGAATATCATTTCAACTCTCCCTCTCAAATCTTATAAAAATTTTCTTTTACATAATATGGATGCAAAAACTAGTTCTCAGAACATTTTTCACTGTAAAATTCGATCTTTAAAATTCACTATTCTAGTTTTTTATACATTGATGTTTTTATTCTTTTATTTATTTAAATTTCCTTAATAAAGAACCTGAAGTGTTTATGTGCTTTTTAATTGGTAGCTATTATGGACTTTACAAATAATATTTCATTGGAGAAACAAGTAACTAGCTACCAGTTATAAAACAAGAAGATACAGAAAATTTTCCTTTTCTTGACTTTTATATCCAAAGAAAACAGATGTAAAAAAAAAATGATACCTTTTCATCATGAGAATATATTCAGACAGTGAAAAATCCAAGACTCAGAGGCTTAACAACTTAATAAACCAGAATCTTTGGAACCTGAAGAGTATCATCTTGCTCATTTAGAAAAGATGTACTCTCTAAGTGAATAATGGTTGATTTCAAGGTCGTTTTTTTGATTATGCATGTTTTGACCTTTTTTGACAGAACATAATAGATCAATGTTGGTTTTAAAATTAACATTATGGACTTTAACACCAAACTTGTTCCTACATCTGCCTCATGATAGATAAATGAGGGGTAAGCAACATGATATTGTTGCTTGCCTGCAATATTCGACCATGACCTGAGTCCCAATCTGAATATTTTAACACATTGGTATAAATGTTTTCAATTATTGTCATTTATGGAGGGTATACTGCTTCTGTTCATTTATTTTCCAGGAATTAGAAAGACTCCTTGACCTTGCCTATATGGATTTCAGAAGTGAATCTCTACTAGCATCTTTCCCAAAAAAAGATTAACACAGTTAATTCCAAAGTAATATATACTTGTGTAAAGAAGATGGCCTCAATTGCAAGGAAGAATGCCAAAATCTGGAGTATGGAGAAGGGTGGGAGAGTCACTGCACCCTGGTTAGACCATGAAAGATTGCCTACAGTCCCACCATAGGCCATGGTGTTCTTGAAAGGTAAGTAAAATGCCATTTGAATCTGGTTTCCTGCTCAAATAACAACTCATGTTTTTCATGCCAAACTGCCTGAAGAGCTATGTTGTTTCCGTATTTTCCAAAATTTGTGAGTGTTAATTAAACCAACACACTAAGGCCGTTGTAAATCATGCCTCTGCTGGGATAAGATTAAATTCTTAAATATTTCAGTAGTTACATAAAATACATTTAATTTTAAAATTTGTTTAAAATATTTAAAGGTTAAATATTTAAATTTGTATTTAAATGTGTATTTAAAACTTTATGTGATGATCTGAAATTTGAAGAAAATAAATAAGCAAGTAAATAAATCAAGTTAGGGTATATTTAAGATTTTATGTGATCATCTGAAATTTGAGATAGTGAATCAATGGGGAAAAATCTAAGTTGTCAAGTCAACTATAAAAGATCCTCAGAGTCTCTAAGATACAGAAAGGATTCCCAAAAGCCTGATTATTGACATTGTATCAGTTCATTCAGGTGGTAATATTAGCAGTTCTTCTTTAGAGAAAAGGAGTTAGGATTGACTAAACACATTGAAATTGAAGAGAGATTTTAAATTTACTGCACTTCAGGTGCACATCATTTATTCATTTTTGGCAGAAATTTGGGAAGATGAGTGTGCGCAGGTGTGTGTGTATATCTGTAAGTACATACACACAAATACCAAAAGATTATTCTGGGAATCTTTTGTCTAAGATGGAACAATTAAATAATCATCTAGTATACCACTTTGAACGATTTACATGCCATTTTTTTTTTAGTAAAGAAAAGTAAAATAATACAGTAATATGACACTCCTTGGGAGGCAAAGTAGGTCATTAACTGTTACTCCAGCAATTTCTATTTAACAAGCTTCATTAATATATTATGTTTCTGATTTCTCTCAGATGAGCAGAGCAAACCACAGCATTTCTTTGTACTTGTGTTCATTTCAACAGCATGTACAAAGTATGACTGCAGTTCTGTTAATCAGTGAACACAGCAAAATTTGGGGCTGTTTTGTATTACCCAGAGAGGGGAATATTTTTTTTTTTTTTTGGTCAGTCATTCATTCGATGCAAAACGGCCTAGACATGAAGGTAGTAAACTGGCTTACTTGGCTGCTAGGTGGTGATAAAGAGAATATGCTTAAAAATGCTGCAGAGGTGGTGTCAGAAGTTCAGATATTTATGCCCAGTGGAAAAAAAAGAAAAAAAAACACAGTTTTCCAAGTAGTGTTCAAACTGGACAAGCTCTCTTTCAGAAAGCCAGACTTACATAGAGAAAAAAAAAAATCTTGTATTAAATGTACAAACTGGAAAGAGTTTTGCTATCACAAGCTACAGATTGGTACAAGTTCACTTTATATCACTACCTTCACTTGGACCACAACAGCCTCTCTCTCCCTTCTGTGCCATCCCCACCACGGCAGGGACATAGCTAGTGAGGTATAGATGGCAGAGAATCAGAGCCAAAGAGAACCGCCCAAGCTGAACACAGAACAAACACAGAGAGAAGGAATTTCTCAGGTCTCAGGAAGCAGACGTTTTTTGGAACAAGTATCACAGGAAAGTGAAGCTTCTTAAAACCGAGCATCTTGTGAATTCAAGTCATTCGGGATGAGAAAAGCCAGAGACAAGAATAATGCTGAAGAATCTCCACTTAACTAAATTCAGATGTTTGAATAATTGGATGTTAAAGGAACAGTTGCTGCAATTTCTGGAAAAACAATACATAGGAGAAAACTGCCATTTGACATGAATGCACATGGGAGACAGAAGATTTAAGGCCCTTTCAAGCAATGTTATTAACTGACACCATCAGGAAAGAAACCTTAATGAAGGTAGAGAGATATTATAGAACCGTGAGGATGTTCCCATTTCTTGGATGCTTCCGTTTCTTGGAGAAAGAGGGAGAAAAATTGGTGAAGAGAGAGCAAAGCAATCAATAAAGGAAGAAATGAACCAGGATGGTGTGTCTCTGATGCCGAGAGGTCAGGCTCAAAGGATCATGCACTTTTTAGGACGGCAGGGGTCACCATTGGTCACTCGCCCCTGACAAGTAGACCCTATTAATACAACGCAGAGCCTTTGAGAGGCTGCGAGGACTTGAAATTTCTATCAGTAACTTGAGTAATGAAACATCATATTTGTTTTCACAAGATGAATGATGTAGTCGCTTTAGTGTCTCCTAAATACATTTCTGAGAATCCGCAATAAATCAGTCATCAAAAACAGCATATGCCCTTCTGAAGAACTTCTGAGTGCTGCTAACTGGGGACGGCGTTACAAAGCCATGGGATTATGAATTGTGCTGCATTATATGTTCCAGAACCATCTTTTAGCATTCCATAGCTCTCTAAATATAATATATCGCACCAGTGGGCAAACAATGATGTGAACCAAGATCAAATATGTAATGTGCTCCCTTCATTGTCTTGAACTACTTTTTAGATGTGCTGTAGTAACAAGCTGAGTCTAGGCATCTGGTAGACAGGACAGCTGAGCAGGCTAGTCAGCAATTCTGGCACTATCGTATTGCAGGTGCAGGAATGAAACTCAAATACTTGAGAACAGTTGCCTTTGGGCCAGCCATGAACTTGACCTCATTTCAGATAGCAGCTTTTCCTTCTCACCCACAGCACAGCTGAAGTTTAGAATAGAATTCATTTAGCTCAGCTTTCAAAAACAAATTGATTCAAAGCCTACTTTCCTGTTTCTTTTGAAGACAAAATGCTATGAGTTTTTTTTTTTTCTTCGTTGTTGAAAAAGTTCATGAAGAATTAATTACCTGGATTTTTCTTTAACAAGTGAAAATAAACTAAGTGTAACCATATTTCCAGGTACATTAAGTGCTTTGTGAAATTTCAGGAGTGTTTGCTTGGGTATCACTTTTTATTCTGGTAAGATGTAGTCCTTGAATTGTTCAATCCCAAAATGTGTCCCCAGCAATTGCAAATCTTGTATTGAGATGTATCTGGACACCTCCTCAAAATAAGAAATAACATGTATAAACATTAGCTATGTATTTAAGAGATCTGAAAAAAAATGGGAAGTCACTTCACTCTAAAGAATAACAACTTGCTGAAAATACATCTTACTCCATAATAGGGAGAAGAAGTACTCAATGAAGTCCTTTATTAAACCAAAGATTTTACATCATTTACAGGTGAAAATAATCACACCAGGTTAAGATACCCTGTTCAGATCCTGAAGGGATTAAACAGAAATGGAAATGGGAAAACTCTGATAAAACGCCACTTTAAGGGATGATGAATGGGCTTGTATAAGACAGGACATGGTCCCCATGATTCTGTGGAGTGAAGAAGTAACTTTCCATTCAAAAGCATTTGGCCTACCCTCCATCTTATCTCTCTTAACCCTCAGCATACAGAGAACAGTGGATGTGCCTGGGAAGAGAGACACCAGCATCTTAGGTTTTATTTTTAATTGATGTAGCATTGCTTCTTTATATGATCGCTACCATCTCTCCATATATACCTACAGTGACTCCCTCTTACCTAGCAACCTCCACCCCCTGACTCATACCTATGACCACCAAACCTGACTATCTTACACGGGGCCTGATCATGTTCTAAGTCTAGGTCATTAAATTAGGAAAAATTAACTCAGGAAGCAATTTTTTAGTCCCTAATTTGTGCAAAAAACCCAGCAAGTATTTGTCTGTGATATGAAGATAACTAAGCATGATCTCTGCTTCCAAAACAACGGTCAACCAAAGAGAAGATAACATATACACAGATATTATATCAAAGAAAAAGCACTTAAAGGGACCATGAGACAGGGTAATGGAGAATCATGATTCTATGATGTCATTATGAAGAGCTCCTATGTGAATGGGTGCTGAGGGACTATATGGGACTGCCAAGCAGGGGTTGAAGGGACAGTGAGAGGAAGACCTTTCGAAATAGAGAAAAAAGAAGGATCAAACGCTCAAAAACAGAAAAAAGAGCAAGAAAATCTGACACTGCCTAAAAAGGAGAGGAACTTCTGTGCTTGCTAATCTCTGCTTATGATATCTTTTTCCTCACCATACTCATTCTTTAAGACTTAACTAGTAAATCAACTCCTCAAAGAAGTCTCAGAAAATAGACACCACCTGTCCAACCACACATTTCTGTAATAATATATTTCTGTCATACACTGTGTTGTATTATAATCTCAGTACATAATTGATTTAGTAATTATGTTGTAAATCCTGAAAGGACAGAATTTGTGGCTTAATTATCTCGGTTTCTTGAACTTATACTCCAGTGCCTGGTACTTTGTAAATATCTGTTGAACTAATGAATGACTGAATGTTCAAGTACTTTATATTAAGATCCATATTCATAGCCATAATCTCATTTAATTCCTATAGCATTTTTTTCAAGAGATATTTTATGTCATATTCAGAAATACTTTTGTTCAAAACAAGTTTCTACTCTCAGAGATAAAGAATTCATTGTACATCTACATCAATTGCTTGTATAAGCAATATCATATCAATAACAATAGCATATCAATGTTAAAACACTTAACTTTATGTTGAAAATTGTATTTCTAAGACATAATGATCCATATTTAGGCTACATTCAAATTTTCTTATGCATCTATTCCCCTTTTGGGATTCTTAATGTTGCAACCCCTCTTTTATCCAGTACCACTTATAAGACTATGGTAACAATAACTGACATCAGGAAAAATTCAACAAAACTGAAGGCACAATGTCTTGAGAATAACAATATTTGGAACTATAGGTGAATGTGTTGATAGCTGATTTCTTCTTTGAATAGATTGTACAGACCCTTCTGTTTCAAGAAAAAAGAATGTTAAATTTTTTATAACATCAATGCCTTATATTGTTAGGGCCTTTTTTTTTCTCTCCAGAGTTAAAGCAACCTGAACTGTGCTGATGACTCATCCCCTAAATTTAACTTTCAGTTTTTGGCTTTTTATTTTTAATCCAACTCATATTGCTTTAATCTTTAATTACACAATATTAATATTTATTAACATACTCTAATATTAAAGTATTTAAACAACACAGACACTATGAATATCCCCTTTGATTACTACTTCTTTCCAATTCAGTCCTTTCCCCAGATATAACTATTAACACCATTTTGCTGTATATCTTCCCAGAATTTATTTCAAATGCCTTCATAGGGGGTGCCTGGGTGGCTCAGTCAGTTAAGGATCTGCCTTCAGCTCAGGTTGTGATCCCACCATCCAGCTCCCTGCTCAGCGAGGAGCCTGCCTCTCCCTCTTCCTCTGCCTGCTGAAACCCCTGCTTATGCTCTCTCTCTCTCTTGCTGTCTCCCTCTCTGTCAAATAAATAAAATCTTGAAAAAAAATAAAAATTAAAAAAATAAAAGCCTCCATAGTACCCACAGGAAATAGAGCTCGCATGTGTTAGTATATTTTACATTAATGGTGTCATAATGTAGATAGTATTCTGTCCTTGGTTGTTTTTTATTTAATGACTTAGAGCTCTTCTCATCAATACATATAGATCTATCTTGTGTTTTTTACTCCTGTTTAGTATTCCAAAGTGTGGCTCTACTATACTTCACATAGCCATTTTCCTGTGATGGATACTCCCATCATTTTGATGAATGGTGGATTAAACGAAATCTTTATTTATGCCAAATTACCCTCCAAAATCTTTATCAATTTTTAATCCCCCTTGACAGTTTAAGAAAGTATTACATTAAAATATCAGTCAATTTTCTGTTATAAGTATTACAACCATTTTCCTCACATACTTTTATTTGTCCTCTATATTTATAGAGCGTTTTCTTCTACCAATTTTTAAAAATTTACGTAATTAAATGAGTACTTTTTTCCCCATTTGTTCTGATGTTTTGTAGTTTAAGAAGGCCTTACCTGCTCCCAGATTCTACAGTCTTAATGATTCCTTTTAACACTTTTATGATTTATTCCATTTTAAATTTATTTTTTAAAAGTTTAGGTTAGGGGCACCTGGGTGGCTCAGTCCGTTAGGAGTCCTACTCTTGATTTCAGTTCAGGTCATGATCTCAGGGTTGTGAGATTGAGCCCTGCGTTGGGCTCATGCGCTAGGTGTACAGTCTGCTTAAAATATTCTCTCTCCCTCTCTACAATAATTAATTAATTAATTGCATACATACATACATACATACATAATTCCTCCCTTCCATTCCTTGATTATTTTAAGGCATTCTTTTTGATGAATACTGGTCATCCAAATTATTCTGTGTCTCTTAAATTCCCTTTCATGTTTCTCATCTGAGCTAACTATTTCAGTGTGCTGATTTATTCTTAACTCTTTTTCTTATCATTCTAGGCTGTACAATGTCCTGTTGCTCCCAGTGTTCACCTCATTCTAGCAAGTAGGTATATTTCCGGGATCAGCCTCTTCAAGTGTGTCACAGTCTGCTGTCAATAACTGAATCATTCCTCACAACACTGAATCCTGCTGGAATTGCTGTGATTTCCATTGCCCTGCTTTCCTGTGAGAACAGAATGTATAGGCAGAGTAAAAAAGGAAAGTGAGATAATCATGCTCCCATTACATAAGTCATATCTTTTATTCTAATTTTAATCCTATTCAGCTCAACAATGACCCTTTGATAAGTCTAGATGGTTGTGAATTTTGCAGAAATGTGCAGAAAGCAAGTGTGTGAAAGGAAAGTGTCATGCAATTCCAAGTGCAGGTGACAGCAAGTGACAGAAATTGGAAAGAATATTTGATTGTACTTGAGCTAATGGTGATATTGATTTCATGCTCCAATAGACCCTAAAGGACAAGGCGGCATAATGGTATTTCATTTCCATTTAACATTACGGGTGTAATACAAGTCAAGGTACTTTTGCTTTTAAATGCCTTTTTTTTTAAGTAAGGTGAACTGAAGATATAGAAAAGGATCATATATAAATCACGTTTATTTGAGGTGCATGAGTGCTTCTTCACAGAAGTGCCATATAAATTGGCTGTCATTCTTATTAAAAATACTTCACAAAATAACTTCTCAAACAACTTGATGCAAATTAAGAAAGTTGATGTGGACAAAAATAAATGCATGCACAGGCATAAAATAACAATATTATAATAAGCGTAGACATTGTGGAGCTCTTTACCTTTAACAACAATATGATTAAATATTTGTTTAGACTATTATGCTCTGGGTAATGCAGAATGAGTGAGAACAAAAATCACTCTTCTCAAGTAGCTTAAGGTCTACAGGTACAGACAGACATTATTTAAATAATCACACACACACACAAAGGGCATAATTACAAACTGAGACTGAGGAGAGTGTTAAGAGGGAAAGGAGCATTGCATATGATAGTTTTTAACCAACGAACCAGAACGGGCAAGGATATCAGAGCACGCTTTCCTGCAGAAAAGTTACTTGAGCCAGTCTCAGAAGGATTAGTAAGATATAAACAGAAGAGGGGAGGTTGGTGAGAATTCTCAAGGCTAGGTAGGGTGGGTATAAAGGCTCTGTGACAGGAGGAAGTAAGAGGAAACCTTTAACACTGGAGAGGAATGAGACAGCAAGAGAAAATGACACAAAAGGAGACTGGCAGCAAGGCAAGAGTTCTGCAACGCTAAGCACTTTAGCCTTTTTCCTAGAACAATGAGGAAGAAGTAAAGTGATTTCAATCAATTCGGTGGGGGATATGACAGTATCATATTTGTGTCCAGAGAACAGAACAATAAGAACACATGAGAGAGGGGTCAGCGTAGGTACCAGGAGACCTGACCGGGGGATATTGCAATGATCTGGATGAATGAAAATAGCAGCTTGAATTTGGAGGGTGGGGTGGGGACAGAGTAGTAGATAAATAGGAAATGTATTGAAGATGTAAAATTGTCAAAACTTGATAATGGAATAACTTTGAGGAGAGAGAAGCCAGTATTGGTAATTCCCAGGCTTTGGACTTGTGCACTTAGATTGCCCGTGATGAAACTCATCACCACGATGGGAAATGGTAGATTAGAAACAAGGAATAATGCTTGATCATTGCCTTGTTATTTATTTTGGGAGAGAATATTTATAAGATCAGGAATTTAGTCTTGGGACATATTGAATTTGAAATAAGACTGAAACATCCCAGAGGAGTGGAAATTTTGAAGGTGGTTTGATATATAGGTCTGGTGCTCAGAGCAGAGATTTTTTTCTAGTTATATACAATGATGAGTCATATATATCATTATTATGATAAATAATAATAAGGAAAAGGATGAAATTCCCTTAGAGAGACAGCCAAGTGAGAAGAGAGCCCCTGAAACCTCTGTATTCTCTGGGTCACTTATACTGACTCTTTTCAGGATGAGATGGGGTGACTTACAAAGTAGAGGAAAGACAGGAAAAGTGTGGTGTCGTGCATGCTTATTGGAAGAAAGTGCTTTGGGAATGAATGATCACTTCAATCAAATGTTGATGAGAGGTCAAATCTTAGAAGACTGAAAAGCATACTTCAGACATAGAGACATGGAGATTATTAGTGTTCCTGGCATGAGACATTTTGGTGGAATAATAATGAATATTTATATAAAAAATAAATAGTATCTCAATGAATATTCAAGGCAAACTTACACTAAATATTATTTCCTCCCATTTAATTACTGTAGAACAAATACTCAAACAGTTACATCTTGCTCAGGTGTCCATAGCTCAACATACTCCATATACAAACCTTCTGCGCAAGTAATAGAGGTAGATTTTTAAAATTAAGGAGAAAACAGACAAAATGAGGGAAATTATCCATATTCTTATGTTAACTACAGATCATTCAGAGAACAAAACCCATCCATTAATATTTCGCTTGCCCGCTTCCCCATGTGTGTCTTGCATACCATTTCTCCATCTGATTAGTTCCAGGTGAGTTCTACCATTCCTCTACTGGTCAGCAGACCAAGGGAAATAAACTCTTCCAACCTGAAACCAAGTGAAATTTGAAGAGAACAACTGAGATACTTGCTTAGCAGAAGAATTAGTGGTAACAACAAGATGGAAACGAGATACTAATCCTTTACGAAAAGAAAATAATCATCTGGGGGAAAAAAAACAACAACAACTTAAAGAGGAATCTAACCCCCAATTAGCGGGTCTCAGTTTACTCATTTTTCCATATTTTGCAGTTCCAAATTCCAACCAGTTTCCTTGCTGTAAACAGCATTTGTGCAAACCTCACTGACATCATTTATATTCTTAGCATCACGATTCATAGAGACAATCCAAAATAGATGGAAATATCTAAGAATTACTTATATCTTTTTGCAACTCCAGAACAAGTATGTCTTATGGAAACTACTGTTTGCTGGATGAGTAAACTTTCAATGTATATTCTAATACTATTATTGAAAAAAATCTGTATGCTACACTTCAATAATAATATCTAAGGGTGGAATAGTGCTTCAATTTGACAAAGTACTTTCATATACACTTTAGTTATGAGTAACATTTGTCCAGCAATTTGCAATGAACTTTCACATGGTCTAATTTAAGCCTCATAGCAAGTATGTGAAGTGGCTATTAGTATCTCTGTTTTGCTGATAAAGAAATTGTGACTTGGAGATGTTAAATGACTTGCTGCTTTAACTCAGCTAGCGAGTATAAAATCAGGGATGTAATTTGTAACTCTTGACTACAAGTTTAGTGCAGTTTCCATATGCAATAACTGCCTCAGAGAATTCTTGTTTATATTAATTATTTCAGCATAAATGGCTTTATTTTTTCCAGTATTTTTCAGGATTTAGCAAAATGAGAGTAGATGCCTCATGTTTCCTATGTAGCTCTCCAAACACAGGCAATTCACATATTTATTATTATATGCTACTACATTCACTTTATGCAGCAGATGTTGCTAATTTTACAATCACCATACACTTAGCACATCTCTTCCAGATCTGCTCAGCATCCAGGTTGAAAATATATTCACAGGTATATTCTACATATATATTGATAGAAAATAAACATCCTAGAAAGCAGTTACAATTTTATTTTCAATTCCAAATATATAACATTCATTCTTGGTTATTACTAATATTTACAGTTAACAGATAACCCCTGCTCCTAAAATTTAAAGATTATACCAAACTTGTTACAAATGAATTCGGACAGAAATAATTTAATTGCAGTATAAAATGATTTTAAAATAATATACTTGAGGGCGCCTGGGTGGCTCAGTTGGTTAAGCGACTGCCTTCAGCTCAGGTCATGATCCTGGAGTCCCGGGATCGAGTCCCACATCGGGCTCCCTGCTCGGCAGGGAGTCTGCTTCTCCCTCTGACCCTCCTCCCTCTCATGCTCTCTGTCTCTCATTCTCTCTCTCGCAAATAAATAAAATCTTAAAAAAAATTTTTTTAAATAATATACCTGATAACATGCAAAGACCAGAAAGATAAGAAAAAATTGTACACCACTAAGTTTTTAGTCTAAAAGGTTAATGCGACTTTGCAATGCAGAGAAACAGCTTTTAAGGGCAGATTTAATCAGAACCTGGTTTTCATAAAATTTCTGAGGTTCATTTTTAGCAGTTGGGATAAGACCATACGAAGTGTCATTGAAAATACAACCATTCAAATGTCTTTAATAAACATGCTGAAAATGTTCTTAGAAGAATTTTGACAGTAACATCACCTAATATACAAATTACAATCTTCATCATTCCCAGATTTATGGGTTTTTCTTTAAAATTTAATTTCAAACATTCTCCCCACAAAGGACATCTTCTCATAATTTCTATCCGTAAGCAAGCTTTGCTATAATAAGAGTTAATTAGACTGAGATTCTCTCAAAGAAATTTTAAGTGCATTTTTGGGACAGAAGTTTTCATTTTATAAAATTAAAAGCATTTGTATCCAGAGATATTTTATTGAATTTCAGTAATGGACTGGGAATAGTTAAAAACGGAATTAGTATTTGTTGAGGGTCTACTCTGAGCCAATAAATGTACCAAGCACTTAAAATAAAATATCTAATAGGCAGACACTATTTCTGGTCTTTTATCAGCTTTAGGGGTGTGTGGTAATAAACTTCTATGTTACAAAAAATGAACTTGCTAGATATTTTGCTATGGCTAACTTTAGAGGAATACTCAGATAATTTTCCATTTGCCATCCCTATCTGTCCAAAATAAACATACACACACACAAACACACACTATCAGTTTTCTATTTTAGCTTTACAATGATATATACATCACTTATGGAACTGGTTTGGCACTTTATTAACACTATCTTATTGAATACTCAATGACACCCCTGAGAGGGATGGATTTTAGTCCCAATTTACAGATGGGGAAATCAAGGCTCAAATATAATAAATGATCCTGCCATGGTCATCCATCAAGTACATTTACGCTGAAAATGTGAACTCAGTATTCCACATAATTTGCCTGGTAAACACTATAATGTATTGCCTCGTGCCAGATTTTAGCAGGGTCTAGCAGTAAACTCTGTGAACTAGTTAGCCCCTTCACCTGTAGCTTGGCTCCCTTCTCCTTAATACTGAGGAATGCAGTCCTAAGGTTGCTATATATTTAGCTCAGCTTTCCTTATCTCTCTCAAAGCTGCATTGCAAAGCTATTTCTATCCTGCCAATTTTTTATACATCCCAATTCTTTTTTTTAATTATCACCAATTTTCTAAATAAAGTAACAAAGTTCCATAAATTTAAAACATGCCAAGGAATATTCAGCAACTAGGACTCAAAATCTGGGAACCATGCTAGAAAATATATCTCTTCGTATATATAATATTCCAGGCCCTGATTTAAATATTTAGTGTTTATCCAGGAACAAAAGTATACTCCTATTTGACTTTCATTATATTTCTTTTAGATTTTATTTATTTATTTGAGAGAGAAAGAGAGAGAGCACACAGAAGTAGAACAAGAGTGAGCGGGAGAAGTAGACTCGTCACTGAGCAGAGAGCCCCATACAGGGCTCAATCCCAGGACCCTGGGATCATGACCTGGGCCGAAGGCAGATGCTTAACTGACTGAGCCACCAAGGTACCCCTGACTTTCATTATTAACTTCAGTATAGGACTGTCATCTTGCATGCAAAATATTTGTCTTTGCCTATATTTTGTATTCAATAGCATTGTTAATAATGCAGGAAAATGTGTATATGAATATTTTTTCATAGAGCACAGTATATACATTTACTATTTATCTCAAAATCAATACAATCAATTTAAGTGCAATTTTCTCTTTTTTTTTCTTGAGCCGATTCAATGGTAAATGACAGAGATAAATACTTAGATCAGAATTACTTAATATCTGTGGTGGTTTGGTTGAAGGAATTGGAAAGTATATTTTGTATCTGCAGATGGTTCCAGAGCCAGGTGAGGTTCTATGACTCCTTGGGAAATAATACAGCTCAAAGAAATTGTTGCAAAATAAGATTTTGTAAATGACCCAAGATCAGTAGGTATTAAAGCTAAGTGGAAACATATAATGGATAAGAGAAAAAAAAAAATTAAGTGTTTCAAGGAATTGTGGCATACAGACTCTGATATGACCCCCATTTATCCCTGCTTCCTAGTACCCACATCTTTGTGCAGTCCCTTCCTGTTTTGTGTGAGTAGGACCTGTGACTATCTTCTGATAGAATATAGCAAAAGTGATAGGATGTCACTTTAGTGATAATGGTACATAAGATTTCAACACCTGCATTTTTAGAGATGCTCTCTCTTGCTGGCTTTGATGAAGTAAGTGGCCTTGTTGGAGAAATCTGTAAGACAAGGTAGCGAGGATTATCTCTGGCCAGCAACTGGCTAGAGAATGAGGGCAGCCTCTGGCTGATAGCCATCAAAGAGCTGGGGCCTCACTTCAAAAGTCCACAAGAAATGATCTTGGGGTCCTGGGATCGAGCCCTGCATTAAGCTCCCTGCTCAGCGGGGAGTCTGCTTCCCCCTCTCTCCCTCTCCCTCCACCCCCCACTTGTGCTCTCTGCTCTCTCTCAAATAAACAAATAAAATCTTTTTTAAAAAAAATAAACATGTGGGGCGCCTGGGTGGCTCAGTCCGTTAAGCGGCTGCTTTCGGCTCAGGTCATGATCCTGGGGTCTTGGGATCAAGCCCTGCATCCGGCTCCCTGCTCAGCAGAGAGCCTGTTTCTCCCTCTCCATCTGCCTGTCACTCTGCCTACTTGTGCTCTCTCTCTGTCTCTCTCTCTCTGTCAAATAAATAAATAAAATCTTTAAAAAAAATAAAAAATAAAAAATAAATAAACATGTTTTGTTTTAATCTACTCATTTGTGGAATTGGTTACAGAGTAATAGGTCATTAAATGAAGAGTGAATATTTAGTGGAAGAGAAACATTGACTTCCTTGGGATCTCCTATCAGACCTGCCATCCTAGGCAACAGGCCAATCTTATCTCCTGTACTTTAGCATTTACAGTTGAACTCACTAATACTCCTATAGCTAATGGACATTCAACCTGCCAATCTGGTTTCTGAGCATAATCTGGACATTTGAGATAAATATCAATGCTTTGTATTAGGATTAGGTTTGACTGTATATACCAAACATGCCAAATAACTTGGCTCAAAAACAAAGAGTGATACTTTCTTGCAAAAACAAATCTAGATACAGATAGTTCAGGCTGGTTTCTGGGCTCCATTGTCAGCTGGCTCATAACCACTTAAAATACCCCCTCATGGTCAAGGATGGCTGCTTAAGCTCAAGGTAGACAGTGGTAGAAATAAAGGGAGTGCAAGAATTATCAGGAGCCATAGACAGTTTTCTTTACATTTAATATGGCAAAACTCAGTTATGTAGCTATACCTAGCTTCCAGGAGCTACAGTAATATAGACTCTTAACAAGGCTCATTGCCATCCCAAATAATATTACAGTTTTATTACCAAGGAGGAAAAGAAGCTTGAAATTCTAGGAGTCAATTAGCAGGCTCTACCGTATAATTAAATTTCTACAATTATTAAATCTTGAAGAATGCTTTAGCTATAAAATTAGGTGGCTTAGATAAAAGTGTTCCTGAATTATATTTGTAGTTATAGAACCATAGTGTGAGTTAATGATGAAGCAACATAAGTAGTAAATGACACCATTTAATTTATAATAATTGCATTAGGATAATTCATAACTGTACTCAAACCTCTGCTTTTGAGTTGTCAGTAGGCAAAAACACTATCCTAATGACAAACAAAATCAATACCAACCACTCAAGATTTACAGATGGGCTTCAAATAACTCTGTATGAGAAAAGTGAGATTATACTTCCAAAATATAAGCATGGCCCTAATGTGTCATGTTTTAAATAAATCAGTATTAATAACTGGGTGTTTCTTTAGCACTCTTCCTAATTTGAACTCATCACCTTTGGATAATTTCTGCACATTAGACCAAAGTAGGACATTGACACAAAAATAGGGAAAGAAAGGGAAAAGTAGCTGATGAGAATACAATTAGTTATGACTGCTTTTCTAGGAGACCAAGCAAATTCAAATTATTGAATAAATGGCCTGTCCTGAATACTGTATTGATCTCTGAGTTATACTATCACATTCTATTACTGTTTTAGCTGTCAATAATCTTAAAATGTAAAACTTTTTTATATAGCAATTCTATTTCTAGGCATTTATTTTTTGGATAAAAAGTATGGTATTTTCATTGCTGCAGCATGCATGATAACATAAAAATGTCAATTCAGCTATATTGAATTAATAAATACTTTATGATATAGACATAATAAACACTATTAAAAGATGAGGAGGAAAATAAATTATGTTCAAAATGTATCATTCATTTAACAAATATTTATCAAGTGGTTCTTTAGGAAAATCTCCCATCATTAAACTTAAAATACTCAGTCTTCAGTATTTAAATATAACAACCTGTAAATAGAAAGGGTGCTACTAATGTGTGATCACTTTTCCAACATGTGTCACTATGACTTAATATGAAGAAGATACTCATGAAGGAAGAGCTAGTAGTAAATCCAAAATCTCTGCTTAAATATGTATCTCTAATTATAAATTATAATAAGCCCAAATGTGAAAAATATCCTTCTAGTATGAAGAAATTGAACAGAGTAATCTAATTTGTTTTGAGGCTGAGTAATATTTAAGCTGAAACCTGAAGAAGCAATAGAAATTTGACAGAAGTTTAAAAGAAAGAATATTCTAGGCTACGGAAACAATGTGAGGTAATGAGTCATGGAAGCTTTGGTTAGCACAGCGTATGTGCTCTGTGATCCCACTGCTGTAAAATTGTGTAGAAAAAGGTCTGAAAAGATAATATCATCCTTAAGGGTTAGCTTTATAAGCTTTTTGTTTGTTTTAAATGTGTCTTCAATTTACATATATGGGTATTTGGATTGTGTTTCATTGAATCTAAGTTACTTTTGTAGTAAGGGAAAACATTTCTTCAGGGAAGCGTTTCCTGTAGTAAGAAAAAAATATTCAACATTAACAAGGAGTGGATGCAGCCCTATAGGCTCCGACAATGGTATGCTTCCTTCTGATACAGCATATATCAAACTCTGTTAAAATGAGCACTGCGTTCATCTGGTATCACTAGGAGATTGTGAAGTCCCCAGGGACGGAAACCTTCTCTTCACCGTGAGCCAGCCATCCTCACTGTAACTAGCATAATCACTGCTTATACTGTCCCTGGGAAATGCTGGTTCCTGGGGTCAGGTGTTAGTCAGGTTTGAATCCCACATTCACCATTGAGTAGCTGGGTGTCTCTGGGAAAATCACACAATCTATGCCAGGCTTTGTTTTCTTTTATGTAAAATGGAGATAACATTCAAACCTAGTAAGTATGTATGTTTTGAGTATTAAATGAGATGAAGCACAAAGAATGACTGACATGTATTAGTCAATAAGTATTTTCAACCAACACAATTGTCATCATCATCAATCTAGAGTTTAAAAATACCCATCAACAGCCTCTGAGAGGGCCTGCAGAACTACTCCTACCCCTGCTACCAGCCATTAAGCCACTAAGGTTTTATGGTCACCCTCCTCCTATTAGATTTGCATGTTTGTCTTCTACGATGAACACGTATCCCCACTGAGGAATTTCAAAGAAGGTATAGATTATAAGCATCCCAGAATTTTTATAGCATAGAAAATATTTAGTAGAATAGGAAGAAAATAAAAGTGATATGTAGAAAAAAAAAAAAAAAACATTCTTTGTACCAAATTCTGTATTAACTGACTTGGGTTTTATTTTTATAAATTTATTTTGAAAATTATAACACAGGTGTTAAATTTGGAAAAGTTAAAAATGCTAAATATATAAATAAGAAAATTCAACTTATCTGTATTTATAACCGTCAAGTGCCTACCAATCTTTTGCTACATGAAAGAGTGAGAGCATCATTGAGAGAAAGATAGGAGTTTGGTGGCAGTTTTATGCAGCCACGACCTCTCTCCAGAATCCTCTTCCATAAAGAGGCAAATAGGGACACTACAAAATAAAATAATAATTATTAATTAATACTGAAAGAACCTGCCACCTCCAAATAAAAATTAGCACAATATGAATGAATGATTAGCAAGAAAACAAATTTAAGTAGAAAAAAATATTGAAAATTGTGCCACTTGCATATTATAAAAATGTAAAATGTGCTATACATTTGGCTGTTAAATAATAAAAAATAAATAAATAAATAATAAAGATATATTTTATGAGATGACTCTGAGTTGTCAAGGTCCTGTAATAATGGCAATTAGTAAATAAAGAGTAAAAATTTATTGAGTAAATGAATGACCAAATAATAGACATATAAACTGGCAATAATTTCTGAAGGAAAATACAGTTATAAATCACTTATCATGTATAACTATGTAAATTATAAATATAATTCTACACAAAATATATATTTATTATGTTAACTACATACATACAATTTATATAATATATATATTGTGATTTATAAAATCACATAAGTTACAAATCAATAAATTATCAGTAAATGCACTTGTATAACCACTACCCAGATGAAGAGATTAAACATGACAAACATCTCGGAACCTTCTCTCATATTCTTTCTCCCTCCCCAAATTTAAACACCATCATGATTTCTAAAACTAAAAACAGTCATCTGAGATGGTCGCTAGAGTTGAAATTTAAATCCACTTTTGTCTGATGCTGCAATCCATGTTTTTTCCATTATGTCATCCTACTTTATGTGCATTGGGGCTATGTAATTATAAATTCTATCACCACAGAATTTGTAAAAATAAGTTTAACATTGTAAAATGGATATTTGGTACCTGGAATTGGATTTCTCATTTTGTCAGTGAATGATTACAGAGATCAGTAGTTCAATAAATATTTTTGAGCACCTCCTGGTCAAGCCACTAGTCTGGATACAGGAGATACAAAGGGGAACCAGAAAGGCGGGACATTGCCCTCAGAAACTTGTATTTTACGGACAGAAGAGGGAGAAAACAAACACAAAATAAATAAAGGGAGAAAACAAACACAAAATAAACAAAGTTCAGTGTATAGTGAATGCTATAAGGGAAGTAAACATGGTTATATGATGGGAAGCAACAGAGCGGGGGGGATAAGTAAGGAGGCTAAGCCCACAAAGGAGTGCAGCCACGTGCCAAGCCCTGATGAATCACTCTGTGGAAGGGCAAAGGCACTAAGTAGGGAAAATGCCTCCATGTTTTCTCAGAGATAGTAGAACGGGGCAGCTGGGGTCCAGCAAGAGAAGGAGAGAAGCTATAGAATTATACCCCAGAGACAGGCAGAAACCTGCTATGTGAACACATGGGGCAGATGTAAGGGTTTAATTCTGTGGTTTTATTTAGCAATGTCTAAGCTATTAGTCTTAACAAGATCCGTCTTACTGCTGTGTGGAGAATGGCTATTGCCCAGTGAGAACCAAAGTGAGAAGCCCAGGGAGGAGGACGTTGCAACGTCTTAGGTAAGAGACAGGATCACAAGGATAAGGGTGGTGGCCTTTGCGGGGTGGGGAGGTACATGTTGAAGGGAGAGCTAACTGCAAGGCTTCAAAATTAGAGGGAGATGAAGTGGGAGGAATTAAGGATGCTTTTGGGGGGGGTTGGGCTAGAGTGGCTGGATGTATCACTCTCAGGAACCACACTGTCATCTAGCGACAAAGTTTACATCATTCAGGAGGCACTGTTACAATGGATACAAGTTACGATTCTGAAATAATTTGCCCTTTACAAATCGGACATTCACTGAAGTTTTCCTGTTGACACCATTGCTCTTAATTCACATTAATGCTGATGTGTTCTCTTAAGGGAGAGTGAGGCTTAGAACTCAAAGCAGCAGGAAGAGTGTTGCATAGGTGTGAATGCCACCCATTGTGTGTGGTGCACACGTAAGAGAGAAAGAAAGTGAAATAAGTCAAGCAGAGAAAGTCAATTATCATATGGTTTCACTTATTTGTGGAACATAAGGAAGAGCATGGAGGACATCAGGAGAAGGAAGGGAAAAATGAAGAGGGGGAAATCGGAGGGAGAGATGAACCAAGAGAGACTATGGACTCTGAGAAACAGACTGAGGTTTTTAAAGGGTTTTAGAGGGGAGGGGGGTGGGGAGATGGGTTAGCCTGGTGATGGGTATTAAGGAGGGCACGTACTGCATGGAGCACTGGGTATTATATGCAAACATTGAATCACGGAACACTACATCAAAAACTAATGATGTGGGGCGCCTGGGTGGCTCAGCCGTTAAGCGTCTGCCTTCGGCTCAGGTCATGATCCCAGGTTCCTGGGATCAAGCCCCGCATCGGGCTCCCTGCTCCGCGGGAAGCCTGCTTCTCCCTCTCCCACTCTCCCTGCTTGTGTTCCTTCTCTCGCTGTGTCTCTCTCTGTCAAATAAATAACATCTTCAAAAAAAAAAAAACTAATGATGTAATGTATGGTGATTAACATAACATAATAAAAAAAAAGAGAAGAGACGGAGAAGGAGGGGAGGGTGGAGAGGGAGAGAGGGAAAGAGAGAAGACTATAGAGATAGTGTATTTGCTGGAGTGGGAAGGATGGCTAGGGAACAGCTGCCCTAGAGGTATCAAACAAAATGATTTCAGTGGTCTGCAAGTTCTGAGCTTAATTTGGATGCAGCTTTAGTAGATGCAGCATTTATGCTTTTGATTTGAAATATGTTTGCAGTGAGTCAGAAACACAATTCAGTCTCACCACAGTATTGTGCCTGATGCTTGAGGTCTTATTCTGAAGTTAAGAATAACAGTTTATGGTCTAGAATCTACAGTACAGATTGATGGTAACTTCCATTTATACAAGAATTGAAGAGTGAGACAGGAGACAGCACTGTGCAAGAAAGATTGTGATCATTTTAAAGTTTCTCAGGATGTTGCTATTTCAAAAGGTCATGAGGCTGCCTCGTCAGAACAGCTTGAGTATATTGGTATCTCAGGCAAAGTTTGGTGTATTAGGGAAATTGAAATAAAGTTAGAGGGAGTAGGCAAGTGTAAAACAAGGTTTGCTCTCAATGGTACTCAAGTTGGATCCCAAATCATAGTATCGCCAGAAAGCCTTTTCTGGAAACTACCTAATAACACATTCAACTTAAAATGATACACAAACATTAAGCATTAAAAACACCTTAGACATGATTTAAACCACAATTCTTTTGATACATATGAAATTATAATAAGGTCTGTTTCCACGGAATAAGACATTAAGTTCATTTTGGTGCAACCAACAGGTCTAGCTGGCTAATAACCCCTTGGATTATTTGAGTCCCAATTTAACTGCTTCCCCAAGACGCCAAAATTACTGCTTGATTTTATCAATTCAGCAAAACAAACAGTTTTTCTTTAAAACATTTAAACTCTCCACTAGGCGAAACTGATCAGTTAAAGAAAGCATTCACTTGTGCTTGCCTGAGAAAGCCACAAACGCAACCCCAACTAAAGGCAGCCAAACATAGTATCACAAACAACTGGCAAGTCTTTGCCCTCCCCCACCTCTATTCAATGCCATTATTAAAATTAATTATTTATTTTTAAAAAAGGGAAAGTAAAAAGGCAACTAAATGGCAGAAGACATTGAGTATCCTAGAGAGATCAAATAGAAGTTCTTTGATGATGACTCATCAAAAAAGTAAAAGAACCTGCAGCAGGTTTCTAAGAATGTTGATTTTCCTCTGATAATCTGAAGGTTAAGCCTCATTCATTTGATGTGACAGAGAATGGCCAGTAATTATCCCAAACCTCACAGTGCTGGAATTAAAGCCAATTTAATTAGCATTTTTATCTGGCCGCTTGGACTTTTATTACTCTAGAATAAGATTTTGAAACAGCAGTGAATTCTTTTAGAAGTTCAAAAATAAATACTTTTATTCTCTCGGCATGTTATATCAGTAAACTGATTTTTTTTTTTTACTTTTACTTTTATCTTCTAAGTTTATATCCTATATCCTATATTCTCATTTGTTCCAGAGAAAGCCTTTTTTTTTTTCTTTTTTATAACACAGAAGCAAGAGAAAATAAAACTATGTGAAAACAAAATCTACCCTAGATTCACTTAAGGCATGTTTCAGGTGAATTTCAAGAATTGCCCTAGTACAGAAACAGAGCCGACTTTGGCCTAGGATGCAGGGCACAGACTCTAAGAGGGGCACTGTGTGATGTCATTCCAGGTGAGCCAGGGGGAGGCACCATTCAGTCTTTTCCTATGTATTTAAGTCCAGTTACCTCACAGGCTATCCATAATCAGCACCAGGGCATTGCTTCTCAGGATTCTTCTCAAATGAAATAACTTCGGTTAACTTTCTCTACCCACATCCTCTCTCTGATCTCACTCACTCCTACAGGTCTGTCATCACTTCCATTTTGATAACTCTTTTCCTCTTTTTCTTTTGAGAAGGGGAAGAGAGGCAAGGAGAAAAGGAGAGGGAGAGAGAGAATCTTAAGCAGGCTCCACACCCAATGCAAAACCCAACACGGAGCTTGATCTCATGACCCTGAGATCATGACCTGAGCTGAAATCAAGAGTCCGATGCTTAACCGACTGAGCCACCTAAGCACCCCTTTGATGACTCTTAATATACAGCTTAGGTTAAGTTTCACAATATTGCCAATTCTATAGACCCAATGCCTAAAAGACTTAGATATAAAAGTGTACTAAAACTCAATGTGAATTATGCTGAACGCATTGTATTACCCCAAACTCATTACCATCTACCTCATCTTGGCATATCACCATGATTTTCAGAACCTAGGCTAGATACAGAATTTGTTGTTCTGTTAGCTTATAGAAGCAGTTCTTCCCATGTTCTGGGAAATGTACATATATCCTTTTCTTGCAGAACACCTTTCTCCTTCCACACTTCAACCATGGAGTTCCAATCACAGGCCCCTGTTCTCTCCATCCGAGTTAGCTGGTGGAGAAGTGGGGAGGTAAAGGGTTAGTACTGCTCATGTAGCTGCCAACTGAGGTGGTGCATCAGACCTATACTCAGCGCCCTGTTATTTTCTACTTATCAATAACTTATAGGAAAATAAGGAAGTGAGTTTATCATTTGGTGACTAGTTGGCACATGAACTAGGAGGTGTAATCCATCCACTGAATGACACGAAATATTGACCATAGAAGTCAGGATTTGGAAAAAATAAAATGATACATAATCTGAAAAAGCGTAATTTCAAGGTGCAGATTTAAAATGTTAATTGCATAAATAGGGAACAAATGACCTACCTTAACAGATAAACCTGGACTATTACTTGTTCACAGCTCAAAATTCTAATATATATATATATATATATATATATATATATATATATATATATATACACACACTCAGTGGAATGTTCATATTAAGTGTGATAGTGGTCCCATTAAGTTATAATGTAATTAGTTCACTCCAGAGAATTACATCCAAGTGTAGTGAGCACTGTCTTTTCAAAGAATACCTACAAATAAATGCAATCCCAATGAAGATAATCTGAATGCTCAGAGATTTGGAAGAGTGTATCAAAGAGACTGATCAAGATAATAATGTATGCTTATTCTGGAACTTAGTATAAAATGGTGAAGGCCTGTTGTCTTTTTTCTTTTTAATATTTTTAAAGAATGACTGTATTTACCCAGAGTGCAAGAACAGGGGTGAATACTATAGGATGGCCCATTTGTCTCATTATTAGGCATATATTTCTTAATATTTAAAATTTTGAAAATGAAATGGGCTGCTTTACAATGAATGAGCTCTCTGAACAGGGAGTCTGAGGCTGATAATCACATGTCAGATATGCTATAGATATGGCTCTTCAAATAATCTATCTTTCTTAAAGTTTTCTGAAGCATGACCAAGAGCCATTCTAATCTTCTTCATCCTTCCACTTTCAGTCATCGCATAGCTAGAATGCCCTTAGTCTAAGGCTCTAATTAGCCCAATTATTTTGGTATCTTTACTTTCCCATGGAGATTTTTCTCTAGGGGTGGGCGAATTTATAGATGACAGAGTAAAGCTATCTGCTTTTCTACTTAACAGTGGTGACCATCTTTTTTTTTTTATTATTTTAAGATTTTATTTATTTCTTTTTGTGTGAGAGGGAGAGCATGCTCGTCCAAGAGTGGGGTGGGGAAGGGGCAGAGGGAGAAGCAGACTCCCCACTAAGCAGGGAGCTTGATGCGGGGCTTGATCCCAGGACCCTGGGATCATGACCTGAGCCAAAGACAGAAGCTTAACCTAGTGAGGCACCCAGGTGCCCCCAGTGGTGACCATCTTGATAGCTATGAAATCTCCACTGAACTACATACAGAAGTCAAGAGGCTACAGACAAGGTGCTAATCCCCAGCCAAGTGCCTCCTCCTTGCCCCCAAGTGTTCAAGGTTATAAGAACAAGTTGAATTCACAACTCTGCCTCTAAAAACACTCTCACATTTATTCAACAAATATGCTTGAATATTGCCAGACATAGCCAAAACTAAAAAGAGCAGCAAGTTCTGTATCAAATTTCTTTGGTCTATCCATAAGGGCATATTTTTTTCTTTTTTTTTAAATTTTAACTCAATTAATTAACATATAATGTATTATTGGTTTCAGAGGTACGGGTCTGTGATTCATCAGTCTTATATAATACCCAGTGCTCATTACATCACACACCCTCCTAATGTCCATCCCCCAGTTACCTCATCCCTCCACCCCCCCTCCCCTCCAACAACCCTCAGTTTGTTTCCTATAATTAAGCATCTCAGATGGTTTGTCTCCTTCTCTGCTTTTGTCTTATTTTTTCCTCTCTTCACCTATGATCCTGTTTTGTTTCTTAAATTCCGCATATCAGTGAGATCATATGATAATTGTCTTTCTCTGATTGACTTATTTTGCTTAGCATAATACCCTCTGGTTCTATTCACATCATTGCAAATAGCAAGATTTCATTTGTTGATGGCTCCATAATATTCCAGTGTGTGTGTGTGTGTGTGTGTGTGTGTGTGTGTGTGTGTGTATATATATATATACCACATCTTCTTTATCCATTCATCTGTTGATGGACATCTTGGCTCTTTCCATAGTTTGGCTATTGTGCACATTGCTGCTATAAACGTTGGGGTGCACGTGCCCCTTTGGATTACTACATTTGTACCTTTGGAGTAAATACCCAGTAGTGCAATTGCTCAGTGGTAGAGTATCTCTATTTTCAACTTTTTGAGGAACTTCCATACTGTTTTCCAGAGTTGCTGCACCAGCTTGCATTCCCACCAACAGTGTAGGAGGGTTCCCCTTTCTCCTCATCCTCGCCAACATCTGTCATTTTCTGACTTGTTAATTTGAGCCATCCTGACTGATGTGAGGTGGTATCTCATTGTGGTTTTGATGTGTATTTCCCTGATGCCAAGTGATGTTGAGCACCTTTTCATGTGTCTGTTGGCCATTTGGATGTCTTCTTTGAGGAAATATCTCTTCATGTCTTCTGCCCATTTCTTGGTTGGATTATTTGTTCTTTGGGTGTTGAGTTGATAAGTTCTTTATAGATTTTGGATACTAGCCCTTAATCTGATATGTCATTTGCAAATATCTTCTCCCATTCTGTCAGTTGTCTTTTGGTTTTGTTGACTATTTCCTTTGCTGTGCAAAAGCTTTTTATCTCGATGAAGTCCCAAGAGTTCATTTTTGCCTTTGCTTCCCTTGCCTTTGGAGATGTTTCTAGCAAGAAATTGCCATGGCCAAGGTCAAAGAGGTTGCTGCCTGTGTTCTCCTCTAGGATTTTCATGGATTCCTGTCTCAAATTTAGGTCTTTCATCCATTTTGACTCTATTTTTGTGTATGGTATAAGGAAATGGTCCAGTTTCATTCTTCTGCATGTGGCTGTCCAATTTTCCCAACACCATTTGTTGAAGAGACGGTCTTTTTTCCATTGGATATTCTTTCCTGCTTTGTCAAAGATCAGTTGGCCATAGAGTTGAGGGTCCATTTCTGGGTTATCTATTCTGTTCCATTGATCCACGTGTCTGTTTTTGTGCCAGTACCATACTGTCCTGATGATTACAGCTTTGTAATAGAGCTTGAAGTCCGGAATTGTGATGCCACCAGTTTTGGTTTTCTTTTTCAACATTCCTTTGGCTATTTGGGGTCTTTTCTGGCTCCATATAAATTTTAGGATTATTTGTTCCAGTTCTGTGAAAAAAAAGTTGATGGTACTTTGATAGGGATTGCATTAAATGTGTAAATCGCTCTGGGAAGCATAGACATTTTAACAATATTTATTCTTCCAATTCTTGAGCATGGAACACTTTTCCATTTCTTTGTGTCTTCCTCAATTTCTTTCATGAGTGTTCTATAGTTTTCTGAGTACAGATCCTTTGCCTCTTTGATTAGGTTTATTCCTAGGTATCTTATGGTTTTGGGTGCAACTATAAATGGGATCGACTCCTTACTTTCTTTTTCTTCTGTCTCATTGTTTGTGTATAGAAATGGAACTGATTTCTGTACATCGATTTTATATCCTGCCACTTTGCTGAATTCCTGTATGAATTCTAACAATTTGGGGATGGAGTCTTTTGGATTTTTCACAGAGTATCATGTCATCTGCAAAGAGTGAGAGTTCGACTTCTTTTTTTGCCAATTCCAATGCCTTTTATTTCTTTTTGTTGTATGATTGCTGAGGCTAAGTCTTCTAGTACTATGTTGAACAACAGTGGTGATAGTGGACATCCTTGCAGTGTTCCTAACCTTAAAGGAAAAGCTCTCAATTTTTCCACATTGAGAATGATATTTGCTGTGGGCTTTTCATCTGTGGCTTTTATGATGTTGATGTATGTTCCCTCTACCCCTACACTGTGAAGAGTTTTAATTAAGAAAGGATGCTGTACTTTGTCAAATTATTTTTCTGCATCTATTGAGAGGATCATATGGTTCTTGCATATTTTTTTCTAATCTTGCTGCCTCTTACTTTTCAGTTTGCACATTTTATAAGAGCTCTTCATTTGCTGCAAAATGTCACCAATACTGATAAGGCCAGCTACTATTTGTAAAATTTCTTCTTCCTTTGCTCTGAAGAACAACAGTGTAGAAGGTTATCTCATCTAAACCATTTCATGGGCAGTAAGGTTATAAAAGCAATACAACTTTTAATAGATTTTAAATATTTATACGGTAGAGGGATTTAAAAATGTGATACATAGTATCTCTAGCTACATGGCATTCTGTAAGTTTCCAAAGACCGAATCTATAATTTAAGGAAACTGTGAGATTTTTTTTCATTAATGTTGAGTACTCACACTACATCAAAAACGTATACAAGCCCACAAAGATTATACCATTTAGATTGAATATTTCCCTGAACTCTAATTCAGATCTTTCAACACACACACGCACACACAGAGACATAATGTCTTAATTTGGTCTCTTCTACAGAAATTAAACTGTTGTCAGATCTAGTTCTCATTTTTATATTTGTCTAAATATGTATATTGTGGAAATAAATGAAGACCACTAAAATGTATACACAGAGGCAATTTGAGCTTGTAATCACAAGAGAGTGAGTCCTATCACTTATGTTTGGCAGAGGCTCAAGACAGGGAGCAGGAATGGTTTACAGTGGAAAAAGAGGAAAGGCTTCAGGTACATTGGAGTTTGCTGGCAGTGGGGAGTTTAAAGCTTGCTAACTATAAGTGGGGTATCTTGCATGATTGATTTAGGGAGTATATTAGGTTTTCATTGTTTGGTCCTGAGTTGGAAGCAGGGAGGCAAAAGGAAGGCTGGAAATCATTGACCAGGTCCTGTCTGTTTGGGGCTGATTTATACAGACATTGTGGTTTGGCTTCCAGGCCTGGTTGCTACAGAGGTTAGGGGCCACACAGAGTTCATCTTTCACATATGGTCTGGCCATTGTCCATTTGAATATTTAGTCTCTCTTTATATCTAAAATAAAGCAGTCTTAATTTGTCAAGAACATTTTTTCTCATTAAGTACCATAAAATAGATCTCTACAATTGGGAGGCAATTCTTCTGAGCCTCTTGTTTTCCCACACATCTTGCAAGCAGAGACATGGACATTTTTTCATTCCAGATTATTTTTCGAGGATGTTTGTATAGGGAACAGCCTTGGAAAACAGAGATAGTAACTTTCTCCAGAAAAGAACACAGGTGTGTTTATAGCCCTCTATAACAAAGATAATGTGTCCCTCCAGGGAAAAGTTTGGGCAGGTTTGCTTTATAAAACATTTGAGTAGTCTAAGTGTAGACTTCCTCAACCAGTAATGCAAACTCACTGTGTGTGTAACAGCCACTTGGGGCATTCCATATGTCTGTGGGATTTGGAGGCAAGGGGAACTGGAGCAAACAGGAAGCTCAAGCCACTTGCTATGTTGTAAGAGAGAAAGTCCTTTGTCTCTGACCCAAGAGCGTCATGTCTTCTCCAACATCCAAGAAACTGTGCAGGATAACTTGTTAGCTTAAAAGCAGGATAAAATCTCAAATCTTCTGCTCTTCACAAGTACGAGGTATTAACACCCAACTAATCATGTAAGGGAACACTAAGTATTCTTCCCTGTAATTTGAGAACACAACCAGGATTACAGGAGTAATGCACAAAAAATGTAAAGGGTACCCTGGGAAAAGTTCACATAAGTTAATTCAGATTGTCTTTGGTAAATGGAAACAATTTAATGCTCAAGAACAGGTGGGGCTAATGAAATAAGGTTTCTGATTGTGTTTATCAAGATATATGTGCACTACTATTTCTCAGGCGGTTCATATTTAAATAAGGCCAATCATCAAAACTATAAGAATGCACAAGATTACAGAAAATGCTTAGATTTAATTTATGTTTAATACTTAATACATCCGCTTTCTCAAATCTCATAAAAAATAATTGCAGCAAAGGTAGCAAACATCACTACTTCATGATAAAATATCAGTGCACCTGGCATATCTAAATCGTTTACTTATAAGCTGCCAACATTTTCATCTCAATGAAAATAGATCTAACTAGAAAAAAATTTGTATGCTTAAAATACATCTAAATAATCACCTTTGGGTTGGAAAAATAAGTGATATTTTTCAAAATGCACTTAATCAAGTAAGATAAGCTTTTAAATCCCTGCTGTATAGTTGGAGCACATAAGGCTATCCAGCATTTTGTAGACTCTTATGTACAGTGATGAGTCCTTCTGTAAGTCAGGTTATTACTTATATGGTGTTTTTTAGTTTAATGTTTTGTTATCTAAGAATTTTTAAATAAATTCTTCTAACTTATGCAATAAGAAAATTTGAGACTGCATAGATTATGTACTTTCAAAAAAATAACCCAGGCCTTGGATTAGAATATTTGGCTTCAGAGTTTACCATGTGCTGAAAAGCCACCGAGGCAAGGACATTTCTAAACCTGCTGGAGCATTGTGTTTTCTTTTTGAGAAGTGAGGCCCATACACTTTGAACTTCAAGTCAAACTACTTTAAAAAAATAAAAACTAAGTACGTGAAGAATGAATAAATCAATTTGAAAGTGTCTATCACATACTATTTTTCCTTCTTTAGAGAGTATAATATGTTATCTGTGTGATAGGGATTGCAATGCCCATTTTCAGGAATTGGGGGCAGCTTCAGGCAAATATACATCCTGAACATAATTATACATCCAAAGGGAAGGTTTGTGAGTGTATTGGGACCCAAATATCTCCTGGTCTTAACCAAGAAGATATGAGTGTCGCCCCAAAACTCTATCATATTCAAATGCATGAGTTATGGGGTTGTGCTGACATAACATTTCTCATACAATTTAAATGAGATCTAGAATAAGAAACTTAAAAGAAGGAGACTTAAATTGTTCCCTGTTGCTCAGCAAATAATTTTAATGGCTGATTCCCAGAGACCGATATTAATTATTTCATCATGAACATTTTTAATATGACTACAGTAAGTCACCCATGTCTGATAATTTGATTAAAATACTTTGAGCACATCCAGCATCCCTTGTTCTGTTCCACACTTATAATGACACCTTCAGATTTATAATTTAGTCTCTGCAGTGGCAAAGAGAAGAGCTCTTTGCAGTGGAACAGCCCTAATTCTTGAGTCAAGTGACCTAATAATATGTCATTTTTGTCTATTACATTGCTGTGAGCTTATCTCCCAGAGTCTGAAAAACTACAATCATACAATTACTTTTCTCAACCTGAAAAATTGAGGACCAGATCCTGGACCAAAGTGATCCTACACAATTACTGATGGGCGACTCCAGCTGAACCAGCTCACTTGTTTCTCCTTTATTGGCATAATGAGCTTCTGAAAGAGGTTTTGTTTAAAACATAGCCCTTCATTTGAAACTCAGAAAAAAGAGAAGTAGGGATTCTGAAGAAAACTCCAGCTGAAAAGATAGTCTCTCAATCTGGATAGGAGTGACTGTAAACCGCAAACAAATATGTTTATAGGAAATTAATGTTCTCTCAAATCCCATTCCAGACCAGCTCCTGTCTTTGGAGGTGAGGTGATTGACAAAATTGAATAAAAAAGATAGCTTTGGATGTAAATTCAAGAGCCCAGGAGTATCTGATATAGCAATAGATCAGATCCTGGGGAAACCATCTAAGAAGAGGTGAGAAATCCTAGAAGCACTGTTCAACTCCAGAAAAGGCTTGGAGAAGAGATACTGTCATATGGCTGAGCAACAGGGCTGTCCAATCACTAGCAGATGGCATATGCACAGAAACCTAGTCAGAGGACACATTCTCTATCACTTTACCAAATTAAATGGTTACTTAAGCCTTTTGATGGCATACAAACTTATATTTTAGTCTTGTTTTATTTCCCACTCCTTTAAGCTAAGACATCAAATTCTATTTTAAATCATACTTGCTCTTTGGAACAAAGTTTCTACTATGGCTAAGACTTTGTGTCTGGGGCTAGCAGGTTAATTGACAGCTATTTACATCATCCTAATAGCCAATAAAGATGAGACCGGAAGAGAAGGTACTCTCAGCAGTGGTTCTTACTTGACCATTTAAGAAGATGGACATGGAATTTAAATGTATTGCTACCAAGGAACAGGTACTTAAAGGCAGCTGCAGCATCCATTAATAATACGTAGAATACAGGCAAGTCTTGGCTATCTTCAGAGAATCTCATCAGGGGTTATCTGAGGAAGCCATTAGATCGGTAAAACAAATCCAAGTAGAATCTGGCCAGAGAAAATTTCAGGCAAGTGGGAAATGGTTGTCATTAAATAAGGAAATCTACTATAGTTAATTATTAGGGTAAATTGGTCGGGGGCTCAAGTTACAGAACTCCAGTATCCTAACGGACTGGCAGTATCTACATAGGATCTCAAAATTAAAGAAGTGGGATTCTAGGTAGATCCAAGCCTCAGGCTCACAGGTTGTTAACAAAATCCAGCCATGTCATTTGAATTTTTCCTACTTATGGTCAGAGTAACCAAACAAAAAATGGCCACATCTGTCCATATATCTGCTGTCCTGTAACTGATTACATCATATTTATTTGTTTACGACATTAACGGGCTCTCAACCCCTGCTTCTTTACCCAATATGTAGTTTCTCTTGTCCAGAAGAGTTCTTGGATATGCAAACTCAGAGTTGATTTCCTGCTTATTTTAGCTTCTCAGTTGACCATATTGGCAACCTGTTCTCTATGTGTGTTTTCTGACTCATACTCTAGATCCACTAGTTTTGCCCCGTTATCCAGTCTCAGGCCCCAACACATTGCTACTAGGAGAATCTTACTCCATTTGCTGTCCTAGAGTACAAACAATCAGGATTTACCTTTACTCAGCTTCTCAGCTGAGAATATCATTAATGTATAATGTAATATATAGTGAATAAGACAGAGACCAGGTTGTTAGACTTGGAATACAAGAGTAAATATAAATGAGTTAGTTACTGTAAATATATGATCAAATTTTGAGGACTCATAATCTGCATCTGCTTAACTTGAGGCTTCTTAATCCCTTGTATTGTCCGTCCTCCTCTGTATGTGTTTCTGGAAGGCTCTGGAAGAGTGACTTTTAGGTACTCCATTCCCATGGTTTTCACACTCAGGCATCAGGAACTGAAGTTCCTCCTATAAATAGTCTACTGAGCAGTTCTCTGCCAGGAACCATCTCAGCTGGGCTGGGCATGGTGGGCATATCCACATAGCATACCATCCCACTATTAGGGATGATCACCTGTTTTGCTTGACAGTCCTACTTTTTATGGTGAGCATTGTAGCTATTCCACATCAGCTTCCAAATATTCAAGTTAAGCATTTTGGAGGCAAAAGATTCAAGTATAGTTTATTGAAAAACTAAGATAACGAATCTTTCCCCATTGGGTGACAGTGTTTTTACCAGATCCCAAAGCAAGAGTTTCTGTGTTGCAAGACATAGCATAGCAGCAGTTTTGTTGTTGTTGTTTGTTTTGTTTTGTTTTTCATTTGTCCTCACAACTTTTTCCTTTCCTAGGACTTAAAGGGCTGGCCTGAGGACAAATTCAGTTTATAGACACTCTACTGTGTCCAGATTACATGATCCCTTCAGGACGATAAGAATTAGTCACAAGAAGTCAATGTGCTGATTCCATCCCATAGAATGTGCTCAACCAGGCGGACTCACACTTTGGCTACATATGTTCCATCTCTGGACTGGTGACTTGAAAAAGCAGGTGCCCAATTCTTGGAACTCGGTTTACCTTGAGTTAACAAAGGAAGACTGACTTGTTGGTAGGCTGCTGATTAGGGAATAAGCAGAATTTCTTAAATACACCACACTACAGAGGTTCTCAGGCCTAGCTACATATAAAAATCAGAGTTTTACAATTAACGATGAGGCTCAGGGAGTTTACACAACTTGTGCAAAGTCAAATAGCAAGTAAATAATGGTCTGAGATGGGATTTAAAATGAGATTTCTGCAAGTGTAAAGTTCATGCTCTTTCTACAGTGCTACATTGCTTCCCTGTAAGATATATGTATACACACACACACACACACACACACACATATATGCCATATATACCATTATTCCATGGTATAATGGAAAGGGCTTGGAATATATATATATATATTCCTACTAAGGAGTTAATTTAGATCCAAAGAATAATATAGAAGCAACCTTAAACTTGAGTTGTCAGAATTTTTCTCCATACTGTGCACTGCATCATTTGAAATGTTTCCTGAGGGACATAATATCTAAATATCATCAGGGCATGTGAATGTCAAAAATTATGTATTTATGAATGCAAATTATAAAAACACAACATTGACCATGAAAATATAGACATGATTTTGATGATCTATCATGAAAATGGCTTTTAAACTGATGGAAAGTTGCTTAGAATATAAAATTGCATACATAATACAGTTTGATCTTGTACTGCTGATTAAGTTAATTCCTTCTGTTGGGCTGAGAGAAAATGTAAGCAGACGGACAGCTTTGTGACACAGAGCACATCATAAGAGTTTAACTGAATTTTTCACCTGATTTGAGCTGCATAAATTACTAGATCACTCAGTTTTCCCTTTGAAACTCTCCCATTAGGGATTCCACAAACTCCCAATTAACCCTAACAAGAGAGCCAAGCTACTAAAATGCATGTCTGGAATATGTTCCCTGTTTTGTTACTTTAGTGCTTGGGGCCCCAACTGCTACTCTGATCCTGTTCTTCCCTCTTCCTTAGTAACAAAACCCAGGTATCACTCTAGGTAACAATTTTCATAGCTAAATAACTACATTTCCTGGTCTCCCCTGCAGCTGGAGATGACTAATAAGAAATAAGTGGAAGTTGGTGGGTAGGTTTGAGAGCTCTTTTAGAAAGAGTCAGAGCTATCAGGTACCCCTTCCTTTATTCCTGCTGGTTCTCTGAAATGCAGATATGATGACTAGAGCTCCATCAGTTATTTTGGATCAGGAGGTGATCCTAAAGATGGAGGACCCATGCAAAGAATGATAAAATGGAAAGAGAGGAAAAAAAAAAAAAAACTAGGCACTTTATTGAATCAACCACGTAGCAGTCAAAATAACTCTGCACCAAACATTTCTAGTCTTCCAGTACAAGAGAGAGACAAAAAGAGAAAGAGACAGAGGGAGAAAAAGAAAGAGTGAGACAGCAAGAACAGTGAGCAAGAGAGAAACTTTCGTCATATTGAAGCCAGTGTTATTTCTGGCCTTTGTTACTTGCAGCTAAATGCAATTCTCAGCTGATACATTGTCCATTCCAACTAGGGTCAAATGATGTGCAATGGAAAAAAGGTCATCTAAGCAGTGGCTATAATGATATATCTAGGATATTGACTTGCTCATTTTTAAGGCCTCATCTTTTTTCTATTCTGTCACAATTCTTCATTATTTGAAAGTTATGTTATCTTTCCCAAATAAAACTACATCACTTAAATACAGAATATTGACTTTGAGGGGATATTAGCAGTCAGCATGGTATAATGGAAAGGGCTTGGGATTTAGAATCCGTGAGTTCTGAATTCAAATTGCAAATCTAACATTTATCAGCTGTATGTCTCCTGTACCAGTTACTTGGTTTTCTTGGGGATAAAATGGGAATTGTAAGCCACCTCAAGGGACAGTTGGTTAACATAATGCTATCAAGTATCATAATACTCAATAATGACAGATATTTTTATTATTTAAGTTCTATAACAAATCCTTTCCAAAGCTGAGGAATAAATGGCTATGGTCTCTATGAAGTTCTCTAACGTTATTATTAATCTGACTGAACCATTATTTTTACCAATCCTGAGCACTCTTGCCATTATGTTTTATGTGTGCTTGGTTTTTCCTACAGATTCTAAATTCTTTATATCTCAAATCACAACCAGAGGCCCTTCTAAACAGTGACTAGTCAAGAAATATTTGAGGCTCCTGTTCTCACAAATAGTGGAAAACATATGGAGGAGAGCAGGGGTTGGTTGTAGCAAGCAGGATTCAGTTATTTCTTTACCATTGAAGTTATATGTATTTTAAGCCATGAATTAGCAACATAAGCAGTAATAAAAGCCATTTTGACAACTTCTATCATGTGAATAGGCCTTAATTATTGTAGTTACATGTTATGCCTTATTCTCATTCTAATACAATTTATCTATACCTTCTGCATTAATTTGTAGGACAACTTTGTAGCTGTACAGAGGCTGCTTCTATGCATACTCTGGTAGCCACCGAATCCTTCTATCACCAGTATCATAGGTTCTTTCATGGATATTTTAAGATGGCTTTTGGTATCATATTAGAAAATAGACAAATCCAATTTTATATTGGTTGTCGGTGTCAGATTAAATTCAAAGCTGAATAGTTAGCTACTAAACCTACTAAAAACTTTTTCTGATTTTCTTATTCAATAGTATGTGAAAATAACCTGTAAGCCATTTCTAGTTAGTGTCATTATAATTTTAGCATGACTTCAGCATTTGGAATCATAATTATGTAATTAATTTTAAATATCTATTAGTACATACTAATCATCAATGAGGTATTTTTAAATAGCATTCAAATCAATCTATCTTTGAGCAGCTTATTCTAGAAAAGTTATTGATGGTAGGTAGTATCATTAAATTCTGATTATAAAACAAGTATCAAATACAGATTATTATATGTAGGTAACAGCAGACAAACATAACCAAGCAATTGTAAAACTAAATACTAGTGTAAAATGCCCCTTATTAAGATATAGTTCCAAAGTACATTAGCCAAGTGGCATATTCATGTTACACTTCACATTTAACATGTCCTCTTACTGAATATTATCACGTTACACAATTAGGAAAAAAAGTGTCTACATAGGAAATAAATTTAGATACTTTATGAATGAATCAGTGATAATATTTAATACTAAGAACGCTATGCATACTCATATGTGTAAAATTCACCTTACTTAGTTGAACAAATATACATTAAAATTATTCTTTGTTCAGGGATTAAATCAGGACTTGAAGATTTTTTAAAAAATATTTTTAATTTAAATTCAAATAGCCAACTGATAGTACATCATTAGTTTCAGGCATGGTGTTCAATATATTATCAGCTGCATATAACACCCAGTGCTCATCACATCACATGCCCTCCTTAATGCCCATCACCCTTTTACCCCATCCCCCCACCCACCTCCAGCAACCATCAGTTTGTTTCCTATAGTTAAGAGTCTCTCATGGTTTTTCTCCTCTGGTGACTTCCCATTCTGTTTTCCCTCCCTTCCCCCTTGGTCCTCTGCCCTGTTTCTTATATTCCACATATAAGTGAAACCATATGATAATTGTCTTTCTCTGATTGACTTATTTCTCTCAGCATAATATCGCCATTTCCATCCATGTTGATGTAAATGGTAAGTATTCAGCCTTTCTGATGGCTGAGTAATATCCCATTGTATACATATATACCACATCTCCTTTATCCATTCATCTGTCAATGGACATCTTGGCTCTTTCCAGGTCTTAGGGATTTTAATATTACTTATATATATTCCTTACCTCCAGAATGCTCACGGTCTAAAGAGGAATAATTATAATGTGATGTAGTAAATTCAGTTACACACACACACATGCACATACATATGTATACAAAAACACACAGCACTGTTCGCGAACTGATAAAGGACACTTACCCAGCTGCCAACTCTTGGGAAGGCTTTCTAGAGGATATAATATTTTAAAAATCAAATTTAGACTGACTTCCAACATCTCACGAATTTACTTTTTGTGCACTGTTGGCTCTTCAATTTGATGTAATACTCTCCATCGAGGACAAGCAGAAGTTTTCAAGGGAAGAGGAGCAATGTGAGTGCTGGCATCATTCCTCTCCCCCTACCAGTTTCATTCCAAGTCACCATCAATAAAAACTAAGGAAAGGACTGACAGGAAACACAATTAAGAAATATCTGAGGGGCTCCTGGGTGGCTCCGTCAGTTAAGCGTCTGCCTTCAGCTCAAGTCACGATCTCAGGGTCCTGGGATCGAGCCCCACATCGGGCTCCCTGCTCAGCAAAGAACCTGCTTCCCCCCTCTCCCTCTGCTGTTTCTCCTGCTTGTGCCCTCTCTCTCTCTCTCTGTCAAATAAATGAAATCTTAAAAAAAAAGAAATATCTGAATTAAGGATAAAAACCAAAAAAGATGGCACACATATACTACAAAAATTGAAGAATTTGTTCTAGGTGAATGTATATGTGACTAAGTAATTTTCAGACTCTAACCAAAGCAGTTTATCTGGAAGTTGCTGCTACATAAGATAATTATGTAAGAGGTACTGGCAAAAGCAACAATAACTCTCAAGACATTTTGAGAGCAAGCCAAAAATGAGAGTGACTTATGGGAGAGAAAGATGTCCACTACATTTGGAACTTATTTTTTTTTTTTTTTGTAATCAAGGAAACAATTATGAATCCACTGGCAACTGTGGCCAACTCCAAGTAGATTTATTGAAAAAAATATACATTTTTCATGAATTGATAAATTCTGTACACCATAAATAATTTTGTTTTCTTATTTTTTAAGACTTTACTTTTTGAGAGCAGTTTAAAGTTCACAACAAAATTGAGGGGAAGGTACAGAGATTTCCTATTTGCCGCCTGCCCCCATATATACTTAACCTTTCCTCATTATCAACATCTCCCTTTAGAAATGGTACGTTTGTTATAATTGATGAACTTATATTGACATAATCATCCAAAGTCCATAGTTTACATTAAGGTTCACTCTTGGCATTGCACTTTCTATGGGTTTAGATAGATGTATAATGACATGTATCCATCATTATAGTATCCTCCAGAGTATTTTCCAGGCCCTAAAAATCCTCTGTGTTTTGCCTATTCATCCCTTGATACCCACTCCCAACTCCTGCCCTAAACTATTGGCAACCACTGATTTTTTTTTTTAATCTATATCCATAGCTGTGCCTTCTCTAGACTATTAGATAGTTGGAATCATACAGTATGTAGCCTTTTCAGATTGGTTTCTTTCAGTTAGTAATATGCGTTTAAGATTTTTCCATGTTTTTTCATGGCTTGACAACTCATTTCTCTTTAGCACTGGATAATACTCCATTGTCTAGACTTACCAGTTCATTTATTTATTTATCCACTGAAAAATATCTTTAATGCTTCCAAGTTTTGACAGTTATGAACAAAGCTGCTCTAAATATCCATGTGCACATTTTTGTGTAGAAATAAGTTTTCAATTCCTTTGGGTAAACACAAAGGACCACAACTGCTATATCATATGGTAAGAGTATGTTTTGTTTTGTATGAAATGATCAAACTGTCTTCCAAAATGTCTGTACCATTTTGTATTCCCACCAGCAATGAATGAGAGTTCCTGAGGCTCCACATTGTCCCCAGCATTTAGTGTTATGAGTGTTCTGAATTTTGGCCATAGGTATGTAGTGGTATCTCATTACTATTTTAATTTGTGTTTCCCTGATGTCATATGAGATAGGGCACCTTCTCGTATGCTTATTTGCCATCTGTGTATCTTCTTTGGTGAGGTGTCTATTAAAGACTTTGGCCTATTTTTTAATTGAGTTGTTTGCTCTCTGACTCTTGAACTGTGTAAATTCTCTGAATATTTTAGATAATAGTCCTTTAACAATTGTATCTTTTGCAAATGTACTTTCCCAGTCTGTTGCTTGTCTTCTCGCCCATTGTCTTTCACAGAGCAGAAGTTTTCTTTTAATTTTAATGAAGTTCAGATTATCAGTTAATTCTTTCATGGATTGTATCATGGGTATTATATCTAATTGGACATCACCATACCCAAGGTCATCCAAGTCTTCTCCTATGTTACCTTCTAGGAGTTTTTTACTTTTAGATTTATTACTATAATTTATTTTGAGTTAATTTTGTGAAGGGTGTAAAGTCTGTCTAGCTTCATTTCTTTGCACGTGGATGTCCACTTGTTCCAGCACCATTTGTTGAAAAGATTATCTTTCTTCATTGTATTGTCTTTACTACATTGTCAAAGATCAGCTGACTGTATTTACAAAGACATATTTCTGGGCTCTCTATTATGTTTCATTGATCTATTTGTCTTCTTTTGTTAATACCACAGTGTCTTGATTACTGTTGTTTTATAAGAAATAATGAAGTTGGGTACTGTCAGCCCCCCAACTTAGTTCTTCAAAGTTGGCTGTTTGGGTGTCTTTGCCCCTCCATATAAATTTTATAATTTTTGTCAATGTCCACAATATAATTTATTGGTTATCTTTATTGAAATTGCATTGACTCTATTATTCAAGTTGGGAAGAACTGACATCTTAACAATATTGAATCTTCCTATCCATGACCAAGAAATATCTCTCCATTTAGTTATTTGATTTCATTCAGTTTTGTAGTTTTCCCCATATAGATCTTATACACATTTTGTTAGATTTATATCTAAGTATTTCATTTTGGGGGAGCTAATGTCAATAATGCTTGTGACTTTAATTTCAAATTAGAACTTGTTGATTGTTGGTTTATAGAAAAGTGATGAATTTTTGTATAGTTACACTGTATCCTACAACTTGCTGTTTAACTGCTTATCAGTTATGGGAGTTTGTCAATTCTTTCAGATTTTCTACATTTTCTATAGCTGATCATGTCTGTGAACAAAGACAGTTTTACATCTTCTTTCTCAATCTGTATACATTTTATTCCCTTTGTCTTATTGCATTAGTTAGTACTTCCAGTATGATGTTGAAAAGGAGTTGTGAGAGGGGATATCCTTGCTTTGTACCTGATTTAATGGGAAAGCTTCAACTTTCTCATCATTAACTATGTTAGTGGTGGATTTTTGTAGTTATTCTATATCAAGTTGCAGAAGTCCCTCCTATTCTTAGTTTACTGAGTTTCTATCATAATTAGCTGCTGAATTTTGTCAGTGCTTTTTCTACATCTATTGATAAGATCACATAATTTTTCTTTTTTAGCTTACTGATGTGATGGATTACATTAATCGGTTTCAAAATGTTGATCCAATCTTGCCTACATGGAATAAATCCTACTTGGTCATAATATACAATTCTTTTTATACATTGTTGGCTTCATTTGCTTATATTTTGTTGGGTATTTTTGTATCTATGTTCATGAGAGATATTTGTCTTTTTCTTGTAGTGCTTTGGTTTTGGTAATAAGGTAATACTGGCCTCTTAAACTAAGTTAAGATGTACTTCCATTATTTCTATTTGGGAAAGATACTGTAGAGAATTAGTATAATTTCTTCCTTAAATGTTTGATAGAATTCACCAGTGAACCCAACTGGGATTGGTGTTTTCTGTTTTAGAAAGTTATTATTTATTGATTCAATTTCCTTAATAGATATAGGCTTATCCAGATTTCTAGTTCTTCTTGTGTGAGTTTTGGGAAGTTGTGTTTTTTAAGGACTTGGTCCATCCCACTTAAGATTTATGGGCATAGAGTTGCTCATTGTATTCCCTGATTGCCCTTTAATGTCTTCTTCTCTCTTATGGATCCAAGAAGAGTTGTTGATTTTTCAATTTGTTCAACCTTTAATTTGTTGTTAGGCTATGTAGTGACTTCTAAGGTCCTTAAATGTGGAACCAGGAACCAGAAGTCCTACTATTCCTTTTTTTAATTTAAATAGACATTTTAGCATTTTTATTTTATTTTTGTAGGGTTTTTGTCTAATTGTTATGTAAAATAACACAATTGTATATATCTTTTTAAACGTTTTCAAGAAGAATTTATCCTGTCTTCCAAATTTCTGGTTTTGAAGATTCATTTATATTTATTCTTGGAGACATCTGCTTTTCTGGAAAAAATATTTTGACTTCATTCAGCTTTCTAAAATGTCAAAATTTCTACTAATTATATCTGTTCTGAAAATTTGTATTCAAACAATATAATTTTTGTCAGAAATAAAAGATTTAAAATGAATTAAATATCAGCAAATAAATGCAACAGACAGAATTAAATGAAACTGAATGAGAATTTTAAGGCCTGGAAAAATGAGTAAAAATATTATAATACATATAAAATATATGATTGTATCTTAATGTACAACATTAACAAAATTTCTTCAGAAGATAAAAATTAAAACACCAATGGCACAAAAGAATTGAAAAATACTTTTTTTCTATACACTGATTTTTTTAATTTATATTCTCTTTCAACTACTTTGATCCAAACAAGTTGTTTTAAAACAAATGATGCATTCCCAAAACAGCTTCAGCGACAAGAAGTCTATGGAATTGTGGCTTTTCTCATACTCAAGATTTCCCTGAAATAAAAGGCTTCTTGTTTGAAATCATAAGCTAACACTGATGGGTCTCAGGGAGATGTCAACAAAGGAAAAATGATAAGATATGATGGTTTATGTATTGATGACCATCTTTTGTTTTAAATCAATGCTTATATTCCCTACTATATGTAGTCTTAGCTGCTGGAAAGCACGAATCATGCTTGCTTTTGTATACATAGGAGTCTAACATAGTGTTTGATGTGAGGTAGCAGTTTAATAGATATTTCCAAATGAATGGACATTACACATTTGATGGCAGCTTTCTTTTTATTTATGTATGAATATATTTATGTAAGAGTATAAGTATCTCATTCAATTTATATCTGCTTTCTGCAGTATAATGTTGCTTTTGGTTTTGGGAGAAGGGAGAGAGAGACAGTGAAAAGAAATTATCTCAGCAGGATGTCTCCCTCCTGTTGATAAAAAGATTAAGTAAGGTTTAAAGGAGCTCTACACAACATAGGTTAATGGTATCCCCTGTTCTTTTGTTTTACACAATAGAGGACATTCCAAAAGAGCCAGCATGTGTATGAATGCATATATCCTACAGATAATTCCATATTGTTTGTGGAGTTACAACCAAGAGAGAAATGCAAGCCATCAAAATAATCGAAAGATTTCAGCCCATGGGGCACCTGGATGGTTCAGTTGGTTAAGCGCCTGCCTTCGACTCAGGTCATGATCCCAGGGTCCTGGTATTGAGTCCCATATCATGTTCCCTGTTCAGCGGAGAGTCTGCTTCTCCATCTCCCTCTCCCCGCCCCTGTGCTCGTGCTCTCATTCTTTCTCTCTTCTTCTCCCTCTCTCTCACTCTCTCTCAAATAAATAATTAAAAATCTTTAAAAAAAAAAAAAGATTTCAGCCCAGGCATGGGGCTTTTTATTAGGTAGTAAGGACTGAATGGGGAAAACTGCATATAAGTGAAGTAGACACATTTTTCTGAGCATAAATATTATGTAAAACTCAACACTTGATATATTACTTTGAATTGAATATGTTCATCTTGGCCCAATAGAGAAATAGAGGCAAAGTTTAATGTTTCAGGTATCTCCCTAAAATTCATCCAAGTCAGGTAACCATTTAGGAAAATCATGCATAAAAAATCCCTTCTGCTAGTCTTCTCTTTCATTCATTATAATCAGAAATTAGAGTTTTGGGAAATGACTAGACAAATGTACAATTTCTTCAATGACTGAATCTAAACTCAGGGTAAGAAAATCAACTTTTCTCTTATAGAATCTAACTGCAGATATAATCATGCATTGATACAGAGGAGGCATTAATGCTTAATGCTTGAATGTGGCTTACTAAAGGGTTTGAACAAGCATACATTTATGATTAGATTATTATGGAAGAGACTACTTTCATAGAATAAATTTGAGTTTATTATCTATTAGCAAGGAGTTTATCCCAGCATAGTCCACATCAGCACTCCAAAGTCCCACGGGCACTCTGACTTCAACATGGCTGGTGCTAAATTCATTTTTACTTTATATTTTTCCATACTTTCTCTATTCTTATTTACATTATCTATATCTAAGAAAATGGCAACACCAATCACATAGTCTCCCAAGCCAGGAATATGAGAGAGACTTTTTATCATGCCTTTCTCTCAACCTGCACATGAAATCTTTCAAAGTGATTAGATCTTTCTCCATCCTTCATATCTCTCAAATGTTTCCCTGTCTCTCAAGTCCTTTTGACAACACCTATGTTTCAATAGTCATCATTTTTTTCTTAAATTTTTAATAGCCTAACTGATTTTCCTAATTTCAGTCATAGTCCTTTCTCACTGATTTTTCCCCTGTACATGAAGAGATCTTTTTTTAAAAATGCAAGGAACAAACCACTTTCCTGTTTAAAACAACTCATTAGCCTCTATGGCTTTCAGAATAAAACCAAACTCTTCCCCATAACAGTGTGGTTCTCATGTATCTTTCCTTAGATCACTAGTTTTTCATCTTCCTTAAGTTCACAACTTCAGCTTCTCATCCCTTGAACTGAAACACAGCTGTTTCTCTTTCTAGATTAGACTTCTCCTATCTGAAAATTTGCTCAACTCACCATTCCTAAATGACTCTACTAAATCATTTCCACTGGATCACTTGCTCTAACTACATTCCTTCAAAATTTCCACTTCACTGTATTGGTACCTAAGGTCTATTTTTTTTTTAACTTATGTACCTATTCATATTGTTTTCCAAATATCTGCATGAAGCCTGCCTGGTACATTCATTTATTGAGTAAATGAAGCAGAATACCTTTCCACTCTGAAGAAAACTAGGATACATCTCCTCTTAAGCTATATACAAATATTCTAATGATTCAAATGTAATATAAGTAAAAGACACTATCTGTAGCTACTTTATTCTCCCTTAAAGTTTCACCTCATGGGACCATAAAAATCTTTAACATATTTAATATATTTTAGATAAATGAATTATTCCTGGTGCAGAATCAATATATGTGTCCAGAGTAAATCTGATTGGGAAAAAATGAAATTTGTATGAATAAAGTTATTTTCTATTGTTTTTACAAATACCAACTCTCTTTATATATTTTCATTTCCATATTAGATACATGGATAACATGACCAGAATTTATATAAAGTGTTTTAATTCTCAGCAAATCTAAAATTTTATAACATTTGCTAGGTACTCACATATGAAAATTAAAAATTTCTTAAAGATTTATTTATTTATTTATTTTTGAGAAAGAGCTGGGGGGAGAGGGAGGGGAAGAGAGAGAATCTCAAACAAACCCCCTTGAGTGCAGAGCCCAATGCAGGGCTCAATCCCATGACCCCAAGATCATGATCTTACCCAAAATCAAGAGTCAGAGGCTTAACCAACTGAGCTACCCAGGTGTCCCTGAAAATTAAAATTCTTAACAAAATAGCAATAAATACATATATATTGATAATTACATTAAATGTAAATGGACTAAATATGCCAATCAAAAAGTACAGGGTGCTGCATGAATAAAAAAAACTATATGTTATCTAAAAGTGACTCACTTCATATCTAAAGACACACACAGACTGAAAGTAAAGGGATGGAAAAATATATTCCATGCAAATAGAAATGAAAGGAATGATGGGGTAGCAATACTTAATACCAGACAAAACAGACTTTAGAACAAATACTGTAGCAAGAAACAAAGAAGGGTATGACATAATGATAAAAGGATCAATCCAACAGGAGATATAAAACTTATAAATACTTATTCATGAAACATAGGAGCACCAAATATATAAGCTAAATATTAAACAGACACAAAGGGAAAAATTGACAGTAATACAATGATAATGGGGGACTTTAACAACACATTGGTGTCAATGGATAGATTATCCAGACAGGTAATTAATAAGAAAACATTGGCTTAAAAAGACACATTAGACTAGATATAGTTACGTACAGATTACATATCAGACCAGACTTAATAAATACATACAGAATATCCCATCCAAAACCAATGGAATTCAGATTCTTCTCAAGAGAACATGGAACATTCTCCAGGACAGATCATATGTTTGGCCACCAAACAAGTGCCAATAAATTTAAGATGACTGAAATCATATCAAGCATCTTTTCTGATCAGATCAGTATGACACTAGAAATTGAGAAGAAAACTGGAAAAAACATAAACACATGGAGACTAAATAGCATGCTACCAAACAACAAATGGGTCAATGAAGAAATCAAAGAGGAATTCAAAAAATAACTTAAATCAAATGAAAATAAAAACACAATGTTCCAAAATCTTTGGGACACAGCAAAAGCAGCCCTAAGAAAGAAGTTTATAGTGATACAGGCCCATTTGGAGAAACAGGAAAAATCTCAAATAAACAATCTGACCCTATACCTAAAGGAGCTAGAAAAAAAAAAGATCAAAGTCCAGAGTTAGTAGAAGGAAGAAAATAATAAAGAGCACAGTGGAAATAAATTAAATAGAGACTTAAAACATAGAAAATATCAATGAGACTAAAAGCTGGTTCTTTGAAAAGATATACAAAAGATAAACCTTAGGCAGACTTGTCAAGAAAAAAAAGAGAAAGGGCCTAAATAAATAAAAAAAAAAAATGAGAGAGGGACACCTAGGTGGCTCAGTCATTAAGCATCTGCCTTCGGCTCAGGTCATGATCCCAGGGTCCTGGGATCAAGCCTCACATCTCCCTGCTCTGCGGGAGACCTGCTTCTCCCTCTCCCACTCCCCCTGCTTGTCTTCCCTCTCTCGCTGTGTCTCTCTCTGTCAAATAAATAAATAAAATCTTTTAAAAAAATGCTCTGGTTTTAAAAAAAAATCAAAAATGATAGAGAAGTTACAACTGATAACACAAAAATACAAAGGATTGTAAGAGACTACTATGAACAATTATATACCAACAAACTGGATAAATCTAAAAACAAAACAAAAGGATAAATTTCTAGAAACATACAATCTTCTGAGACAGAATCAGAAAGAAATAAAAAATATAAACAGATTGATTATTAGCAATGAAACTGAATCAATAACCAAAATACTTGGTCAGTATTTTGGATCGGGACCAGATGGCTTCACAGATGAATTCTACCAGACATTTAAAGAAGAGTTAATTCCCATTCTTTTCAAACTATTCCAAAAAATTGAAAAGGAAGGAATGCTTTTGAACTCAGTCTATGAGGCTAACATTACTCTGATACCAAAAAAATAAAATTATAGGAAAATATACCTGATAAACTTAGATGCAAAGATCTTCACTCATATATTAATAAATAATACATTAAAAGGATCAGATATCATAATAAAGTAGGCTTTATACCAGGGGTGAAAGCAGGGTTCAATATCTGCAAATCAATCAAAGTGATAAACCACATTAACAAAATAAAGGATAAAAATCATATGATCATCTTCATAGATGCAGAAAAAATAAAACTCAACATCCATTTGATAAAAATTCCTACCAAAGTGAGTATAGAAGGAATGTAGCTCACCATAATAAAGGCCATATATGACAAACCCACAGCTAATACAATACTCAATGGTGAAAAGCTGGAAGGTTTTCCTCTAAGATCCAAAACAAGAAAAGGATGTCTATTTTTGCCACTTTTATTCACATGGTATTGGAAATCCTAGCCACAGCAATTGTGTAAGAAAGGGAAATAAAGGGGCGCCTGGGTGGCTCAGTCAGTTAAGCGTCTGCCTTCGGCTCAGGTCAGGATCCCAGGGTCCTGGGATCGGGCCCCGCATCGGGCTCCCTGCTCAGCTGGGGGCCTGCTTCTCCTTCTCCTCCCCTCTTGTGCTCTCTCTAGCTATCTCTGTCACTATCTCTCTCTCTCTCAAATAAATAAATAAAATCTTTTAAAAAAAAAGGGAAATAAAAGGTATACAGATTGTAAAGGAAGAAAAGTAAAAATTTCTTTTGGTAAAGTATTTAATATTTTCTAAGTTGTCTAACAGATATTCATGTATACTATGACTTTAATCCTTGCAGTGGGAAATAAAGGAAATGACACTGTTTTGATCTGTACTGTACATGAGGTATATTACATATATCTTATTTAGTCATGAATGTTTAGGAAATTGTAGTTCCCACATTTAATTTTTTTTTAAAGATTTTTTTTATTTATTTATTTGAGAGAGAGTGAGAGAGACGAAGAGCACAAGAGGGGGGAGCGGGAGAGGGAGAAGCACACTCCCTGCTGAGCAGGTAGCCCGATGCGGGACTCGATCCCGGGACTCCAGGATCATGACCTGAGCCGAAGGCAGTCGCTTAACCAACTGAGCCACCCAGGCGCCCCAAACAAAAAGTAATTTAACAAATAGCACCAAGATTGTGAAGTATTAAATTACAGATATTCATTGAGAATAGTCATTAAAAATTAAAATGTTTTTATATATTCAAGCATCTGTGTAAAATGCTATCACATAAAGGTTTATCCCATATGGTGCCAACTCTGCTTATGTTTGTCATTCTGCCAAAACAGCTGACCAGGTAACATCAGTATTGCTATCTTGGTCAAAGGCTAGGTCAAAAGCTTACTGAAGGTGTTTCTATCTATTCCTTATCATCTCTTTCTTCACTTTCTTATCCTTTTTATTTACAACCTTCTACTGAAATAATTGTTACTTTTCAAGTTATTCTTTTCTTGTAATTCTTAACAGACTATTTCATTTTTAGTCAACAGTGGTCTGTAGAAAGTTTTCTTGCTGCATGCAGTTGAACCAGATACCTTTTCTTATCTCAGTAATAAGATAGTCTCACCTACATCCTGTACTATAACTGGAACCCAAAAGAGTGTCATTTTCTCTTATTCAGAGGGACAAAAACTGAAAGTTGAAATTGTCCTTGCTATTCCATAACAACTGTGTAACAGAGCAAGCTCTGTAAAATTCTGATATGTTTTACATGAGATTTCTATAAAAAAATACTTCAAAGATCAAACAGATTGTCAAGTGTATGAATTTTATGTAAAATGAATACAAGAGTACCATGTAAAGACATTTGGTAATGGTTTAGCAAAATAGCCAAAGTCAATGGTTTTTTTTTTTTTGTTTTTCATTAATCTATTTTAGAGAGAGAGAGAGAGAAAGATCAAGAGCATAGTAGGGAAGGGCAAAGGGAGAGGGAGAGAGAGTCTTAAGCAGCCCATGCGTGGCTCAATCTCATGACCCTGAGATCAGGGACGGAGCTGAAACCAAGAGTAGGATGCTTAACTGACTGCACCACCCAGGTGCCCCACCAAAGTCAATGTTTAATTGTTATTTCTTTTTGGTCATCTATTGCCATAAAATAAGAAAATTGAGAAACTGATAAAATATGAAACTAACTTTAAGGTAAGTTTATAAAACTTTCATATTGAATAACTTTCCAAAATGACAACTTAAAATATTTGACTTACAAGAAAATAAAATAGGACTTCTACAAATATTTCATTTCTGAAAACATATTTCTTTTAGTGGTTGTGTTTCTTAGCACCAGTTACATAAATTATAATAAATAATTTCTTTGATTTTTGCTAAAATGCCCAAGCTTCTTGGGGTGATTTGTTGTGATAATTGACAATACATAATTGTGAAATTCTCTATTATAATCAGAAATAAATGTGAAAATAATATTGTCAAAAGTTAAATTAAATTAATACCCATTATAGCACAAAATCTGTTAGCCACAATTCCAAAGTTATATCTTTTAAAACAGATGTGTTTATAAATTGTGGTGAACTTATTTGGCGTCAAACCTGATTTGAACCATTGTGAGGTTCTATATCGTCTTCAGTTATCTCACTTTGTGAAATATTCTTTTTCTTTCTTTGCTGTTGAGATAATATAAGTTTAATTAAGGTGTCATACTTCAGATTCTGCTGGCAGTGATACGTAACATATGGTTTATAAAGCATCTTAAAGTTCCAAAATCCAAAACTTTTGATATCAGAAGCTCACATGGCCCCAAAGGTTTGAAAAATGGCTCAGAGAACTCTGTCATGATTCTAAATCTACAATGTTTCTTTTTCCTTTTTTTAAGATTTTATTTATTTATTTGAGAGAGAGAGAGAAGGAGGGAGGGAAAGCACAGAGGGAGAGTGGAGAGGGAGAAGGCGACTCCCTGCTGAGCAAAGAGCCTGACATTGGGCTGGATCCCAGGACCCTGAGATCATGACCTGAGCTGAAGGCAGACACTTAACTGACTGAGCCACCCAGGTGCCCCTGTTTCTTTTCCCTTTCACTTTGCTTTGTAATCAAATTATTTAAGTATGTTATAATACAGATCTGTACAGTATTTACATAAACTGGCAAAACCATATTCTCCTTTGCTGTCATCAGCTTATTCAGTAGTGTGAAAAATGAGATTTTTTTTCTTTTTTTTTCAAAGAAGCTGTTGAAAAACAAACGATTAGGATTAAAGTTGACGAGAATATATTAATATGTTAAATTTCAAATATTATTTTGGAAACAATTATATCTAACCTGAAGAAAAACAAGTTCCTTACCTTTCAAAAAAGATCCCTTTTCTTCTAGCTCAGTAATAGTCTCAAAACAAAAACAAAAGACCAAGCAGATAACAGGTGAATAAACATAGGTCACAATAATACCACTTGGAAAAGCAAGCATCTGGCTCTTTTCCTATATATCCTAGGTCACACAACCATACCCCAGGTTATAGAGACAGGGAGAAGATACAGGAAGCTAGACTGGGCATGGAATTAAGCAGTTTTGTGAGACTGGGGCAGAAACCATGTGGCTCTCTCACTAGCTGGAGGGAGATCCTAGTTGGAAACTTGAATAGAGTAGACATAGGAAACGAACAAAGAAAAGAGTGGTTAAATGTAAATATATGCATAGAATTTCTGAGTCTTGCAGAGCAATTGCTATAGTTGTTGAGTCTAAGTAGGTCAAGGTAGTAATTAAATCATATCATTTCATGCCTACTGCCTCCTATATTGTACTAACTTGTCAAAGTGTTGGTCATAGAAAGCAAGAGAAAAGTTGGAAGATCTCTCTCTTGGTCGACTAAGTTGGCTCAGCATCAGAGCAAAACAAGCAATATTTTTCAACTCTAACCCACAGCAAGGAATCATTTAATGAATCACCAAGAGCCATGACCTACTGCTTGACCAACACCAATCTAGGTAATTTCCCAATATCTCTGGTTTCTTCTAATGGTCACCATTTTGCCAAATCACTACCTTGAAACTGCAGTCCTCTTGAGTTTCTAATAGTCCATTGACATTTGTGTCCAATCATTCTGGTTGTATCGATTTCTGCCATTACAATGCAATGTAAGAAACTCACTATGGTTAAGGTTCTATGGGAGATAATGGAGAAAATGTGGGAAAATATTAAAATATTTTTCCAATGGCAAGAGTGCAATAATATATTATAATGGAATTGTAAGTGTTCTAGGACAAACTTGTCCTTATAATTGAATCCTACCATGAGAAATGAGTGGGGCTACTAACAGACTATTTTCTAGGGAAGAGAAAAAAAAAATTCTTCATTCCTAGTTATGCAGTAAAGAATTTGGCCTAGCCCCAAGAAAGCCTGACCTTTAGCTTTGGTTTCTGGGAAGTTATCTATGTTATGCCTGCCAGGAGTGTCTTTGTTTAGGTCAGAGGCCAATCACACAGGATCACAGGGTAGAGCTGGCCATGTTTGATAGTCTTACCTTGAGGTGGGTCATGCAGAAATATCAACCATGTAATTTGGAGTGAAGGCTTTTAGTAACGCTGTATCAGTTATCTGAAAGCTGAGATCAATCACATCTATGTGAAGGAGCTCAATAAAAACTCTAGACACCAAAACTTGGGTGTGCTTCCCTGATTAGGAATATTCTGTGTGCATTGATGCTGAAAGAGTAATGTACCCTGACTCTATGGGAAAAGACAGGAGAAGCTTTGCATTTGGAACCCTCCCAGACTCTTCTCCATTCATTTCTTTCTTTGGTTGATTTTGGTTGTATTTTTCCCTGTAATAAAGCATAACCATGTATATACAGCTTTCAATGAGTTCTATGGATTCTCCTAGTGAATTATTGAACCTAAACGTGGTTTGGGGAATCCCCAAACTTCCAGTTTGTGTCAGAAGTGAAGGCAGTCTTGGGAACTATGTCCTAAACCCTTGAATATTGGCCAATTCCAGGACAACTTCTTTAAAAGCCCAGCTGATAGAATTCTGCAGATGTCAATTTTTTCTCCTTGTTTATGAAAGGTACTTTTAGGAGTTTGATTAACAACAACAAAACAACCAAAAAACCCTTCATTTTCAGAGAGCAATATACGAATAGAGATCTGTAAAATTTCAAATTGACTAAATGTACCTAAACTCAAAAGTGTGTCTATTTAAAAAAAAAAATAGTATACCTGCTCAATTATTTTTAGAGCCTTTCACATCAATTATTACTGAAAATATTAAAAGTATTAAAATGCTGTTAAAAGACCTGGGAATAAATAAGAAGCAAAGCCAAGGAAAGAGGAGAAATATTTAAAAATTGCCAGTAACACACCAAAGACTATTTGTTGATTTACATACACTTTTCCCATAATTCACTCCTTATAATTGCTTATAAGGAATTATTACTACCCTATTTGTACATTTGACAAATTCAGGATCTAAAAGCTTGAATAGCATACCAATTTCATATAGGCTAAGTGGTGGAATCAGGAAGTTAAATGTTTACCTAATTTGAAAGACCAAGTCCTTTCCACTTTACTAATCTGCCTCCATTAGGTAACTTATATAAAACATCAGGGTACAGGAATTTTGAAGTTACAAGTACCATGGCTCTTCCATGTGACATTGATAAAACATTCCAAAATCTATCTGCTTCAGGTTCCTTCTTCTGTGGAAACAGAGCAAATAGTGTAAATGCAAAAATAAAATAACCCAAGGAATTCATAAAACAATGCTGAATAGCTACACAAATAAGCCAAAAGCCAAAAATGCATTACCTCTTCTCAAAAGGTCATAACTTACTTTATCAGATCTATTTTAATAAGTTCCAAGATCTAAGATTTCTACTTTTGGCTTTAACTTTAGAGCATGAGTAAAGGCAGCTGCATCAGCAGCAGGGTGAATAAGAGTTACTGAGCTAAAAGGCATTCAACATAAAAAATGTCCTCTTATTCTCATAGAGAGGGTTGACATCTAAACACCAGAGAGAAATAATGCCTGGACTACTTCTTCATTGTAATCCTTTCCCTATAAAACCCTATCCCCAACCCAAGTCTTAATCCATTTTAGAGTAACTGAGCTGGGATAAGACCTATACTTGCAAACTGAAGATTATAGACAAAACCCTTGCTTTCTTCCTTTTTGCAGGCAAGCTGACTTAGAAGGGAGAAAAGGATTGATTAGTGTATCTGAAAATGTGTCTTTTACTAAGCTCCTATCTCACATTCCATAGCCACTCTTCTCTGTGGTATGTTAAAATAACAATCATAGTTCTTGATATCTGTAATTGGCATGTAGATCTCTTTTTCAAAGAAAAATTTCCACTCTGCTCCTGATCTATCCCAAGAATGCAAAGCATCATATAAAAACATTTCAGCCCCAAAACTAAATTGCACTTATATAAAGGCCAGAGTCAGCCAAAGATGCAAATATAGACCATCAAAAGCACTTCTGATACAATGATTTGTTGATGCCTGTAAGTCACAAAAATCAGACCAGATTCTTACTCCAAGCTTCAAAATCCCTCCAGTGAAGAAATTGTTTCATTATCTTTATTTGAGGACTAGTTTAGGCTTTGCAAACTTTATACAGCAAATAATTCAGAAGAAGGGAGGCTCCCAGAGAGGCCCCCAAAACTGAAAAAACTACGAGATTACAGAATTTAAGAACTGGGAACAACCTGAAACAATACTCCATCCAATTCATCTTACAAATGCAGATACTGAGTCCCAGAGAGTTTAAATGATTTTTATAGTATTATGGAGCAAATTAGTAGAATGAAGACCGAAGGTTTCTTCACTTTGCATTCAGAGTTCTAAGGATTTTTCTTATTTAACAATTATACTGGAAACAGTTCATTAACTGATTCCATATGCAATGGCAGGATTCCTGGGAACTCAATTGCTGAGGTGTAGCATGAAGTAGAATTGCTATTTTCTTTCTAATGTTTCCAGATTGAAAAAAGAAAGACTTCTTTTACTACATAAGAACATTCTAAAGTACCATTGAGAAGAGAAAACTTTCTCTGATAGGTCCCAACAAGGGAAAAGAAATATGTGATAAAGTGTTAACGTTCGACTGGGGAGACTGACAGTATGATAGGCAGTTCCTGAATAGAGATGATTTATGAACAGCCCATGTGCATGAGCAATAATTGGTATCATTACTGCTAATATTGCTATACACAGAACCAAAGACCCTGTCCTCAGAGTGTCTGTTGAAGAAAGCCCCATCCCAACCATTTTAGAACCTGTATAACTGAAGCCCGAGTTCTCTACCATTAACACCAGTAGACACCGAAAAGCATTTGGCAAAATCCCAACATCTATTCTTGATAAAAATTATAAGCAAATAAGAAACAGAAATTATCTGAACCTGATAATGGGCATCTATGAGAAACCTATGAGAAGTTTTATAGTTAATGTTCTGGTAACATTAGAAACAAGACAAGGATGTCCATTCTTATCACTATTATTCAACACTGTATTGGAGCTTGTAGACATTATAATCAGTCAAGAAAAGGAAATACAAGAAATCCAGTTTAGAAAAGAAGAAGTATTTATTTAAAGATGACATGATTATCTATATAGAAAATCCAATGGAAATTACATTTAAAAAAATCTAAACATAATGCATTTACTAAGGCTTCAGAATACAATTTCAATATACAAAAATCTATCTTATTTTTTAAAGACTTATTTATTTATTTGAGGGGCAAAGAAGGAGGGAGAAAGGCAAGCAGACTCCCTGCTGAGCACACAGCCTGATTTGGAGGGGGGCCTCTATCCCACCACCCTGAGATCATCACTTGAGCTGAAACCAAGAGTTGGATGCTTAACTGACTGAGCCACTCAGGTGCCCCCAATGTTATTTCTATATATTAGAATCAAATGAACAGAAATTGAATGAGAACAACACTTAAAATATCATCACAAATATGACATAATTAGGGATAAATCTAGCAAAAGATGTACAAGACCTGTATACTTAGTCCATAATGATAAAAAGTAATTAGATTATTTCTCAAAGTTTTGTCTCCTCCATTACAGGGTTTCCCTTTCAAGGTACTTAGCCTTTTCATGACTCCTTTGGTTTCCTCCTCTGTGAACTGAGGATAAAACCTCATTTTATAACTGAACATTAGGGCTATAATGCTGACTCAATGAGTTAAGACCAGAATGCTCTTAAAATAATATCTAGCACATAGAAGTATTCCAACTATTATTATTATTTAAATTTGAGAAGTTTGAATTAAAGGGAGCTAAGAGTTAATGATCAATCTTTCATAAGAAACATACATGCTCTTCAGACCACTATCATTTTTTTTAATTATTTATTTATTTATTTTAGAGAGAGAGAGAGAGAGAGAGAGCACAAGAGGAGGGAGCGGGAGAGGGAGAAGCAGACTCCCTGCTGAGCAGGGAGCCCGATGCGGGACTCGATCCCGGGACTCCAGGATCAAGACCTTAGCCGAAAGCAGTCGCTTAACCAACTGAGCCACCCAGGCGCCCCAGGCCACTATCATTTTGTCTCAACCTCCATCACTCCTTTTCACAAATGTGGACAGGAAAATACAATTAATACCTTACTAAATTCCTTTTACTTGACCTATCTGTGACATTTGTCTTATTGATCATTCCCTTCTGAAAACCATCCTTCACTGTTTCTCATTACACCACAATGTTCTAGTCTAACTTCCCTTCCATTCATTTTTAGTCTCTTTTTGGGGTTTTAATTCCTTTAATTAGCTTTCTGTATGATATTTCCCAAGGTTCTATCTACTTCCCTCCCTTCTCCACCTCTCCTTTCCCTTCCTCTCCTCTTTTCATACTTTATTTGTCTACTATGGACTGTTTGACTCATGTATTAAATTTCTGTTTAAAAACTTCTCTTTTGTTGGGTGATGGGTATTAAGGAGGGCACTTGTGATGAGCACTGAGTGTTATATGTAAGTGATAAATCACTAAATTCTTCTCCAGGAACTGATATTGCACTGTTTGTCAACAAGCTGGAATTTAAATAAAAACTTGAAACAAAAAATAACTAAAAAAAAATAATAATAACTCTCTTTTGTGCTGCAGATGCATATAGTCATCATTTTGTTGGATATCTCTACCTGAAATCTTGCTTCATTTCTCACTCTATTTCTCACCTATTTGACTCAACAATAAAACCTTCTAACAAAATTACCTACTTTTGGGCACCTGGGTGGCTCAGTTGGTTAAGCGACTGCCTTCAGCTCAGGTCATGATCCCAGGGTCCTGGGATCGAGTCCCGCATCGGGCTCCCTGCTCTGCGGGGAGCCTGCTTCTCCCTCTCCCACTCCCCCTGCTTGTGTTCCCTCTCTCGCTATGTCTCTCTCTGTCAAATAAATAAATCTTTAAAAAAAAAAAATTACCTACTTTCCCTTTTGTTGATGCTTAAGACTCAATGATAAGCCTTGATAGAGGAGCTAGTGCTTGAGTCTACTCTGAAAAATTTATCAATCAGTTTGATGGAAAGACAGAAATGAGAAATAGTTAAATTAATAAGATGGAGTAAGAAAAGTTACAGACATGCAAACTACAGTTTGAAATCTTCAGGAAAATGCATGCAGATTGCTATGACTATATGTAGGAAGTAATGAAGTAAAGAGAGATAGAAGTTTGTTGAAAATAGTTCAATGAACAATTGTATACAACACTCAGCTACACAGAAAATGTATTATAATGTAAAGTTAAAAAAGAAGGTAAAAAATAAGAATCAAGCTATAAAAATATGAGTTGTTATACATTTAAGACATTATAATGTCAAAAATAATGTCAAATATTTAAAACAATTGTGTGGAGGGGCACCTGGGTGGCTCAGTCAGTTGAACATCTGACTCTTAAATTTCAGCTCAGGTCTTGATCTCAGGGTCTTGAGATCAAGCCCTGAGCCAGGCTCCATGCTGATTATGGAGACTGCTTAAGATTCTATTTCTCCTGCTCCCTCTGCCCCTCTGCCCGATTGCTCTCTTTCTCTCTCTCTCTCCCTAAATGATAAAATAGTAGAATAGAATAGAATAGAATAGAATAGAATAGAATAGAATAGAATA
>NC_058403.1:115801887-115816221 GCF_002201575.2 Neomonachus schauinslandi
CATGGAGTTGTTTAATGGGTGGTATAGTTTCAGTTTTGTAAGTTAAAAGGAGTTCTGGAAATCAGTTGCACAATAATTCAAATATATTTAATACTGTTAACTATATACTTAAATATGATTAAGATTATAAATTATATATGTATATTTTACCACAATTAAATTGTTTTACTTTTTTTAAAAAGCATAGTTTAGTTCTGTATCTATTAACCTACCGGGATGATCATGCTGTAATTTTAAGCGAGACAAGTAGGTACTGAAATAATAAATATCTTCCAATCTTGTTTTTGGAAAAAAATACTTTTAAATGTGTTTATACAGTCAAATAATCATGCAGAAACATTTGTAATGATATACATCAAGCTATTAGCTTATTTGAAGGAGGCAATGGCAATTAAATGTCTTGCATGTTTATGTTTTTTTCACTTCTACAATGAACATTTACTTCAATAACTAAAAATAAAAATTAGCAAAGAAAAGTGATACAATGTAATAAGAACTCAAGCAGATGTAGACACCAAGGTCTATGTGAGATGAAGACAGGAGAAAGTCTGGGACCAAGGGGGTGGTTTCTGAAAGGGCTAATAGCCAAGATCACATAAGAGCTGGACCTTGACACCTCTTAGTGGCTAAAGAGAAGTGGCCCAGATCTGGAATGCAGGAAAATCAAGAGGGCAAGCTTGATGAAGAGGGCATCTGTTGTTGTTGCTAAAATAATTCCATGCATATCAGCTGTTCCCTATTCAACTCATGAAGTTGGTGAACAGTATCAGATTTATGTGCAACTATGACTAACATTTTAATGACATAGAACATAATTCATAACTTTAAATATTTAACCCCAAATGTGCTTTTCTCATTTAACAATACACTATGAACATCCCTCCAGGACAATAAAGATTCAACTAGTTCTTTTGGACAAATACATATTTTTTTAGAAAAATCTTATTCATAAATAGAAAGACTAAAAATCAATGAATTAAGCATTCAATTGAATAAGTTAAAAAGTAACAAAATCAACTTTAGGAAAACAGAAATGAAGATAGAGTAACATTAAAAATTTAAGGAACTGATAAATCCAAGATGAGTGGGAAAATTAATGAGCATGAGAGAAAACTTTGCAAAACTCCACCCAAAAGAATTTAAAATTTGGAAAACACAAATTTCTGAAATTGAACCCAGAAGATAGAAAAAACTGAAATAGATCAACTGCCATGTAAAAAAGGAGAAACTTAAAGTGGAAAAAAAAAAAACAACACAAAAACCTCTAATGCTACGTGGGATTCATGTAGCAAGAGATGAGTAACCAAGGATCCCAATTCCCAGCATGTGACATTTGTTTAGTTGTGATGTGATCACTGACACAGGGGAAAGCATTTGTAAGCATAAGGATGTGTTCAGATGGAAAGGCAACACAGAAAAGTTGTTCTCTCCCTACTCTGAACCTTCAATGCCAACTCAACTAGATTGACTAAACAAAGTTCCTGACCAGCTGTTAGTCTGTCTCTGCTAAGGGAGCCCTAGGAAGCCCCAGTGATTGATGGAGATGATCAGTGCCATGTGACCTCCATTACCGGCTGGAGCCAGGATGAACATCTGAGCAAAGGATAGGTAACATATAATATGACTAGTGCTCTACAAAATTTTACTGGTCAATCACAATCCCTTTGGAAATTTTACTAGTACCAAAAAAAACCCCCAGTTGTTCAGTAAGTCATAGAAGCAGCAGTAGCTAAGGGTAGCCAAGTCATGTTAATAGCTATATCGTATTAATAACACAGAGACATAAAGGATCCCCAAACTCAGCTGCTAGAAGGCAACATTGTAATCCAGAGTGGCTTTGGATCTTAACAGCCTTTCAGTAACCACCCCCAGAAAAGTCTGTGTAGACTAGAATTCCGGTTCTTCTGCTGAGGCCCAGTAGATTGTGTTTCCTTAGCTTCTCACAAGGCCTAACCACACAGCTGGAATTCCTGTCTTCATCATTTCCACTTTCATCCAGATGGTGAAATTCCCGCCCCACCCCCCACCCCATTGGGCAGAGAAAGTTTCTGTTCTGGGCTCTAGCCTAAGAAACAATTCTCAGAAAACATTTTGAATTCCTGAACTGGTGGCTTGATTTACCACTTTGGAAAGATTAAAGAAATCGGTCTTTTTCTAAGGCTGAAAAGATTGTGGGGAAATTTATTAATGGTATTCAAGAATATGATGGATTCTTACACAGGTGGTACTAACCAGCTGTTCTCCATCTCTACTGAGAGCAGAACAAAGGGAAACGGTGTTAAATTGCAAAATTAGGGATTTTGTCAATTTAATAAATCACCCAGTCCTCATTCTCTCATCTCCCACTCCCTGTCCCAGTTGCTAACCCTTTCAGCTAAGTGTTCATTACTAGGCATTTCATTTTCAATTCCATTTATTCCGAAGTAGGAGGACCTGGGCAGCCCTCCTCTTTGATTTATGGATGTACAGTGGACTGCACAAGTCCTTCTCAAATCTGCGTCTGTGATGAAGCATCGCTTGTCAGAAGCACTATGAGGAGCAGCGGAATGAGGGCGAATGCTGACACACTTTTCAGTTCCAATCACGGCGGACCTCTGACGCCAAATAACACAGAGGCGCACAATTTCTTCCCATCATTTTGTCTATTTCCTTCCAAACAGCATGGTCACAGGACACTTGGCTCTCAGTTCTAGGGCAGCCCTGACCGCTGGGAGTGTGAGTAGTACAAGGAGAAATTTAATTCTATGAAATGAGCCTAATGAAAATACACAGGCATAGCAGAGTTTTGGGGCCAAGAAACCAACGGAAGGGATACAGAGAGAATCTGTCCACGGAGAGTAGACCGTGCTTAGCAGGGATGGCAACACAGACAGTGGGTAAAGACTTGTCAGTGATGTCAAATTGAGATGTGCTGAGGATTTGAAGACTCCTCTCCCCAGTATCTACCCCTTTAGATACTAAAAAAAAAAAAAGCAGGCTTCTTTTACATTTTAAGAACGTTAGCTCCTGAGGTGCCCAGAGCAATCAAACAAGACAGACTACAATGTGTTCCACCCAGAGACACCTAATAACAACAAAAAGATGTTAAAGCATACACTGGAATTTTTTTTTAATGGGTTTATGTAGAAATAAAACCACATGAACTTTTCCATATACTAAAGGAGGAGAATAAAAGCTAACAAAGTCCTCAAGGACATCACACCCATCAAATTAGAAAGAAGCTGCTTTCACTTACATGAAGCTTTTGATTTTCTCAATGCGATTGTTTCCCTGGGAGTAAAACTGCTATCAATGAAGAGACATCAGTCTTCCAGAAGCCCTGACACCTGATAACTGTCCACACATTACGCAGGACAAGAAAATATGTTTATACCCTTTACAAACACCATGGGCCTCTCAGTACCACCCAATTCATTTGGCTTTGATTTTGTCATTTCCAAGATTGTGAAAAGCAAAATAGTCCTATGGATTTATGGTTGTGCCAATGCTATTTGCAGTAAATAAGCACACCCCCTGAAAGGCACACACAAAGAAAGTAACAGAGTCGATGTGAGGGGGCAGCTCTCTTCATAGAACTTAAATTCTACTGGAACCAAAACATCATGAGCTTAGTAGTCTCACATTGATTTTTGAGTGTGAGAGACTCAGGATGAAAAGAGGACTATAAAAAATACTTAAGCTCATCTTTCTCTCACTCTTTATAATCCTTTTGAGAATTGAGATGAGTAAGCAATTTAAAACTTGTTTTTTATTTATTTAAAACCAGATAGCCGTTCCTTCAATAATGTGTGTATGCATATGTATATATACATATGTAGAAACTTATACATATAATGTGTAATATATGTAAATATACAATATACAGATATATTCATACAATGTATATGTATATGTAATCATTATTTCATCACTTTATTCTGACTTTTTAAATGAGTCATTTATCCCATCCCTTACTATGGATCTGTGAGTATGAATGTAATCTGTAGTAGAGGCTGAAGTAAAATGTTGACTTAAAAAGTCAAAACAAAACAATAAAATAACAAGTCCGATTCCACAAAACACAGATATCTCGTTCTTTTCCATCCCATCTCACATTTATTGCCTGCTATAGTAAATGTCACAGAAAGAATCAGAAGATATGAGTAACAGTCTTGGACCCCCAACCTCTGAAATTCAGGCGGGAGACAAGCTGGATCCACAGTTGATACTTACCTGGAAAGATGCCCAGACCAGGAGCTGACCAGCATCTGCACACTGCATGCCTTGTCTTACTCTGAAACTGCCTGAGAGCCTTAGTGGAATATTCTGGTCAAAGTTTCCCATATTTTTAAATCAAGATGAATGTTTGAGGACTTATATCAGAAATGCCCATGTTTCTGGGCCATGCAACTGACACTGGCTTCGAGAGCTCACAAATTATTCCTCAGAGCCTTGAAGGGTGACAGGTTGTAAATTTGCTTCCTTTGTCCTACACTTCTCTCCAGCCTCACAGCAACTTTATCAATTTGGCAAATTGTCTTTCTCCGGCCATTAGAATTGACAGGTATGTAAAGAGGGTTGAGAAGCGCTGGCGGCCTAATTATCCTAGTGACCAAACTTCTAAAACTCTGGAGTCTAATAAGAAAGGGTATAAATACAAGACATTCTCCTTGATTATGTGGAGGAATGTCATTATATCCTCTAAAAGTATACTTAATGAGATAGTTTAAATACTCAGGAAAGAAAGGGGCTTGATTACAACGGTTGACATAGTTAAGAGCTCACTTATTGTGGTTTTATGTATCTAAAATGCACTTTCCTACATAAGAATGAAAATCTGCTGGCTGATAAACTCTTTTAAAAGGAAGATTCTATCATATACTTTAATCCCTTTGAGGATACTGAGTGCTCCATATGATAACTATTATAATTATAAGCATTTGTCAAGATGGTTTAAAATACTCTTATCACAAAAAGCTTGATTATAACAGTGGGCTGATATGGTTAGAAGCTCTATCATAGTGATTGTGTATAAAAGCCTACATCGTATATTTGTGAAATGGAGGAAGGGTTTTTGCACTAGATGCTAAAAGTCTAGAAAAGCTCCATTTGTGATGGAAGCACCCTGATGAAGGACAGGGAGAGCTCAGACATGGGCTTTGAGGCCCAAGCTGAATCCTCATTACTAAAGTCTCAGAGGATTAGTAATATATCCGTGGCACTGGAAAAGGTAGTAACAGTTTGCCATTGTTCCCAACTGCTAACACTGCAGAAGAGGGGTTTGCAAACAGCTCAACATATCTGGATGTCATTCCCATCATAATGGGATACATTAATGACATGCCATGAATTATGTTGCAAATAGCTTCGTGTTTACTTTCACTTTTAGTAATGCAGTAAACCAAGTGAGTTTCTAGGCCCAGTTTCAAGTTCAACTGTTGCAATCACTCCAAGAGATTCCCTTATCGATTTGAATTAAACTTCAAATCATGATTTAAAACCCTGTGGAATCTACTGAACATTTCATAGGATGATCGTGCTGAAAGTGGATTTAACCAATGGTCATTTTACGTGATCTTCCAAATGCTTCCCTGAGCAAAAAAGAAAGAGTGGCAAAACAATAGAATCATCCAGATGTAATGAAGTTCTTATGTACCAAAAACATTTAAAACACAATGTTATTTGACATGTACAGCAAATCTGTAGAGAGAAATAATGATTTTAACAGGCCAACATACAGTTTTAGGAGCTATAAAAATTCTTTCATGAAAAAGCATTGGAAACTTCTCAGCTATAACTTAAACTCTGAGAAGCTGAAGGAAGTAAATAATGAAAGAGCACGATATCACTTTAGGAAACACCCAGGTTCAACTTAACGAGAAGCTACATCACCTCTCCATACCCATTTCTTACCCAGAGGGGGAAAGAGTAGAGACATATTACTACATTGCCATCCATTCTGTAGCTAGTACATTTTCAAAATTCATCGGCTGATGAAATATGATGGAAGATGCTTCATGTCACTTTACCTGAAAAAGTAGGCAGTTACTGAAGAAACAAGTGAGGCATTTTATAGTTGGAAATCTAATGGAATTTTCAGGTTTGAAACTTCCAGAAGGATAGGTACCCATTCTTCCAGCTTCCTGGAGAACACTTGCTTTTAAAAATGTCATCCAAATCATCTCCCAGCAGATTTTTTTAAATATTACCATTCCCTTATTGTATCATTACATTGTATTATATTATTACTATTGTTGTCATTCTTACTGCCCTTATTTGGTCTAACTTGTCTCCAACACCAGTGAATCCTGAAATTTTACACAGCACACACAAAAAGTCGTGCGTATGAATGCCACACTGGTGTAAGTGGAGGAGCTTGCCTGGCTGCCCTGATCGCTGAGGGGTCTCTCGCTCAGCTTACTTGTGACCCACTCAGGTATCAAATGAGAAAGCTCTGTACTAGGTTCTGGGCTCATTAAGAGCAGGGTATTTATCTTCATAGCTCCAGAACAGAACCCTCGATAAGTACATGTCAAAAAAAAAAAAACAAAACAAACTCCTTAAGGTAGATTATAAAGCGATTCACAGCCCTGGCTCTAAACCAAGTTCTGTATTATCTCTAGCCACTCATCCCCACTTGTAATTCACCCTCGGATCTGAAGTATTCTAATATAGATTTATGCCCTAGTCCTCTGCTTACTAATGTGCTACATGACAAACATGCAATAAGAGATTCTGACTAAGATCTTCAACAGAGTAATGCCAGGATGTTGCTGCTGCAGGAACAACTTGCAATCTTCCCACATATACTATCAGAGCCTGAGTTAACACACACCCTTCCCCCTCCTATCCTCATATCCAGTCAAGTGCTAAGTCCTACCAACCTAACTTTCTAATGTCTCTCCAATCCATGCACTTCTCTCCATTTCCAGATCACCAGATTACATCAGTCTCTCATCATCTCTCACCTAGACAATTTCATACCCTCTTGATCTTTCTCAAAGCATTCACCTGCCTTTCTTCACACAGCAGCCCAAAAGAACCTTCAAAAATACAAATATGATGCCAGGACAACCTAGAAGAAATGGAGAAATTCCTAGAAACATATAACCTCCCAAAGCTGAATCAGGAAGGAATAGAAAATGTGAACACACCAATTACCAGCAATGGAATTGAATCAGTAATCAAAACACTCCCAACAAACAAAGTCCAGGCCACTTATTCTTCTCAATTTTTTTCCAAAACACAGAAGAGGAAGGAAAACTTCCAAATTCATTCTATGAGGCCAGTACTACACTCATACCAAAACCAGATAAAGACACCACAAAAAAAGAACTACAAGCCAATATCTCTGATGAATATAGATACAAAAATCCTCAAGAGATATTAGCTAACCAAATCCAACAATACCTTAAAAAAATCATTCACCACAATCAAGTGAGATTTATTCCTGAATTCAAGGGAAGTCCAATATTCACAAATCAATCAACATGATACATCACATCAGTAAGAGAAAGGATAAAAACCGTATGATTTCAATAGATGTAGAAAAAGCATTTGACAAAATACAACATACATTCATGATAAAAACCCTCAACAAAGTAGGTTTAGAAGGAATATACTTCAACATAATAGAGGCCTTATATGAAAAATCCACGACTAACACCATACTCAATGTGGAAAAACAGAGCTTTTCCCCTAAGATCAGGAACAAGACAAGATGTCTGCTTTCACTACTTTAATTCAACACAGTACTGGAAGCCCTAGCCTAAGCAACTGGACAAGAAAAAGAAATAAAAGGCATCCAAATTGGCAAGGAAGAAGTAAAACTTTCACTCTTTGCAGATGACATGATACTATATACAGAAAACCCTAAAGACTCCACCAAAAAAACTACTAGAACTGATAAATTAATTCAGTAAAGTCGCAGGATACAAAATAAATGTGCAGAAATCTGTTGCATTTATTTTTTTATCATTATATTATGTTAATCACCATACATTACATCATTAGTTTTTTATGCAGTGTTCCATGATTCATTATTTGCATATAACACCCAGTGCTCCATTCAGTACGTGCCCTCTTTAATACCCATCACCAGGCTAACCCATCCCCCCACCCCCCTCCCCTCTAGAACCCTCAGTTTGTTTCTCAGAGTCCATAGTCTCTCATGGTTCGTCTCCCCCTCTGATTTCCCCCCCTTTATTTTTCCCTTCCTGCTATCTTCTATCTGCTAATAATGAAGCAGCAGAAAGAGAAATTAAGAAAATATTCCCATTTATAATTGCACCAAAAATAATAAAATACCTAGGTAAGCTTAACCAAAGAAGTGAAAGACCTGTACCTTGAAAACTATAAAACATTGATGAAAGAAATTGAAGATAACACACAACATAAGGAAATAGAACGACATTCCATGCTCATGGATTGGAAGAACAAAATATTGTAAAAAAAAAAAAAAAAAGAAAGAAAGAAAACAGAAAGAAAGAGAACAAATATTGTAAAAATGTCTATACCACCCAAAGCAATCTACAGATTTAATGCAATCCCTATCAAAATAACAACAGCATTTTTCACAGAACTAGAACAAACCATCCTAAAATTTATATGGAACCATAAAAGACCCCAATAGCCAAAACAATCTTGAAAAAAGAAAAACAAAACTGGAGATATCACAATGCCAGACTCCAAATTATATTATAAAGTTGTAGTAATCAAAAAGCTATGGTGTTAGCACAAAAACAGATACATAAATCAACAGAACAGAATACAAATCCCAGAAATAAACCCACAATTACATGATCAATTAGTTGTCAACAAAGGAGGCAAGAATATGCACTAAGAAAAAGAGTCTCTTCACAAATGGTATTGGGAAAACAGGACATGGACAAGAAAAAGAATGGAATTTAATCATTTTCTTATACCATACACAAAAATAAACCGTAAATGGATTAAGGACCTAAATATGAGACCTGAAACCATAAAAATCCTAGAAGAGAGCACAGACAGTAATTTCTCAGACATTGGCCATGGCAACATCCTTCTAGATAGATCTCCTGAGGCAAGGGAAACAAAAGCAAAACTAAACTATTGGGATTACATCAAAATAAAAAGCTTCTGCACAGTGAAGGAAACAACCAACAAAACTAAAAAAACAACCTACTGAATGGGAAAAAATATTTGCAAATCACATAACTGATAAAGGGTTATTATCCAAAATATACAAAGAACTTACACAACTCAACACTAAAAAACAATCCAATTAAAAAATGGCCAGAGACATGAAAAGACATTTCTCCAAAGAAGACATGAAAAGATGCCCAACATCAGTCATCATCAGGTAAACACAAATAAAAACTAGAATTGGATATCACCTCATAACTGTCAGAATGGCTAAAATCAAAAACACATGAAACAACAAGCATTGGCAAGGATGTGGAGAAAAAGGAACCCTCTTGCATTGTTGGTGAGAAGGCAAACTGTTGTGACCACTGTGGAAGACAGTATGAAGGTTCTTCAAAAAATTAAAAATAGAACTATCATATGATCCACTAACCATGCTACTGGGTATTTACCCAAAGAATACAAAAACACGAATTTGAAAAGATATATGCAATTCTATGTTTATAGCAGCATTATCTACAATAGCCAAAGTATGGAAGCAGCCAAGTGCCCATCTATAGATGAATAAAGAACACACACACACACACACACACACACACACACACAGGAATATTATTCAGCCATAAAAAAGAAGGATATCTTGCCCTTTGAAACAACAGGGATGGATCTACAGAGTATAATGATAAGTGAAATAAGCCAGTCAGAGAAAGAAAAATGCTATAAGATGTCACTCACGTGGAATTTAAGAAAAAAACAAGTGAACAAATAAAAAAAGAGAGAGAGACAAATAGAAAATCAGACCCTTAACTACAGAGAACAAATGGATGGTTACCAGAGGAAAGGTGGGTGGGGGCTGAGTGAAATAGGTGAAGGGGAATGGAACTGCACTTGTCTTGTTGAGCACTGAGTAATGGATGGAACTACTGGATCACTATATTGTACATCTGAAAATATATAACACTATATGTTAACTACACTAGAAATAAAATATTTTAAAAAATACAAATATGAGAATCTCACCTAAAATCTGTCAGTCTTTTATCAATGTGCTTAGAATTAAAAGAAAAAAAAAGGAATTCTTAACATGGCCTATGGTGGTCTTGTGTGATCTACTAGCCCCCTCCACTTCTTCCCCATTATGTTATAGTCACCACTTTCTATTACTTCCCTAAACACAAGTTCACCCCCACTTCAGGGCATTGACAAATACTCTTTGTTTTGGATGATCTACTCACCCTTCCTTCTTAAACTAGTTAATGTCTAATTACTCTTTAAACACAGATTAATAGTCAAAATCTCAAGAGAAATTTAATTCTTGGGTTAATTTATTTATTAACTAGGATTCCTAACAGATGTTTTGCTCTGCCCTGGGCTTTGGAAATACAGGGGGTAAACAAGGTACAAAATGTGCCTGCTCTCGTGGAGGTTATGAAGCAAGATTTCATATGGCTGCAAGTAATTAAAAAACCTACTACAGTAGTGTAAGCATGTAACGAATATTTCTTCTCAGATACACAAAGTCCAGGAGATGCAAGCCTTGGATTGATACAATAGGTCAGCTAAACAATGTCATCGGTGACCAAGGCTCTTTCCATGCTTTTACTTCTTGTCCTTAATGCAGAAGCCTTGGTGTAGTCATTCCTATCATACTTGGCCAAAAGATGATGATTCTTTAGACTGTAAGACAGGGCTACAAGGATAAAGGGATGATACTTCTTATCAGGATAGTAAAATCTCTGCAAGAATTACCCAGTAACTTCCTCTTATAACTCATTTGCCAGAACAGTGCCACATTAAGCTTCTTACTACTGTGGAGGTCAAGGATATTGAAATTTATTAGCTGAGCAACTGCCACACAGAGTAAAACTAAGCTTTTGCAATTAAAAAAAAAGAAAAGAGTGGATACAGAGTTTGCTACATGAAATTTATAAGTTGGGGAAAGGAGATAAACACTGTGGTGAGCAGAATAATGGCCCTCGGCGATGCCCACATCCTCCTCCCTCAAATCTATAAATACATTAGTCACATGATGAAAGACAATTAGGGTAGAAGATCGAATTAAGGTGGCTAATCAGCTGACCTTAAAATAAGATTATCCTGGATCATCCTCGTGGACCCAGTATAAAGGGTCCTTAAATGTGGGAAAGAAAACCAGAGAGATGGCAGTGTGAGAAGGACTTGCCCAATGTGGTTTTGAAGGCTGAGGAAAGAAGGCATGAGCTAAGGAAAGCAGGTGGCTCTAGAACTGGAAAAAGCAAGAAAATGTATTCTCCCCTAGAATTTACAGGAGGAATGCACCCTGCCAACACCTTGATATTAGCTCAGGGAGAGTCATGCCAGATTTCTGGTCTACAGAACTATAAAATAATACCTCAGTTATTTCAAAAGCCACTAAGCGTGTAGTAATTTGTCACAGCTGCAAAAAAAAAAAAAAAAAAAAACTAATACAGATGTTAAACAAAACAATCACTTCAATAGCTCATTAACTACATACAACTCTGATGAGTGTTAGAAGCAGAACGTTATGAGACTATTTAAGAGGGGTACGGAATATAGACTGGAAATAACTGTCCAAAGGCCTACATTTACACTTAAGAACCTTCCAAATGTAGACTTTTCATGCTTTCCAACTCCTGCTTCGGTTCTCACCATCTTCCTTTAAATTCAACTCTTGGTACTCAGAACACCACCCAACCCATACTAAGATCTTCATGAATTAATTAACTCATTATCAATAAATCAATCCACTAATCAATGTGCATCTAAATGGTTAATATTTGTATATGAAAGTCTGAAACATAAGGTGTAGATTTGTAACTTGTAAAGCATTTAGGTGTTAGCTGTTCTGACGGGAGAATTAAAAAAGACGGGAGATTACAGAAAGAAAAAGAAGAGTCAAAAGAGATTCTCAGGAAGTATCAACATTTAAAAGTTATGGATGGTTATATATATAATGTTAACATAAAAAGATACTTGGTATTTCATGAAGAATCAAGATTTCAAAAAATTAAATGGGTAATATGCTGGCATAAAAATATAATAAAATAAATTTAAACAGTTTGATTAGAGTATTGGAAACACAAAATCACAAATACATGCGAACACACACACAGCCTGGGAAGAAATTGATCAAAATGTTAACTAGTTGTGTTTGGATAGTGTATATATTGGTCACACTATATTTTGACAGTAAAGAGTACTGCTTTATTCTTTCTATACTCCAATTTTATGAAATAAAATTCACTCATATTAAAAAAAAAAGTTTCATGATCTCTTTTAAAATGACTCAAACAGTTTCTTCCTTTAAATGTCCAAAGGGATAGCTCTCACCTTCTTATGTTAGTGGCAGAGCTCCTTCCACCTTGACTCTTGATGTCGTTCACCACTGTTCCTTGTCCACTGCAACCCTCTGTCTCACACACTTGGAGCTCAGATATTATAGGCCAAATACAAATCCTATTCAGTGCCTGGTCTACTCATCACTCCTTTTCCGCAAAGCATTCCAAGCCATTGTCCACAATTTCAATGTTCTCACTGTTCCACCTAGAAAAAGTCCATCTATGGGGCACCTGGGTGGCTCAGTCGTTAAGCGTCTGCCTTCAGCTCAGGTCATGATCCCAGGGTCCTGGGAGCGAGCCCCGCATCGGGCTCCCTGCTCAGTGGGAAGCCTGCTTCTCCCTCTCCCACTCCCCCTGCTTGTGTTCCCTCTCTCACTGTGTCTCTCTCTGTCAAATAAATAAATAAAATCTTAAAAAAAGAAAAAGAAAGAAAAGGAAAAGTCAATCTAGGTCAGTCCTTAATAAGAAGCCCAGGGTATTTCTATTTAAAAATCGGGTACAAGAACTGGATTTAAATATCACCTATTACTGGGTGCTGTGAGGTTTGCCGGCTGCTTACATTGGCATTGCCAAAGCTGTCAATCAACCCCCAGCCACTAGGCACTTCAGGAACCAGACAACAGACTTAACAGTTGAGAAAATGACTTAATCTATTCAGCTATGAACTCAGAGGATCAATATAAACTGAAAATAACCATAGAGACATTTTAAAATCCAGAGATTAATGGACAATAACCTTAAAACAGTCATAATGCAGGCCCAGGCACAAGGTGTCATTATGATAAAGACTAAATGGAAGGTCATTTTTAACTAATTGATACTGCCCCAAGAGGATGGATGCAGTAACAAGTAAATGACATTTATTTTTACCTTTCCTTATCATTTCATGTCTTACTTCCATATGGTAAAGAATAATTGTAATTCCTTACTACCTTACATACTTTAAGATATCTCTTAGCCCTCTGTGACATACATAACAGGTGACATTGAGACATGAGGTTGAATGCACGCTGAATAAAATAAATTTTAATTGAAGTGCTTCTTTAAATTTATGGGGAAGTATGGTTGAGTTTCATCTTAGAAACTGGTATCAGTCTTAAAGTAAACAGTATAAATATGTCTAAGATGTTTTTGTTTTGATTTTTAACTGAAAGATAAAGCCAAGCCTGAAGTTTCCATTATACAGTCAAAGAATTGAGATTATTTGGGTTGGGTGATAAGCCACATTTTTAAATATTTGGGATTTAATCTTCTTTGGGATTAAAAAACTGGCATAAAAAATACCAATATTAATGTTCCATTAGGTGAAATCAATTGGTTATGTTGTTGTTGGACAAGAAGAGCAGAACCTTCTTCATAAATATTGCTCAACTGTGTAAAAACAGTGATCCCTATGGTTTTCTGTAACTTTTCAGCATTAAAATGCTAAGATTTTGTCACATATTTCTCCCACCACCATCCACATCTCTTTATTGGCCTAATGCTCTCTCTCGGTGCTTTGTTTTTCACTGACATATAAAGTCTTTAGATCTTGTTCCTATTCAGAGTAATAACTTTCATAAATCATCCATTGTACAGTGCTTGTCATTTATTATGGGTTGAATTGTGTCCCCCCAAAATCTGTATATTGAAGCCTAACTCTCAGTATCTCAAAATATGACCTTATTTAGAAATGGGTTCATTGCAGACATAAATAAGATGAGGTATTAGGGTGAGCCCTAATCCAATATGACTGGTGTCCTCATAAAAAAAAAAGAAAGAAAGAAAAGAAAAGAAAGAGAGAAAGAGAGAGAGAGAAAGAAAGAAGAAAGAAAGAAAGAAAGAAAGAAAGAAAGAAAGAAGGAAGGAAGGAAGGAAGGAAGGAAGGAAGGAAGGAAGGAAGGAAGGAAGGAAG
>NC_058403.1:115816231-115962283 GCF_002201575.2 Neomonachus schauinslandi
AAGGAAGGAAGGAAGGAAGGAAGGAAGGAAGGAAGGAAGGAAGGAAGAAAGAAAAAGAAAGAAAGAGAAAAAGAAATTTGGACACAGAGACAGACATACGTAGAGGGAAAAAATTTGAAGAAATATATGAAGAAGAGGACCAGAAGAAATTCTTTCTCACAACCCTTGGAAGGAATCAATCCTGTTGACACCTTGATCTTGGACTTGTAACCTCCCAAACTGTAAGGCAATAAATTTTGACTGGTTAAGCCACCCAATTTATGTGTTTGTTATAGCAGCCCAAGAAACTAACACACCATTTTAAGCATCATACAGTTTTTCAATTAAATCCAGAATTCTAGAACTTCACTCAAGAGCCATATTACATTCAGTATTCAAGTTAATTTTTCTAGATGAAAGATTCCTTCTTTTTAAAATATATCTTCTTACAGAAATCTCTTTTTTGGGGGCACCTGGGTGGCTCATTCAGGTAAGCATCTGCCTTCGGCTCAGGTCATAGTCCCAGGGTCCTGGGATCGAGCCCCGCATTGGGCTCCCTGCTCTGCGGGAAGCCTGCTTCTCCCTCTCCCACTCCCCCTGCTTGTGTTCCCTCTCTCGCTGTGTCTCTCTCTGTCAAATAAATAAATAAAATCTTTAAAAAAAAAAAAAGAAATCTCTTTTTTCCTCCATTCTTTCAGATTCCCAATCCTTACTTGAAATGTCCATTTCTGAACATTTTTCACTTTCATTTTCTTTAGAAACAGCATGCAGAACTAGTTGTGGCAACCTTGATGTCACTGACTCCCCATTTCCTCACTTGCAAAATGTATTAAAAGTTATCACACGGGATTGTTTTGAGGATTAAACAGAAGAACATACATGAAAGTGTTTGAATTGCTACTGATGTTTCTGTGTCCTCTGCAATAGCCTAACAATTCATAGAATTATAGTAACTGTTTTTGTCACCTTAGACTTCAAGTGGAAGTTTCCAGAAAGAGAAGATAACAACACTGGAATCTTTCTCCTGTGTCGTCACTGATGGTCAAAGGTCATCATCATATAATATGATTTATATTATTTTTTTCTTATCCTACAACATTCACACATCCCTGGTGATGTTCATCTTCATGTCCTGACCTCACACATGAGCAGGAAAGATTTTTCTGCAGTTTATCCTTATCAGCCTGACATTTAATTACCCAGAGAAGCTTAGTGTCATCTGTGAACTTAAAGATTTTACTGGGCACTTCTTCCCAAACACTTATAAAAACCTTAAGTGCAGCCAGTCCTGGCAATAATCCCTGAAGCAGGGGCTCTAAACCTGAGCTCTAAGAATAGGGTACAGATGTGCTGAGGTGCAGATGTCTGAGGAACAGCTTCTTCCAGGAACTTGAGTAGACAATGACAACATTATCATTTTCCATAGGTGTTGTATAAGAAAAATTGGGAAGTGACACCTCAAAGATGGCTCCTGTCAAGGTCATTTTATTCATAAAGGTAGCTGTTTGTGCCCCTGCCTTTTTCCCATCAATAAACTGGGTGTCTAGCCATGAAACCATATTCTCCAGAATTTCTGTGCAATTTGTTGAGCTGTTGAGCGTGTGTGTGTGTGTGTTCTATGTCTATTTTTAGTGGACTTCAGCATAGACGATTTTCAGACGTACCGCAGTAATGACAACTGAGAATCACAGGAGAGATGAAACTCAACGGAATGTGCAGACTCAGTCACGTGGATAAATAAATCAGAAGTGAAGGTTAAAGAGCTCAGATGAGGTATCACTGTCAGAGCTCAACCGATGAAAATATTTTATGTTCCTCATGTGGAACAGTATCATTATGGAATCTACATACATTCAGAAGCCTTGTAAACATAACCTTTCTTTTACATCTACCGGATATTCCTTGGGCCAAAAGGTCACGTCAGTTGAGTACTTTTTGTTTTACATAAGCCTGGCCAAAGCAAAGCTTTCTGAAAAGATAACAACTCTTCTCTCAGAAGATAATGAAGTGGGGGGAGGGGGCAGTCTTTAGTGTGAGGATAGGAATTCCCAGGGAAAAGGTGAAGGGGGAGCAAATGCAAGCAAGGCTGGAACATGTGTTAGAAATCTAACAGCCTGGATAGAGGAGTGAGCAGGTTCATCCAATGGCTGGGAACTTAACCCTGCCATAGGAAGGGTTCACTAAACAAATAAAAAAATTAAAGAGCAACAGTGAGAAAGAGAGAGAGAAAGAGCACAAAAATGAAAGCAAGAGTGAAAACAAGAGATATTAGGGGAAAAAAAAAAACCCATGGTGAGGCTATCCAATTCATGTCTTGTAGTAACACCTGTTTCTATGTGAAGACAGCTCCTATATATGCCAGGGGCAAAATCCTGTTTGAAATTTAAAAACCGTCTGCGTGTGCATGTGCGTGTGTGTGTGTGTGTGTGTTTGTGTGTGTGTACCCTCAATATTCTAGGTAGATAAAATTCTGTGTCTAGAGAAAACTATAAGAATTATTTGGAAAGCCAATTATTGATGCATATTGTGATGTCATAATCATTGTGCTTTTGCAGTGCATCAGAAGCAAGAAACTCAAGCATATAACCTCTCTGGGGTAGGATCCCAGGTGAGAGGAGGCTGAAGAGAAAAGGCAGTACTGAGCAACTTGTGAAATAATGTCCCTGTCCTATGAGACTTGCATATGTGCCAAGGGGAATTTTTCACTAATTGCCTTTGTGGGAGTCTTTGAGATTCCCTCTCTACCACCTCCTACTATAATACCGGTAATGCACAGGGTGTCTGCACCATGCTCAGCCTCAGAACCCACAGAAAGGCCCTTACTGGGCTACGTCACCCCAGGATTATTTTGAATGGATTTCCTTTCAAAATGGCCCCACTCGGGCTCCCTCCCAGGTGGGTGGATAAGGGGTTCCCTTTAAGACTCTTCCTACTTGATATGATGTGAAAGGAATCTACCCCCACAACAGAAGGGAAAACTCACAGTAGGCCCATAGTCTCTCCAAAGAAAATCTCCCTCATCCATTTTGTACCTCTATGCTTTTACGGTTGGAGGTGAGTCATCACTAGTGTGACAGAAATCAATTTAACTATCTTTTATAGCACATCTTGGTTAAAAAGGTTTGGCACCTTTCTTTGAAACTTGTGGGATACTTGACATCTACTGTATTATTCCTGGCCTTGGGGGCTTCAACCAAAAATGAAACACAAGGAGTTCTATTTTTTTTTTTTTAAAGATTTTATTTATTTATTTGACAGAGAGAGACACAGCGAGAGAGGGAACACAAGCAGGGGGAGTGGGAGAGGGAGAAGCAGGCTTCCCGCGGAGCAGGGAGCCCGATGCAGGCTCGATCCCAGGACCCTGGGATCATGACCTAAGCCGAAGGCAGACGCTTAACGACTGAACCACCCAGGCGCCCCACAAGGAGTTCTATTTAATTCAATTTTAAATTGCCATATTCGAGGTTAAATATGGTCTACTTAGGTAATTTCATGTTTCAACATAACGAACATCTTATGTATCAGTTTTCCCCTCTGTTCTATTACCACCTAATTTTTGTCAAAATGGAACTTGTCAGGCATCGCTTTTCTGTCAACCAGAAATTTTTAAGAGTGACCCAAGGAAAATACACATACTAAACTCTTTACTTCCTGAAATAGTGGTTCTTCAAACAAATGGACAAAACACACACCTCATTCGATGTTCTCAAAATTACAGTCTTCTGGGGTGCCTGGGTGACTCAGTCATTAAGCGTCTGCCTTCGGCTCAGGTCATGATCCCTGGGTCCTGGGATCGAGCCCCGCATTGGGCTCCCTGCTCCGCGAGAAGCCTGCTTCTCCCTCTCCCACTCCCCCTGCTTGTGTTCCCTCTCTCGCTGTGTCTCTCTCTGTCAAATAAATAAATAAAATCTTTAAAAATAATAATAATAATGATGGCCACAGGGGCGCCTGGATGGCTCAGTCAGTTAAGCGTCAGACTCTTGGTTTTGGCTCAGGCCATGATGTCATTCATGGGTGGTGGGATAGAGCCCCTATGTGGTTGGGCTCCTCCCTCAGCAGGGAGTCTGCTTGAAAGATTCTCTCCTTCTGCCACTCCCCCCACCCCCTGCTCTCTTTCTCTCTAAAAATAAATAAATCAATCTTTTTAAAAAATAATGATCGTCACAACTGCTGGCCTATGACTTTCACCTAAGCTCACATTCTTCAAAATGTGTCTTTACTTCTATGATCTTCTATACCTTTTATTATTTGTACCTCTCATTTACTAAAAATGAGAGGTATAAATATGTTACTTGTTTTATCTTTTTGACTTATGGTGCAATTAAACTGTCATATTTATTTCTGGTCCCCTAATTTCTGTAGAATCTATGTTCCTTGCCTACGGCAACCTGCAATACACTACAGTACATACAGTTCTGTATTCCCCCTTGTGCCTCTCTGGCCTTTACACAGTGGAAAAACTCAGTAAATGCATGTTGAGTGAGCTAATGAAGGCTACTGCTCTTGAATGCTGAATTTCCAATGTTTGCCTTATTCTATTTGGTGAAGTATCAATTTTTAAGATTCTTCAAATCAACCTATCACAACAGCTGGACAAAGTTACCTTTTTACATTGCTGGAAGAGTCCTAGGCATTATGTTTAACTTTAAGACTTACTTGATTTATTGTTCTGACCTTTTAATTCCTTGCAAAAATGAGATCCTTTAGATATACTCATCTTAAGCTAAAACCAACAAGAGAATTTGCCTAATGTTTAGTTTAAAGAAAATGGAAGTGTTGTATGAAGCACAGTATGATCTCTAAGAATTCCTTTGTCACCTCAGGATATATAAGAAGTTGAATAATCATATCAGAATGACAAAGATAGTAAGTGTAGGATTGTACCACAGCTTTTGCAAGATAAACTATCCCAAGAATATGGAGAAACCATTGTTTGTTCTCTTCCTTTAGCTGTTATGAAAGGAAATTTTTTGAGAGCAAATACTGCATTGTTAAATTCCAAAAGTTTACATCTTACTTCAAGTAATCTGTGTGTTCATTTAGAATCAAACTACAGATTTTCCCAGAATGAATAACTACAATTTAGAAATAGAGACAATCTTATAAAAAGACTAGATTTAAAACAAGATACTCTATCCATGATTGCTGGTTATTTTTCTAATAGATGTTCTTTTTCTTCTGTAGCTCAAAGGAGAGTTACTCAAATTGTTTCATCTGCATGGTTTTTAATGAAATTTACTGATTGAGTTGATGATTATATTTTCAGCAATCAATGAGTGTTAGATAATGTAGACCTCAACAGCATCTTCTTTGCAAGAATTCCAGGAACTCTTAATTCTTTACAGAATATCTGTGCTAAATGGAAACTGTCAAAGAGAAAAATGAAAGAAACTTAAATATTCACAAAGGGATGAATTTTTATAAATGGCAAATGTTTTGCAGGACTAGTAGAGATTTGCTTACATTTATAAGGAAATATGCTATCAAAAAATTGAATATATGAACATTGTCTTTATTAACCAAGCAATACCCTTTTGTCAGTAAGTAGATGTTTAAATGAGACAAGTCAGAAGAATTTGGAAATAAGAGAAATAGATTATACTGTGAAGCCCCACTAACAAATCCACTCAAAGGAGATCAGCAGAGATAAGCAAAGTCACATAAAAGAAACAGAAATTCGTTCAGGTGTATAAATCTAATTATAATCAAACTGAAGTTGTGAACATATTAAAAAAAATGAATGTCAGTCAAAATGGAGTTGCTATAGAAAATGAGAACCATGAAGGTAAACATCCAAAGTAAAAATTACATTCATCAACTGCATTGGAGTGTGCAAGGAAGATTGGAAGGAATATTCCTATCACTGTGTAAATAAATGAATTGGAATTAGCTTTAAACCATTACACATTTAAGTCATTAACTAACTGTCCCTGTTCTAATTCTATGATCACAAACAAATCCACTTTATATTTTGGCTTCCCAGAATGAGCTGGTTTTTCTATCATCAATATTGTGGTCCATACAACAGTTACTTTGCTTGTTATAAACAAAACAACTGACATTCAGGGTTTATTCACCAGTTTCAAGGACTCTGATTAGTTCACCAATATGATATCTGTTCTTTATGAAGCCTCTTGGAAGCCAGGCAGCAGCCTTCTCCTGGCTTTCATAAACGTTTCGAAGTGTTATGGGAAAACTAAACCTTTTAGACATTCAAATTTCTCTATCTGTATTCTAGTCTAATCTATAAAACCCCACAGTAGGTTGTCTATCTAAAATGAAGAGTAATCACAATCAATCAATCCTACTAGTACTCCAACTCCATTTTAAGTTTTATTTTACAGCCCTTCTGAGAACTATTGTGTACCATTTTTAAAATTACCAAAAAAAAGGTATTACATGAAAACATTAATGAACTTAAAAAGTTTTCAGCTTGTGAATGTGTTTTATATGGGGGGATAAAAAAAATGCCAAGAGCAATTCAAATTCAGGTGTCCATGTGTTACACTTGAGCGAGCAGAATATGTGGGCATGCTATATGTGTTATGTGGTCAACAAAACATACCTAAAATTTAAGTATGTGAATTTATTATGTCTTAGAATAGAAGTTTGTAAAAGGTGAGGAGACTGTCAGGTATGCCTCCCACAAAACAATGAGCTCATAAAAGATGTTCCTAAAGTAGAAAATTATTTTACTAAACATAAAATTTTGTACCTAGATTGAAAAAAAATTTGAGAAACTTATAGTTAGGTTTGTAATACTTGGCATAATAATATAATTGAAGAGGAAAAGCCTTCTAATATTTGAACATTATAAGCCTCTGTCCATTTCATACAAATTTTCTATATTAGTAAAGACTACTGAAATCACAGAATGGTTTTGGCAAACCAGAGACACTTCAAACTGTCCTGACCATGTATAAGTCAGGATAGTCTGGGTTATGCCACAATAACAAACAAGCTCAAAAATCTCAGCACAGGTATATTACTTATGCTATACATCCACTGTAAGTTGGCTAGGCTTCTGCTCTACATAATTGCATTCCTTAGTCTATGGCCCAGGCTGATGGAGCAGCCATTGCCAGATGGCAAGGCAGAAGAAAAGAGAACATAGTGAGGCATCTATTGATAGGAAAGTGAGATCCTACCATGTGCCCAGAAGGAGGGGAACAAAAAATAAACCCTAAACACAGCATTTGTTAACAGCACTAATGACTATGAAAGGATAAAAAGCAACGATAATGTGTACAATTACTGTCACAATCTCAACAAAAAAACTGCCGAATTGAATGGGAAAAGCTCTAGGAATGAAAAAAGGCCATTAGTGTTTAAATAGAAATAAAATGTGAGCAATGTCTTTCTTGCTGTGAAACAACTTATAGAGTTGAAGTTGTGCACTAGGTGAAAGCAAAAAGTAAAGAGGGCCAAATTTAAGGCTATTTATATTCTCTTCACAGGATTACAGTAGGATTCTTTTAATCACAATAAGGCAGAACTTCTAGGATATCAAAGGACAGGGGCCAGGTGCATGGTTTCCCTCCCCTTTTATTCCTTTACACGTGACATGCCGACACTCCTCTCCTCTCTGCTGAAAGCCCTCACCCTAAGTGATATTCACCAATGCTCACAGCTACCCTGGGCCCCAAGTACGTACCTTGTTTGGGGGTTAGAGACACATGGGGATATTGTCTGAGGCACCGCCCCCCACCAAAAAAAAAACCACTACCAGGATGACCTTTCTGGCAATGGAGGACAGCAGATGTTCTGACCTCTAGTCTGATTTCTGCCAGAACAGAAATTATAAATGGTTTATAAGGGGCATCTAATCATATTTTATGTCTGCCTTTATTTGAGACACAAAGAGACATGTTTCTTAATTTTCTAGGAGGGAAAAAAGCAAACAACCAAGCATAATTCCTAGACAAAAGGATTCTGTGAAGAACTTGCAGGTGTTATATATTCTCCTCTCGCATATAAATATGTAGTCTATCTTGAGGAAAGAGCACATAGACTTTGAAATACATACGTAGAATTATGGACAACACTCAGAGTCCATGTATCCCATCTGCTTTCTAAAAAATAAAAAAGGAAATTTGTTACATGACAATGTTGTCTCAAATTCCATTTATGGGATTTTACTAAGGCTCTTCTTTAATGTAGGTCAGGCAAATACACTAAGCTGTAAGGACAAGACCTTAGAAATGTTCAAAATGTTCGAAAGAAGGTAGTGTGGATAATTCCCATAAACAACTGCAAAATTCAGGAAATGAGACTGACCACTGATTTTCTACAAGATACACAATAAAAGCATAAAACCTTTGCCCTGAGTCCTTGCTACCTTTGTAAGTGCATGTATGTATGCACTTCTCTTGAGCATGTTTATAGGGTAGAACTTGAAAGTTACAGTGTATCCCTGTATTTGTTCTACCCATAGTGTTTCAGGGTAGTGATATCACTACCTACTCCTTCTAGTAACATACGAGTTTCCATGACATCTTCATATACACTTGTTATCTTTATACATACAATGGTCAAGAAGATCATTGCTATCTGTGATAGAATTCTAAGATGGCCCCATAATCTCAGACCTGGTGTTATTTCTATAATTTTGCTATACTACATGGTAACAGGTTTTTAGCAGACATGATTAAGTTACTAATCAGTTGACCTTAAAATAAGGAGATTACCCAGGTGGTCCTAAACTAGTCACATTAGCCCTTTAAAAGCAGAGCATTTCCAGAGCACCTGGGTGGCTCAGTTGGTTAAGCATCTGACTCTTGATTTCAACTCAGGTCATGATCTCAGGGTCCTGGGATCAGCCAGTGGGCTCCCAGCTCATTGGGGAGCGTGCTTGTCTCCCTCTTCCTCGGCCCCTCCCCCTGCTCCTGTGCTCTCTCTAAAATAAATAAATAAATAAGCAAACAAACAAATAAATAAAAACAGCATTTCCTCTAAGTGGCTGCAGAAGAAGAATTCAGAGAGATTCAAAGCTTAAGAAGGATTCAACAAGAGAGAGATACTTTGTTGCTGTAAAGGAGCTAAGAGTAGGAAGAAAATAGTCCTACAACAATGAACTGAATTCTGCCAAAAATCTGGGTGAGGTTGGAAGCAGATTATTCCCCAGAACCTCCAAACAAGGGGCCAGCCTGGCTGCCACCTTGATTGTGGTGTGTGAGACTCTTAACAGAGAAACCACCCACACTGATAAACTTTTGACCTATCAAACTGTGAGCTGATAAATGGGTGCTATTTTAAGTTGCTAAACTTCCATGATTTGTTACGCAGCAACAAAAAACTCAAACACTATGACTAACCAGGTAACACGTGACCTAACCAACCTCTGCTCAGCTCTAGTCGATTGTTGTCATAGGAATGTGGGTTTGTTGTTTCCCCCATGTTCCACTTTTTATGTGATGCTAAAAATTGATATTTTTAGATTAAATTTTCTAATATTTTTGAAAATGGCAAGTAATTCAATTATACCAGAAAAAAAATCACTATGCAGACCAAGTAAATGACATCTGAGGGTAGCCAGTTTGGAACTCTGGCCTAGCAGTTCCTTTCAATTCCAATGTTCCATGATCTACTAAATGAATGTTATGAAGACTTTTACCTTTTGTTTTAAATAATAAATATTGAAAATGTTGTAATACTCTAAATGGCTTCTAACTTTTCTTCCAGATAAGATTTATGATTACTAATGCATTATTCTTCCTTACGAGATCTCTTCCTGTGCAGATTACAGGAATTGAAGTTTACCTTAAAATTTTGCTACAGTAAACCAGACAAACAATTCAAAAATAAGAAATATCTACATTGATAAATAACCTTTTTCTCTAATAGAAATATGAAAATAATCTGTATAAACGAAGGAATAGCTGTATCTTTCTTCTCATCCACAGAAGTTGTAGTTAAGAGTGTGATCCTGGGCAAGTTCCTTAACATGTGTCAAATTTCTTGATATATAAGATGAACTTATAGTAATAAGTAACTAATATGGTTTTCATAAGAATAATATGAGTATGTCTGAAGTACTTAGAATGTTGACTAGAACATCGTGTTCAACTAATATAGTAATCTGCAAACAGAGGCATGAGAGTTCTAAGCATAGAGGAGATCATGCTTTGGTAAGGGATATTCATTACCTTGATGTTGCCTCCATACTCCCTTGTTTGGCTTTCAATCTCAATCTAGCTCCAGTGTATCTTTTCAGACCCCTTGTCTGCTTTAGTGCAAACTGACTGTACAGTCCAACTCATCCAACTGCTCAACATTTCTTAACCCCATGATGCATCTTCCCTCTCATTTAGATCTCACAGTCTAGAATACCAAGAATTCTGTTTCTCTTTGTCCATCCTAGCTGGCAAACCTATAGACAAGTCCTCCACAAAACTTCCCCAGATTCTGCAGAGACTCAACTGCTTATTTCCATAGTAAGTGTCTAAACTTCAGGTAAAATTTAGTACATGGCTGATATTTTGCATTATACTCATTTACATATTGATCTGTTTCACTTATGGATAAATTCCTTACCAAAAAAAAAAAAAGTGTATTTTAGTTGTGTTCCTACAGAGCTTACTATGAGGACTTCTATATGTTAGGAACTCAGTAAATGTTAATTGAATTTAAAATGTTCAAAAGAAGTAGACAGACCACTCAACAATGAACAAAGATAAAAGGAGAAAGAGATCATTCAATATTTATAGATCATAAATTTAAACAGGTTTTAGTCTGCCCATTTTTAAGAATTTTGTGTTTGTTTTGCTGTATGTGCCTTTACTTGAATATTCACCTTTACAGGCTTACAAGCAAAATTACTACCAGGATAAGAAGGCTGAATGAAATCATTCCAAACAACATAATTATGTTTATATCCTCTTGAAAAGTTTCCAACCCTTAAATAAGGTAAACTTCCATCACAGCATAATAGCCTTGTAGCAGGAGAGACTTAACTTGGGATTCTAATGTATTACTTCATTTGGCCAACAGCTGTTTTTACTAAATTTCTGCCTCTCTGCAAGTAATCACATATAACAGTAGTCTGCCAATTAAGACATGGATGGTTCTCCCACTAATTTTCTTTGCTCTCTTATCTACTGTAAGTGAAAATACCAGATTCTCACTTCCTGGGCCTTACTTCCAGCTAGGTTACAGATTTATAAGCAGTGCTGGTCAAGGGGACCTTGTTGTAGGTCTGCTGGAGATATCTGGAAAAGGTTTACATCCACAATAAAAAAAAGACCTCTTTCTGCCTTTGAATATGTTGTGTGAGGGTCCGCCTTTTGCCCAGCAGTTATTTTTTTAGTCACAAGAGGACTAAATGAAAGAGGACACCTGAAAACTAAAGCCATGTCACCAAAAATAGATGACAGAAGGACAGGAAAAACACCCTTGTCCTGAATAACACAGCTTTGCCAGAAATTAAATCCAAAGACCTGCCAATTCTGGACTTGTTTTTAAGTTAGATCGTAAGTCCTTATTGTTTGTCCTTTTATGTTTGGTATTGCTTTACTTGCAGTTGAAAACATTCTCACAAATATGCAATTTCCTCCACATAGTCCAGATCTTGCAATAAGGATACAAAGTCTAAAGTGTTTCCCGAATGATACAGTGTTTATCACGAAGCAGACTAAAACTGGTGTTTCTCAACCGGAATTTTTTTCTCTATAAAATCCCAGTTAACAGTAATATTCAATCATAATAAAATGATGACTTAAGGGACATTTAAACTGAAATTATGTGACTGTCTTTATAAACTGTAATACTTTGAAAGATAAAACTAATGGCAATCTTATGCAGTTAAACATTACTATCTTGCTAATCCTGGCCCTCCCTTGTGATTTATAACTCACTGAATATTGCTAATAAATATTCTAGTGTAATGCCTGGCGATAATACTTACTCTGTGAGAAGGACTGTATCAGCTTACCTCCAAATGAAACAGCAAGACATTTGAGCTAGAAATTTTTCAATTATTTTATGACAAAGAAATTGAAGAAGTTTCTACTTCAAAACTCAATTGATGTATATTGCTCAATTTTGGTTTGTTTGCCCTGAGGACTTATTTAGCCAGACTAGAAATATGTAGGGCACCTTTTCATGTATACAGCCATGCCTAGACAGTCCTGTTCACTTCAGGCGAATTAGCAAGACTCCTAACTCTAACATTCCTATCATCTAAGGCAGATATCCCCTACCTGTACCAACAAAAGCAGATAGACCAGGGGAAATAGAATATATATTTGGCTTAAGTAAGAGAAAATAGAAATCCTTTAAGATGTACAATTAGCAGTATAAGGATTTACTGTTTGTATATTTTACCTACTAACAGACCTTATTTCGTCCTTTCAAAATGAAAGTTGTACAATAACTGGTTACGATAGAATGGGGGCAAACAGTGGCTAACTACACATTAAAGTATGTGGAATTCACTCTTTGTTTTGGAAGAGAGGGACAATAAAATTTTAATGCCTTCCTTTTTGGGTAAAAGAAGGTGGCTCAGTTAGAAATAGGATTACACATGACTGAAATTTCAACTCAGACAAAGTTAAGCTTAAAAAAAAAAAAAAAAAGGAAACCTATTGGCTCAGGTAACTGAAGAGATTAGACTAAGGTTCTCATTCAGTTTGATCCAAGAATGCACTCAGTATCATCTAGACTTGGTTCCTCTGCTTGAGTTTGTTCGCAGGTTCCTATGTGGCCTCCCATGGCTCCAGATTCATATCCTCCTCATTACTAACAAGATCAAGAGAGAAGCATGATGTCCTTCTTTCAGTGATTCCAGAAAAAGTCTCCTTAAATTTCATTTCCTCTGACTGGGTCTCAGTCCATTCCTAACTCCAGTGACCAGAGCAATATAGTTCCAGTGAGCCAGGAGCCCAAAGTGGACATTTCTGCACTGAATTATAGGAGGTGAGAACAAAAGAGGGATTGTTTACCAGAATCAAACTGTGGATTTATTACCAAGAGGGGAAACAATAGGTGCTGAGTATCAAAGATGTCCACTATCATCTTTTCTTTTTAAACTAGAGTTGAAATAAAACTAAATTGACATATTGGCCTACATTCTTTGGATACACAAAGAAGTAATAACTTAGTTGTCATGTGACAAAAATCACTTTAAGTATGATTGAAATTACTCATTAGTCTCAAATCTTTCAGTATTAAAACTGAATCTAAAATATATTTTATACATATTACTTAATATAGTTACTTTCTTTTCATCAAAAAATAAACGATTTGGTGTGGTGAAGCCTACCATGAGGTCAACACTGCAAAGGTGTTTTCATAGAATTACAGAAGAAAAGACATGACTCCAGAAACCAAATTAAGTAACTGAGGTGAAAAGACTTACTTACATGAAGTGATGTTGACCAATGGAATGGAAGACTCAATCATGTAAAATTGTGTGTTCTGTGAAATAAGTAGGGGGGATATAGAAAATGTTAAAGATTGAGGCTTGAACTGGAATCTTCAAGGAATTTTAAGATTTAATGATATGAGGTCAAAAGATAGTCTAGGTGGAAGGAAAAATAGCCACCACCCCCCACCCACACCACCAAAAACCAAATAAATAAATAAATGAAACAGTGAATAAAATAAAATTGTTTTTTAGTGAGACAGCAAGGATGTCAGTTTTATAAAAAAAAAGAAGTGAGTCACAAAGTTCTACATCAGGAAACTGTGTAGTCCAGGTAAAGAATGACTGCCAGAATATGGTAAAAATGTGGGTAATGGAATCATGCAGACCAGAGCTCAAATCCCAGCACTGCCATTTAACAAGTGTGTGACCTTGAACCAGTTACTGAGCCTCTCTGTGCCTCATTGCTTTATTTGTTAATGAACGTTAAGAAAACCCATCTGAAAAGACTGTGAGGACTAAATGAGTCAATGCATTTGAATTCCGCACAGTCCCTGGCATGTGTGATACACGTAACAACTGTCAGTAGTTGTTCTTATTACTATGTGAGTGAATGTGATGAAAAGCAAAGATCCCGTGTTGGGCTCTTTTAGGAAAAAAACAAAACAAAACACTGCCTTACTCAATTCCTTCAGGTAACATACAGTAGTTGTGTGTTTTTAGGGAGTAAACATGGAAAGGAAGACAATGCATAGCAACATCTCAAAAGAACCCAGGGACCATCAGAGAATAGAAACCATAGCCAACCCGGCTTCACAGTAACCAGACCACCATACCCCAGTGTGGTTCAGGCTCCAGGGCTCTGAGGAGACAAGAGGTGAATGTGTTTCCTTCTCATAACAACCTAATTGCCTTCTCTGATGAATCCTTTTATCAAGATTCTCTGCTTTTCTCTTCCTCTCAGCTTCTGCTCCTACCTCCACTGAGCTGACTCTTCTCACACGGCCAGTGAAATCCTGAGAGAGGAGGTTGATTCAATAAGCCATTCCTTGGGGAGAGCATTTACCTCTTCACCTCTCTAGCTGCTGGCCTATGGATTGTCTGTCCTTGGGTCCAATGCCCATCTAGCTAGCAGTTGCCAGTGACCAGAGTGGCACCTAGAGAAGGCAGTTGTAGCATGAAGGAATTCGCGAAAGAAATCCTACAGATGGGACTGTGCATAGAAAGTGGGGTGTAAGACTTAGCAGATTGTATGAGGTGTGGTCTATCCAAGACACAGTAATTTAAAAAAATTAGCCGAGAAAGGGATAATAAAAGTGATCACTGGCAACAATTATTCAGGTAGTAATATGCTGAAGGCATTAAAGAGAAGGGTGCTTGGGTAAGGCAGGTCAGCAAGGAAGTTGCCACATTTATGGTGCTCTTCGATGTATGATGTGTGAACACCTGATCCAGGACTATCAGAGTGGAAATGGGGAGGTCAAGTTGACCTGAAATATCTAAACAACACTACTCTGACTTGATAGCTGACCAGCTAAGTGGTAAAGGCTCCTAGCAGAGTGGTTAAGAGCATAAACTCAGTGCTTTGAGAGTCTGAACAACATTGTTTAATGTTCATATTTTGTTATTTACTAACTGTGACCCTAATTGTTGTGTATCTACCCCAAACCTCAGTTTTAGGGTTATTCACAACAGCAGCTGTACAGTGTTAGTGTGTGAAGTGAATGAGATCATGCATGTGAAATGCTGAATGCAGAGTGTCATTTAATAAATGCTCGACTCATGTTACCCGCTTTCATTAACTCTCTAAGGAGAGAAGGAGTCCAACGACTCCACGAGATTTAGATCGAATCCATGAAAGAGTCTGAGGCCTCAGGAGGGAAACTGATCTTAATGCAGCAGAGACTGGGTTCTGCTTTGGATGTGCTGGGGCTTTGTGGTACAAAAATAGTTCTAGCTGGAAAGGCTGTGAGGGCACTGAGTACATGGAAGGTCATTAACTTAGAAGAAGAGAGAGAACAAGAGAATGATACTGGGAGGAAAAGATGATGATGTTGAAAGAGGACAGGTAAGCTCCCCAGAGAAAAAAAGCAGGGAGATCAGAGAGAAGAGGCCTGCTCCTTCCCCCAGCTAGAGGTTGATTCGGAGATATGCCAGGAAAGACAATGGAGAAGGCTCTGTGGGACAGAGTCCCAAGATTCATTTATAGGAACGTGTAATTTAAATAATTTGAACTATGCTTAAAATTATGTGTTTGTTTTTGGCCTTTTATCTCACTGCAAGAATATAATACTCCATAATTAACTGGAAAGTTCAATAAAAATGATTTTAATTTATATGAAGTGTTCTGTGAATACTTTCCTTCAAAATAAATTATGCAGAAGTAATAGCCCTTAAGCACTACATTGTACATAAGAATATTTAGGGGATTATAATACAATGATACACATTTTGAATTTGCTTACTTCTGTATGTTGTGTCATTTAATGCCATAACAGAAAATGGAATTCATTCTCACTGAAATCCATCAATAATTCTGTACTGTTTGCTAAAGAACACTGCCTTCCACCTATTTCTCAAGCCATAAACTTGATAAGAATCTCCTTCCTTTTTTCTCAGTGATGCTACCACCACACACACATAATCAATCACCAAGATTCATTGCTTCTATAATTAATTACCTCTCAGAATATTCACATTTCTGCACTCCCACTGCCACGGCCACAATCCAAGCCAAGCCAACCACCTTCCCTTGTGGGGACCACAGTCATGGCCTACTGCCACTTCCACTCTTGTCCTTTTCCAATCCTTCTCCATGTCATTATCTAGGGATACCTTGTGAAAACACAAATATAATCACAAATGTCCACTACTTACAACCCCACAAGTTCCTCCCCTAGGCTTTAAATGAACTCAAATCTCTTTGACACAACCCATATGGTCCTTCACATCTGGCTCCCATCTACTTCTAAAGCTTCATCTTTCACCACCCTGTTTGGCACCCTATGCCCCAGTCATACTCAACTCTTTCCAGTTTGTGTCTCATCCCTAATCATCTCCCTCGCCTCCTTGCTTTAGAGATACCTAAGATAGCTCTAACTATTCCACTTAAGTACTCTTCAAGTCTAAGCTTAAATTTCTTTCTCCAGTAAGCCCTGACCCCCAAATCAGGGTAGGTCTACAATGCTATCCATTCTATTTTTGCCTCTTACAACACCCCGTCACACTCATAACTACTTGTTTATTGTCTTTCTTATTAAGCTGCCCACCTATTAAAGGCTGGGACCATACCAGTTTTGTTTATAGCCCAAGTTGCAATAATAGAATCTACTGTTTACAAGTAACACAATAAATATTTATTGGCTAAATTGAATTTTTGGAAGAATATTATTAAACTAAATGGTAGTAAACATTTATATTATTGCTGAGTACTTCCATTAATCATTTCAGTTATTTGTCTATAGAGCCCATTTACATCATATGATATATATATATATATTACAAAATATAAACTAAAGGGCATATATATATGTGTGTGTACATATATATTTCAAATCAGATAATATTTACATTCTTTAAAATGGAGATATATAGGGGCTCCTGGGTGGCTCAGTCAGTTAAGCGTCTGCCTTTGGCTCAGGTCATGATCCCACAGTCCTGGGATCGAGCCCCACATCGGGCTCCTGGCTCAGCGAGGAGCCTGCTTCTCCCTCTCCCTCTGCCTCTCTCCCTGCTCATGCTCTCTCTCTGTCTCTGTATCTCTGTGTCTCAAATGAATAAATAAAATCTTAAAAAAAAAATGGAGATATATATTTTAAGATTGTGATTCCACATGCAAATTGGCTTCATAACAATTTAAATGATTTTAGAAATATGCAATACTCTTTTCTACAAATAAATCCTCTTTGTTACTAATTTCTTGGCCAAAAAGAAACTTAGTAGAATTTCTTCTGGATTCTTTCCCACAAACTTCTCTATAATTCAAATACTCTCTTTACAATCATAAATTAATATGATTTTTCCACTATAATAGTAATTTCTTAAGAGGAGGAATAAATTGTGTGACTTGGTGCTTGGATATTTCCACTTACGCTAGTAAAAGAGAAATAGCAGGGGACATGTCACAAATGGAAATGATGATTTATTGTCAAATGCGAGCCATATGATATGACAAGAATGAATGTTTGAAGCTAAGAGATACAGGAATTTCCTAGGAAATACATACCCCAGATATTCAAAGGTTATTGCAATTCAATCCTAAAATAATGGAGCCTAAATTATTAAACAGAATCTGTCTCAGACACCCAGAATTAGACCAGAAGCCAATTAAGTGTTTAATGCTATTGGGTATCGTGAACTAATTCTCCCAAACTCTAGGGGCAAGTTTCATTCCAACCCCGTCCTAAAAATAAAAAGCTAGAGACAGTCTTAGAATATTTTATTTTGTCTCAGGTTATTAATTGACTTGATTCACGCCCTTGTGTGGGGTGAGGGCAGTAGGAGACAGGCTATCACAGGGTAAAAAGGCACTTTAAAATTAATGATTTTCATATGGTGGTCAATGGGAAGTGTTTCTTTCTTTAGAACATTTACTTCAAAAATTAAAGCTGAGTAAATTTTCATGGTTTGTGTTAAAAAAAAATCTTTAGAAATACCATTTCACTCCAGCTAATGACCATGGGGCAGGAGGAGCAAGAGTCCAGCAAGGCCCCAAGTTCCCGGCCACCCAGGTTTTCCAGTTATGCAAGTCTTTCAGGCTTAGACTAGAATGAAATTTTCAGATTTAATTCAAGGTTAAAGCTAAACATCCAGGATAGTGCAGAAGTCAACATCAGAGAACAGAGGAACTGTATAATCTTTACCTCACAGTTTTGGACTCATCTTAGGGAAGGGATCAAAGTCCTACCTTTGCTCAGTGGGAGGAAGACAGACAAATGAAAAAGTGATTATTCCTGCTTATCCTTCTAAACACCCTTCTCTATATGTAGATGTCACCTTTTCCTGTTACCAGCTTGAGGCCCCAGCCCCTAGGGGCCTCTCACATCTCCTTGTTGAGACTCAAGGACAGAGGTGCTTTAATGTCTTCTGTTAACTCTGCTCTAATGTTAGCTCTGCCTGCTGAGGATGTAGGTCTCATTCATGCCTTTATCTCAGTTTCTAGTACCTCCATTCCACTTGCTTTTATCTGGAAGCAATTATATCCTCTTGTAAGAATTTGACTTCTCTAATTGGTTCAGCGGGCCACTTCACATGATGCTGAACATTGCCTTCATAACCACTCCAGTTATTTTAGAAATATATGAGACAGGACCTTCTTCTAAAACAGGGAGTCTATTGTCCCTGCTGGACCAGAGATTCAAGAAAAACCATCCTCTCTGGGCCAGAGAAACTGTCCTGACCAAAGCAGCCAATGATCCCCTAAAATCAAAATGAAAAGCTTCTGAGCTTTCAGCTTTCCATACTACATCACCACTGACCAATATGTTCCTTCTGGAATTCTCTCCTCCTTTGGTCTCCAGCATCACATACTCTCCTGGTGCTCCTCCAACACACCAAATAGTGGGCCACTTATTCTTAGTCACAGGGGAAGGTGCTTTCTTTTCTATCTAGCCCATAAATGGCCCTGAAGCATTACACTGGCTCATCTTCTGTTTTTATCCATTGCACTTCCTTACTCATATGCTGTCAGTTACCTAGAATATCTAGACTTCCTCATCTCTATTTTCAGCCTAGACCTCCTTCTAGAACTCCATGCTTATATACCCAACTGTCTCTTCAATATTTTGCTCAACTGTGCTACAGAAAATTCAACCTCAACATATTCAAAACAGAATGTTCCTTACCCCTTCTGTACTCCCCACCTTATGAATGGCACTACTTTCCACCATCAAGTCATGAAAGAGAAGTATGGCAGATATCAGGGTCTTCTCTTTTTTTTTAAGCAAATCCCATTGATTTGACCTCCTTAAATACTGTTTGTAACTTCTCCATCTCTCTCTCTCTTCCCTTCCTGGTATTTCATATGGGCATGCCTTCCTGGTCTCTTGACCATGTGATCTTAAATGGTCTCCCTGCTCATTTTATCTTCCTCTAATCAAATCTTCACTAAAATAATTTTTTTTTTAAACACGGACCTGAACATATTATCACCAGCTTAATGCCATTTGGAGGTTCTCTTAGCCCAGTGGTTCTCAAACTTTAGCAGGCACTGATCACCTAAATGGTTTGTTGAAACAGATTGTTGAGCCCTACCCACAGAATTTCTGAATCAGTAGGACTGGGGTGGCCTGAAAACGGGCATCACTAACAAGTTCCCAGGTGGTGGTGTTGATTATAGACTGAAATCACACTTTGAGAACCACTGGATAGCTTATGGTATACATTTTACACTTCATAGCATGGTGTACAGGGTGTTGTCAACCCATTTCTACAGCCATATCTCCCCACAACCATTATATTGATCTGATAAATGGGCTCCAGATATGTAAAAGTACCTCACTGCTTTTTACTTCTTTGCCTTTGCTTAGTTATTTCCTTTTTCTTCTCCTTTCCCTTTGCCTGCCTATTTAATATCCACTCATCTTTCAAGATCTAGCTCAAGAGTCATCATCTTCCCAAAACTGTCTCCACTCCCTCACCACACACACACACACACACACACACACACACACACAGGTAGAACTGTCTACTCTCTCCCTTGGACCTCATTTATGAGGTGAACCTCCTCTTGTCACAGAACATGTGTCACTTTATCATACTTAACTGTCTATCTTCCCCATTAAACTCTCATGCCTTAGACAGAAACTCTCTTCATAGTAGGTATTCCTCCATTACATAGAAGAACATCTATAATATTGTAGAAATGCAACATTTGATAGTTGAACTAAAACAGATGAATATAGGAGTTAAACAATTTTAAAAGCCTATGCACTTTCCCACATAGATTACTCTGTATCCTTGTGTAAGGAAAACTTATAATTTAGAAAAAAATATCCAAGGGCATATTATATTTTTAGTATAAGACTAATGTGGAGAAGAGAAGCAAAGCAGATTAAGCCTTCTTTCTTCTATTTAATGAATACAGACACTAAGAATAATTTGGCTAATGGAATATTAGGCCATACAACTGACTACATAGCAATTTCACAAGAATAAAAAGAATCCGGTAATTCTATTGTATTTTTTGCTATATTGAGTAAGGCCAGCATTAATTTACAATGCATTCACCATCCTTAAATAAAAAGGATCTAGACCATCTTTACAATGAAGAGAAACAATTCATTTTAAACAGGGCATTGAGTGGGTGGAAGGATTGGTTCAGACTATAAATTATTGAATGGCCAACCAAAATGAAATCTTTATATTCCTACTGGGTCGTTGACATAAATTCCTGTGTGTTTTATAATACATTATGCAAGTATTTTGAATAGTTCATGTATTTATACATTCATTATTTTAAAAATATAACACAAAATATAATAGCCAATAACGAGAGTGCAAAATATTGGACTAAGTACACTGGAAGTTTCAAAGAAAGGTCAAAACTACCCCCACCTTGTATTTCAACAGGGGCACTAGTGGTATTTTGGAAAGGACAATTCTTTTTTTTTTTTTTTTAACTTTTTTATTTATATTCAATTAGCCAACATATAGTATACTTAGTTTCAATTCTTTATTGTGTGGAATGGTTCAGTGCATTTCAGGATGTTTAGAATTCCTGTTACTCATCTTCTAAAATACCAGTGGCCTCCTCTGATATTGTAACCAAACGCCCCTACACATTCCCAACACTTCCTGGGGGTAGTACCAGCTATAGTTGAGATTTACTAACCTAGAGGTACCCCGACAAGGAGGCCCTTTGTGAAAAATTGTGACACTCTCACTCTCCGGCTGTCCCACCCTATTTTGAAGGGCATAAGAAAGAAACGAAGAATACTTTAAAATTTCTCATTTTTTGTTACGATTAACACTCATTTTACTCATGTAATTCACTACTTAACAAGCTTAAATGTGAATGGTAACGGTACTATCTAATACATAGTTACCAAAGGAATAAATACTTTTTGCACTGATGTCAGCTATTATAAATTAGACAATAATTATCATCTGGTCTGGACTCCATTGTTGGACAACCAACACACATCAGATAAATCATATGATTTGCAATAAAATACCACAATAAATTTCAAAAGGTTGAAATATTGGATAGAAGGTGCTCTGACCAAATTAAATTAAATAAGCAATCAATAATAAATAGCTCACAAAGCAAATATCAAAAAATTAAATAACACTTATCATTTATAAAAATTACAGATCAAAGAAGAAATCAAAAGAAAATTAGAAAATATGTTGAACTGAATAATGAAAATAAAGATCAAAATTTGTGGGATGCAGGTAAAGCAGAGGAAAATGTATAGCTTTAAATGCCTACATTGAAAAAGAAGACAGATTTAAAATCAATGATCTAAGTTTCTATCTTAAGAAGCTAATTAAAAATGGAACAAATTATGAGGAAAAAACAATAAAAAGAGCAGAAACCAATTAAATATAAAACAAGAGAGAAAATTGACTATAGTAAAAAGAATGCCCTCCCACAAAGATGTCTATGCCCTAATCCCTGAAACCTGTGAATGTGTTGGCTTATGTAGCAAAAGGAATTTTGCAAGTGAGATTAAGATCCTGGACCTTAAAACAGAGAGCTAATCCTGGGTTATCCAGGCAGGCCCCACTATTACATGAGCCCTTAAAAGCAGAGAACTTTCTCCAACTACAGCCAGAGAGATGTGGCAGTGGGGAAGCCAGAGAGCCTGGAAGTCTGAAAAGAAGCCTAACTGGACATGTCATTGCTGATCTAAAATAAAGAGGGCAATATGCAAGAAATTCCGACACCCTTAGGAGCTGAGAGAGCTCCAGTAACAGTCAGCAAAGAAGCAAAAGGACCTCAGCTGTACCAAGGACCTAATTCTGCCAACAACCTGAAGGACCTTAGGAGTGGATTCTTTCCCAGAGCCTCCAAAAAAGGAGCACGGTCCTGCCAACACCTCGATTTTGTCCTTGTGAGATGAAGCTGAGAACCAGCTGAGCCGTGCTGGACCCAGAATTCTGACACATGAATACTGTGAGAAAACAAACAAATAAATAAATAGTTTAAGCTACTCTGTAATAATTTGTTATGACAGCAGTAGAAAATTCATACAGTTAACAAATACAAAAGTGGGTTTTTTGAATGATTAATACAATTGACAAATACCTAGGAAGACCAATCAAGATAAAAAAGAAAACACAAATTACCAATAGGAAAAATAAAAGAAGGGGCATTACTACAAATCATATAAACATTAAAGGGTCAATAAGGTCATTTCATGTAAAACATTATGCCAACAAATTTAAAAAGTTAGATTAAAAAATGTATTGAAAAGCACAACTTGACAAAACTGATATGAAATATATATGTGGGGGGATTTTTATATATCATATGTAAAATAATATGTTAATATATAATAATACATGTACATATACATATCCTTATATTCACCAAAGAAATTGAATTTGTAGTCAAAACTCTTCCAATAAACAAACTCTAAGTCCTGATAATTTCACTGGTGAATTGTATTAAACATTTGAGAAAGAAATAATAACAATCTTACTTGAACTGTTTCAGAAAATAAAGAAGGAAGTGACTTTCCCTGACTCATTTTATAAGACAAGCGTCCATCGAAGGCTGACAAAAGTAAATACAAGAAAAATTATTTACCTATAATTTTGCACATAGATGAAAAAAAGTCTTAAGAAAATGTTAGCAAAAGAAGTCCAGAAATACAAATAAATAATGTACACAATGACCAGGTGGGACTTCTCCCAAGAAGACAAGAATCATTAAGTGATTCACCGTATTAACAGAGTTTTAAGAAAAGAAAAGCCATGTTATCATCATAGATACAGGAAGAGCATTTAAGAAAAAACAACATCTATTCATAATAAAAATCATAAACAATTAAGAATAGAAGAGAACTTCTCAAACTGATAAAAAGCATCCTTAACCTACACCTAACATTCATACTTATTTGGTTAATAACTGACACTCTTTCCCTAAGATTGGAAGCAAGGCAAGGATATCTACTGTCACCACTTCTATTCAACATTGTACTGAAGTTCGAGCCTGGTTTTATTCAGAAATGACATGATTATATTTTTAAAAATCCCAAATAATCAAAGAAAAAGGTATCAGCACTAGTAAGTGAATTTAGTAAGGTGACCTTTTTATAGGTCAATTTACAAAAACCAATTATATTTCTATACACTAACTTCAAATAGAAATGAAATTAAGCAAACAATACCATTTACAATAGCATCAAAAAGCAAAATGCTAGAAAAACTTTAACAAGCAACAGATAAGATCTTCACACCAAGAACTACAAAACACTGCTGAAACAAATTTAAAAATACTTAAATGAATAGAGAGTTCTACCATGTTCATAGCTCAGAGGAATCAATATTATTAAGAAGGCATTTATTTCCAAATTAAAACCTGTAGATGTAATGCAGTCAAACAAAATTCCGGTGATTTTTTAGCTGAAATCTGTAAGTTGACTATACAGAAGTCAATGGATTTAGAACAGCAAAATCAAAACAAAAAAAACCAAATCTTGAAAAATATTAATGAAGTTAGAGTTTTTCTGTTTCTTGTTTTGTTTTGTTTTTACTATCAGGTTTCAGTACTTGCTATAAAACTACAGTGGAAAGGACAATGCAATATGGGCACAGGAATAGACAAATGGGTCAATGGAACAGAAAAGAAGCCAGAGATCAACTCATATATATATGGTCAACTGATATTTAACAAGGACACCAAGGCAATTCAAAGAAGTAAAGGAAGATCTTTTTTTTAACAAATGGTGGTGGTACTAGATATGTGTATGGGGGAAAAAAATTTCCCCCAATGTCATACCATACCCCAAAATGATGTCCAGATGATCACTAACGTGACGAGCAATTTAAAACCTAAAAACCAAAATGTATAAACTTAAACTGATACTAACATAATGGGTGTCAACTATACTTTAATTTTAAAAATGCTGAAGTTGTAAAGCTTCAAGTGGAAAACAGAACATTTTAATAACCCTGAAGTAGGCAGTGATTTCTCAGTGAGGATCAAAAACACTAAAGATAGGGGCGCCTGGGTGGCTCAGTTGGTTAAGCGACTGCCTTCGGCTCAGGTCATGATCCTGGAGTCCCTGGATCGAGTCCCGCATCGGGCTCCCTGCTTGGCGGGGAGTCTGCTTCTCCCTCTCCCACTCCCCCTGCTTGTGTTCCCTCTCTCGCTGTGTCTTTCTCTGTCAAATAAATAAATAAAAATCTTAAAAAAAAAAAAAAACACTAAAGATAAATGAAAAATACGTAATCTGAATTTCATCAAATTAAAAACTGCTTATCAAATGATACTCTTAAGAAAGATAAAAAAAGCACAGACTGGAGAATACATTCTCAACCCAGTGTCCCGGTATTTGCATCCAGAGCAGAACACTTACAATTGAATAATAAAACACAATTTAAACATAGGTAAAAGACTTGAACAGATACTTTACAAAAATAAGATACAGAATGTTCAATAAGCACATGAAAAGATGTAAAACAGCTTAAATCATTAGGAAAACGGAAATTAAATTCACAGTGATAAACCACTTTGCACATCAACACCAAATATCGGCAAAGACGTGAAGCAAGTGGAACTCTACTACATTCAAGTGGGAGTGCAATATGATTCAGCCAATTTGGTAAACTGTCAATGTCTTATCATGTTAAAATTATACCTAACATAGAACCCAACAATCCAAATACTTAAACCCAAGGACCTGCAGAAGAAATGTTCAGGGTAGATTTATTCATAATAATAAGAAACTGGAAACAATCCAAAAATCCATCAACAGGAGCAGAAGAAACAAATTATGGTATATTTATTTAATAGAATGTTCATCAGTAATAAGAATTAACTAGTGATATATGCAATAACATGCTTGAATCTCATAAACAGGTAGTATACAAAAGAAGTCAAATGAAAGAATGATTTTATGACTCCATTTATACAACATTCAAGAGCAAACAAAAATAATTCATACCTATAGAAATCATAACTGTGATTGCCTATGAAAGGAAAGATAAATTAGAAGTTGGGGGAAGGATTTTCTGGTTGACGGACGCCTGAGTGGCTCAGTTGGTTAAGCATCTACTTTCAGCTCAGGTCATGATCCCAGAGTCCTGGGATTGAGTCCCACATCAGGTTCCTTGCTCAGTGGGGAGCCTGCTTCTCCCTCTGCCTGCCACTCCCTCTGCTTGTGTTCTCTCTCTGACAAATAAATAAAAATCTTTTAAAAAATAAATTAGAATTTTCTAGTTGAGATGGTGTTTACATGGATGTAAACATTTGTCAAAACTCACTGAATTATACATGTAAGATCTGTGTATTAAAAAAAATTCACCTCAATAGAAATATATTCCTTTTGAAAATCCAAAAAGGGGGAAGGAGGAGTTATCCAGTGAAATGTAGTAGAATTGAGAGACAATGTTTAAAGTCTATTTGAATGTAAAGATCATAAACTTTTAGCTATAACCCAAAAGGAAAAGTGAATCAAGGAATACAGGTATAGATTTCACTGTGCTTACTTAGAACATGAACATTTCAGCATTTATATTTTTAAAATTATAAAAAACATTTTATATTAATTATATATTATAGAAAACATATATTATACATATTATACATACATATTATATATTATAAAAACATATTAAAAATTTATATTTCAAATATAGTAACCCATTAAAATGTTTAAATTCTTATGACTGACATCCATCCCATGATTTATATATTCATAATCAATAAATAATATAGAGTATTTCCTTGAATTAATTTACTAGTCTATAAGAGTTTGGGATAAGAGATTAATTTAACCCTCAAAACTAGAATGTGCAAGTCTATCAGTGTTTTAGGAGTTTTTCTCCTCTAATAAATATATTTTTAAGGTTTAAATCTACTATTGGTATTAGTGTTGTGCATCTGTAGATATCTGGGCAAATGAGAGCACCATGTATAAATCCATAAAATATAATTTATGTTTTAGGATTATATCGCACAGCCCAGTTTGTAAAGGAGATGAAGCATGGGTTGTGAAGAAGGAGCTAAATAGCATTATTTATCTCATTGTGGAAGAACTTGAGATTTTCTATTTCTTAATATGGCAGGTTAGGAAAACTGGAGGGATGTATGAATTAAGACCTGCCTCTTGATCTGTAAGAGAAACCTTATAGGTGTGGATATCTTTGACACACATAAAAGAGTGAAATATAGCTACACCTGAAATAGTAAATTTCAATATGTAAAGGGTTATTCAATATATACTATTTCAATATATAAAGGGTTAACATCCTGCATTAGGAAGCCAAAATTCAAGTACTAATGATAAGAGCTAAAGCTGAATGAACTTTCACTATGGATGGGGATGAGCTTGAAGCAGCAGAGGTTTCCATGATTCACTGTGATGGAAATTGTTTTTCCCCTAAAATTTTTTCTCTTAATTTCAAACGTTTTCTCTTAGCCAGAAACAGTACTAGAAAAGCAAACAACTTCTCAATAAATGTGTGATGAGTGAATTCATGAAACAAATGAGAGTGTGGATAGGGAGGAGAGAAAGAGGGCTGCCATGGTGTACCTCTGGAAGAAAGGTGGTCCTATGGTCACAAAAGAAAACCTCTTGACTTGAGAAGGGTTGACACTGGAGAAGGTAAATTCTGGAAGAATGTCTTCTCACAGAATCAAGCAGTAAGTCCTAAAATTAGACACCTAACTCCTGCCCTCAAAGAATACTTAAATGGAACATCCTTTCCTAGTGTTACTAGGCTGAGAATATTTGGGAAATTTTTCATCTGTGTCATCAGATGTTCTAGCATCAGAGTCAGAAGATCCACTTAGCTGGCAGATGTCCCTTAGAGCTCAATCTCAACAATGCTCCTGATGTAAAGGACATCAGTGCTGGGATAATGAAATGGACATGAATAATCAACTGATAAAAAGAGGGAATAGGTAGGCAGGGTTCAGTTCTAATTTAAAGGTATGTCCTTCAGGGGTGCCTGGGTAGCCCAGTCGGTTAAGTGTCTGCCTTAGGCTCAGATCATGATCCCGGGGTCCTGGAACAGAGTTCCATGTTGTTGTGCTCTCTGCTCAGCGAGGAGTCTGCTTCTTCCTCTCCCTCTGCCTCTCCCCAGGCTTGTGCTAGCTCTCTTACTCACTCTCTCAAATAAATAAAATCTTAAAAAAAATAAATAAACAAATAAATAAAGGTATGTCCTTCAGAAGTCTGTCCAATATACAATATCATTTTTTTTTGCATTGTATTATGGTGGTAGAACTTTGGGGGAGGCACATAAAAAAAAATTTTTTCCCCATAATCCTCCAGAGATATGGCTTTTCTTTTTCAGCTCAGAAATTCATATTTGGGCAAATTTCAGCTTGGATATTTGCAGCCTATCAAAGATAATGATTTCATCCTTTGAGCTCTAGGTTCACTTTCTTCTTTAAGTCATAAGGATATTAATTTTCTTTTGGAAAGAGCACAGAAATTAAGGAGAGTTCTTATGGTCCCTCAAAAGTGGTAACTTACTCCCCAGCAGAGATGCCGGCTTCTGTCTTGTTTGAGCAAATAACTTACATATTCTGGGTTGTTGTTTTTTTTATTTGAAAACCAATTTCATTAGAATCAAATGGCATTTTTCAAGGTAGGGGTGTAGATGCTAACTCTGTGTGGTATTGAATAACCAACTGCATTGTCAGAAATTTTTAAAAGATGATGTTATTTATAAAACCTGTAATATAGAGGAGAAAGGGGAGCCTTTTTCAACCAAAAGCTGGAGACTCCACACTCCAGTTCCTTACCACACCAGAAGCAGGATTCCTTGTGTACAGGAGTACAACCTCAAACCTCCGCCCATGGCAGCAATAACGAGGACACCTCTCTCAGCAGCAGAGGGAAGGTTGACTTTGTAATCTTAAGTCAGCAACTTACAAAAGGCTATTTAGAAAGGGTTCTGCTAAGTTAGAGATGAAAGAGGCCACACCATCTATATAGTAAAATATTAATCAGTAAAGTTTTGATATCAGTAAAGGGTCACGGTGTGTTTCCAGGGGATAATAGTCTATAAATTGAGATTTTAATGTTTTGAATATGTGACATGAAGTGCTACTCCTTTCGGAAGCCACTTATTTCTTTAGCGATTCTTTAAGTGTAAAGGATTCAGGTTCAAAGAATTCTGGTAAACAATGCTTTCTATCCTGGGAGAGTATACTTTAGCAAACTGTAGCCTCTCTGGAAACTGCATTTAACTCCGTGCTTCCCAAACATGTGTAACCATGCAGCCCATAACACATACTTGCCTAACATGGAAATAACCTCCTTAGGACAGTCTTAGGAAAACACCTCAAATGATTTCTAAGATCTGATATGTATTCTGAAAAGAGGCTCAAACTGAGTAGACTTTGATCTGCAGCCTTCTAAACTAGTGCAAAACTAACAGAACAGTATTTCACTGGCTCCTTATGTGTTTCATATTTCCTCTCAAATGTTTTAATTGATCTTCACAGCTCCACAAAATGGGTTTTATCTCAAACTTGAGTTTTACCATTCTAACCTGATGCCAGGAAACCACAACACTCCAAAGACTTCTACAAATGGTTTTGGTGGAAAATCATCTGACATCAGAACAATAGTACAACAGCTCAGTTTGCAAGACCTTCTCTGGCCAGAGCCACACCACCCTTCCATGTACCCAAGATGTTAAGTCCTTGAAAACTGCCACCTCAAATCCCCCCAGGCTTCCCACACAGGCATGTGCAGTCACTACCCTTATGCTCCAAATGATTCCTGCTTCCCTCACTCCCTCAAGATTTGGAGAAGTGCTATATTATGGGAAGAACACCGGTTCGAACTAGGCACTCCTGCGATCCAATCCTTACTCTGTAAGTCACCAACCTAAGGATCCTGCAAGTTCCTTTTTGTAATCTCATGTACGCCTCTGGAAAGGAGAAATAGGAAATCTATGCCTCCCAGGGACAACAGTATCTTGATGAAGAATAGAGACATTCAACAGACTGATTTTCCCTTCATCACCACCCCCCCTCGTTTTCTTACACCATTATCAGAATTGCCAACAACCGAAAATAAAGATTGCATTGATATTTATTGTAATAAACATTTATCTTGGAAAATAATGGCGAATAGTTGAAGAAGAGCTCTTCATCTTTGCACCACCATTACCCACAGCCCTTTCTGCAGAATGTAATTGCAGAATGTAATCTTCACTACAGGACAAAAAACAGTATGTCCCAAGACTCTGCAGGGTATTTGTGACTATAATGGGGTAGAGAGATTTGCAACAGACTCCCATTTCTCAGGCGGACAGGTCTTAGGACTGTAATTATAAAAGAGTTGCTAAGTGAACAAAAAAGGCCAAAAATTCACACCTCTTCAGTGAAACTCAGTAGCACTGTGTGGTTCTATTTTGAAAAACAAAGGATATCCATTCCTTCATTCGTTCAGAAAATAGACACTAACCACTTATCAGGAGTCAGAGGAGTAAAGGAAATTGTGGTTTGTCCATCTATATCCTTAATTGCTACCAGTTGGTGGGGGGGTGTCTTCCTATGTTCCAGGGGGCAGTGGGGTGGTCCACAGCACAATGAACAGTGGCTCATGGCAGCATTGGAAGAGTAGAGAAGCATGAGGACTGGCATGGGTGTCAGACAACCTCCCTTCTTACTGAATAAGCCAGGGGGCTAATTACTCTCCCTCAAAAAGGGGCTTCCTAACTCAAATGGATTTTTAAAGAAGGAGTCTGGGTGATTGATTTTCTTACATTTTTTGCAGGAGAGAGTCCAGAAAGTTAAGGCTCAGGTACTGAGCATTATTTAGCAAAAGATGGCCACTTTATTATTATTACTGGATGTATATCACACAGGAAACATTAACTATTTCTTAGGAAAATTATGTGGTACGGCACTGCAGGCTTCGTGTCAGAGAAGTGGAGATATCTGTATTATTTATGTCAAACGTATTTGTCACCAAAGCCAATTCTGAAATAAAAGATTCTGGGTTCTTTCTTTGATGTTTGCATAGAAAGAACCTTCACCCAAATTACTGGTGGCTTAGTGTGTAGGCAGTGCAGTCATAAGTGTTTTAGTTAATGTATGGTTTGTTTTGCAAAGACTTTTGAGCATTTAAAAGGAATGTTCATGAATTTCCAAATGCTATGTTTGCTATAGCAAGACACTCAGACTAATCATTACCTCCAGCTGTGATTCCCATCTTCCCCACTGCTGCTCCCCTGTGTACTTCTTTTATATCTGACAGACATTCTGCATTTAGCCTCCCTGACAATAATTATGTAGTTGGTGAGCAGCAACCATTAAGCTCAGGTGCATTTAGTTCCTACTTAGTCCCAATTATAGGATCATGAAGCCCTTCAAGAGGTAACACAAACTGAAGCATTACAACAATGAAAAACTGGGAATTTAAATAAAAAGGAGGAAAAATTTATTTTGAGTGAAGTAGAAGATGAAACACTTTTTATGGAGGTCCTTTTTTAATACTGTAAGATACCTTAGAATTATTTGAAAATAATTATGAAATTACCATTAGAACACATACATAAGCTACAGTAAAATGTGTGTGAGATTTTTAAATCTTCTGAACCTTTTCCTTTCTTAAATATTAAAACATTTTTAACAATACTGTCCCTAAACAGTTACTATCTAGTAACTCCAGAGTTGTTTTTTGTTTGTTTGTTTCTGTAGTATCTCAGATTATCCCATTTTAAGACTCCATCCAACATCTCCCTTCATAGTAGTTTAGGAATAAAACACAATTTAGATGCAATTCTACATTAATTTACTTGAAATAGGCAAATAAAGCCAGAATCTTAATATATTAGAACTGTGTAGCAATGTCTTCAGCAGGCATCTTATGTGTAAATGTCAGTGTGTGCATATGTATGTATTTTAGCTTACATTCTTGGGAGCTAAACATAGCCAATCAAGCTAGACACAGCTGATCCTAGTAATGATTATTTCCTTCCTTTTCACTTTTTTTTTTCTTGGTAGAAATATTTTTATGGAAACTCTTAATAAGAGAAACAACAGATAGTATTTTCTTAATCCATCAAATTCCAAATTAACTGAGGGAATTGTGAGATGCATTTCATATACACACACAAAGACTTTTCTCCCAAAAGTATGAGACCTACCATTCAAGTGTCAAATGAGATAGTGGACCTAAATTTATTTCTCCTAACTCCCTAACAATCTAGAATTTGATGGATTTAAAAAAAAAAAACTACCTGTTATTTTTCCTTTTTTAAATTTAATTTTATTATGTTATGTTAATCACCATACATTACATCATTAGTTTTTGATGTAGTGTTCCATGATTCATTGGTTTTTTTGTTTTTTGTTTTTTTTTAAGATTTTATTTATTTGAGAGAGAGAATGAGATAAGAGAGCATGAGAGGGGGGAGGGTCAGAGAGAGAGGCAGACTCCCTGCTCAGCAGGGAGCCCGACGTGGGACTCGATCCAGGGACTCCAGGATCATGACCTGAGCCGAAGGCAGTCGCTTAACCAACTGAGCCACCCAGGCACCCTCCATGATTCATTGTTTGCGTATAACACCCAGTGCTCCATGCAGTACGTTCCCTCCTTAATACCCATCACCTGGCTAACCCATCCCCCCACCCCCCTCCCCTCTAGAACCCTCAGTTTGTTTTTCAGATTCCATAGTCTCTCATGGTTTGTCTCCCCCTCCGATTCCCCCCCCTTCATTTTTCCCTTCCTACTATTTTTTTTTAACATATAATGTATTATTTGCTTCCGAGGTACAGGTCTGTGATTCATAAGTCTTACACAATTCACAGCACTCACCATAGCACATACCCTCCCCAATGTCTATCACCCAGCCACCCCATCTCTCCCACCCCCCACCGCTCCCACAACCCTCAGTTTGTTTCTTGAGATTAAGAATTCCTCATATCAGTGAGATCATATGATACATGTCTTTCTCTGATTGACTTATTTCACTTAGCATAATACCCTCTAGTTCCATCCACGTTATTGCAAAAGGCAAGATTTCAGTTTTTTTGATGGCTGCACAATAATCCATTTTATATAAACCACATCTTCTTTATCCATTCATCTGTTGATGGACATCTTGGCTCTTTCCATAGTTTGGCTATTGTGGACATTGCTGCTATAAACATTGGGGTGCACGTACCCCTTTGGATCCCTACATTTGTATCTTTGGAGTAAATACCCAGTAGTGCAATTGCTGGATCGTATCGTAGCTCTACTTTCAACTTTTTGAGGAATCTCCAAACTGTTCTCCAGAGTCGCTGCACCAGCTTGCATTCCCACCAACAGTGTAGGAGGGTTCCCCTTTCTCCACATCCTCGCCAACATCTGTCATTTCCTGACTTGTTAATTTTACCCATTCTGACTGGTGTGAGGTGGTATCTCATTGAAGTTTTCATCTGGATTTCCCTGATACCGAGCGATGTTGAGCACTTTTTCATGGGTCTGTTGGCCATTTGGATGTCTTCTTTGCAGAAATGTCTGTTCATGTCTTCTGCCCATTTCTTGATTGGATCATTTGTTCTTTGGGTGTTGAGTTCGGTAAGTTCTTTATAGATTTTGGTACTAGCCCTTGATGTGATATGTCAAATATCTTCTCCCATTCTCAGTTGTCTTTTGGTTTTGTTGACTGTTTCCTTTGCTGTGCAAAAGCTTTTTATCTTGATGAAGTCCCAATAGTTCATTTTTGCCCTTGCTTCCCTTGCCTTTGGCGATGTATCTAGGAAGAAATTGCTGCGGCTGAGGTCAAAGAGGTTGCTGCCTGTGTTCTCCTTTAGGATTTTGATGGACTCCTGTCTCACATTGAGGTCTTTCAACCATTTTGAGTCTATTTTTGTGTGTGGTGTAAGGAAATGGTCCAGTTTCATTCTTCTGCATGTGGCTGTCCAATTTTCCCAACACCATTTGTTGAAGAGGCTGTCTTTTTTCCATTGGACATTCTTTCCTGCTTTGTCGAAGATGAGTTGACCGTAGAGTTGAGGGTCCATTTCTGGGCTTTCTATTCTGTTCCATTGATCTATGGGTCTCTTTTTGTGCCAGTACCATACTATCTTGATGATGACAGCTTTGTAATAGAGCTTGAAATCCGGAATTGCGATGCCACCAGCTTTGCTTTTCTTTTTCAACATTCCTCTGGCTATTCGGGGTCTTTTCTGGTTCCATACAAATTTTAGGATTATTTGTTCCATTTATTTGAAAAAAGTTGATGGTATTTTGATAGGGATTGCATTAAATGTGTAGATTGCTCTAGGTAGCATTGACATCTTCACAATATTTTTTCTTCCAATCCATGAGCATGGAATGTTTTTCCATCTCTTTGTGTCTTCCTCAATTTCTTTCATGAGTAGTTTTCTGAGTACAGATTCTTTGCCTCTTTGGTTAGATTTATTCCTAGGTATCATATGGTTTTGGGTGCAATTGTAAATGGGATCGACTCCTTAATTTCTCTTTCTTCTGTCTTGTTGTTGGTGTATAGAAATGCCACTGATTTCTGTGCATTGATTTTATATCCTGCCACTTGACTGAATTCCTATATGAGTTCTAGCAGTTTTGGGGTGGAGTCTTTGGGGTTTTCCACATAAAGTATCATATCATCTGCAAAGAGTGAGAGTTTGACTTCTTCTTTGCTGATTTGGATGCCTTTTATTTCTTTTTGTTGTCTGATTGCTGTGGCTAGGACTTCTAGTACTATGTTGAATAGCAGTGGTGATAGTGGACATCCCTGCCGCGTTCCTGACCTTAGGGGGAAAGCTCTCAGTTTTTCCCCATTGAGAATGATATTCGCTGTGGGTTTTTCACAGATGGCTTTTATGATATTGAGGTATGTACCCTCTATCCATACACTCTGTTATTTTTCTTATTAAGAGTTTTCACTGAAATGTTCTACCAAAAAAGTGCAGTGACAAGTAAGGAAATAATCATGACTAGTATCAGCTATGTCTAGCTCCCAAAAGACTTCTCAGAGGAAGTCTAACTCCATATATAGCTCTTGGTTACATATAATTCATCTGTCAATCAGATAGAGTCAAAAAACATATATACACATTTTATTCTTTAGGTATTAGGATTACAAAGGCACAGCTTTGGAAACAAAAGGATAGAAAATACTAAATAATATCTCGGCATCTTGCAGTTCAAAATTGTGGAGAAATTTCATGGCAACAAATATGATCTTGAATTGTATATTTCTATTAATTGTAGAATAAATGGTTTTTGAAGTTTGGGATTAGAAGACAGGTCAGAGCACAAAATAGAGAGAGGCTGCTTCCTTTGCCACATTAGTAATTTACAAGAAGCACCTAAACTTTGGCAAGGACTATCTTTGCAGTTAAATGAAATAAGAAAATATATTATTCAGTCAAGACACTACAACATATAAGAAATCTGGGGCTTCTGTACCAAAATTCTTATTATTTACCGGACACCTTCCCAACCATAACACAGTAAAATTTTCCTCTTTTGGGTTCCTTCTCATTTACTATAGGAAATTGGCTGAACAGAAAATAATGGGAGAAGACAAAGTGAGATCAGATCCAAGCAATTATTACTTAACCATTTTCTAATGGGATCTAACATGTTATCCATCATAACTTAATCCTAAATTTATATTGATGATCTCTTTATATGTCAACCATCTCTACCATCCCTTGTTATATTTATATGTATTTATAACTTTTCTAGAATTATGGTTGGCCTATGCTCCCTTTTAGATATGATGCGTTCCACTTTCTTATTAGTCCCATTGTCTTTCTATTTTGATCTCAAATGTAGGAGTGATTCCTTCATGAGCAATAATAGTCACAATTCAAAACAGTTAAGTTAATCTCTTATCTCCTATAGTTATAATGCTACGCGTTGGGGGATTCACTCTTGGAAACCTACTTCACACCAAAAATTACCAAAACTGATTAGTTACATGAATAAAGAGAAAATAAGTTAAAAATGTAAGGTTTACAAACTTTTTTTTTTAATATATAAAACTGAACATAATACAGTGAAATATGGCTCAGGGTGTACTTTTTTTCCCCCCTCTTTTAAGTCTCCCTAAAGTAGGGATGCCTGGGTGGCTCAGTTGGTTAAACATCTGCCTTCAGCTTAGGCCATGATCCCAGGGTCCTGGGATCAAGTCCCACATCGGGCTCCTTGCTCAGCAGGGTGCCTGCTTCTCCCTCTGCCTGCAGCTTGCCCTGCTCTGTGCTCTCTCTCTGAGCTATATCCTTCATCTTCATCTTACAGATGGGCACATTCAGATTCACTGTGGCAAAGAGAACTTCCATTTGAAACCAAGCTTTTAATCCTAGGCTAGGATTAAAAACACAGGGGACCCCTCTTTGGAAAATATGTGTTAGAGTCAGGGAGAGACACATATTCAATAACAAACTCAGTTCCACCCCAATTTCTCTCTAGACCAGCAGAAAAGCAAAACTGCCATGTTTTGAGAGTTGCCATGATTTTGTTACTTATGCATTTTAATTTTTCCATAACATTTTATCAGAGAAGCTTTAAATTTGTCCTTTTTCTGACAGAAAACAAGCAGGTATGTTGTTTAAATCCAAACTTACATAAAGTGTTCTTAATTAATGCTCAATACTTAGTAATCCAAATAAAGGGAAGGGCCCTAAAAATATTTAACAGTGGGATAAATATTTTGTTTCCTTCAATTTCAGAATCGAAGTTCTTGCTTTCAGTAGACCATGGAGTGGTATCCTGTACTTTAAAATCTCTTAACCAGGCTTTTAGAGAAATAATGGACCCGAATGCCGTGTCTTATCAGTAAAATACATTTCATGGTAAATTCAGAAAGCAAGCATTGAGTGGAACAGATGTATGGTCTTTAAGGGCCATTTATTATACTAATCCTATTAGAAATAATAATAATGCAGCTTCTCTCTCTTAGTAATATTTTGATCCTTGTCCTTTTGCTACACATAATACCATAAGTTAATACTTTACATGAAAATCCATTTCCAGAACAATCCTATTGGGCTGCTGTAAACTCTAATCTCTGGAAGAGAGGGAAATTGCCATAAGGGATAACAATGTCTACCTTTTATATATGGGTTGGTATTTTCTTTTGCATTTAGTAGAGGAAAAGAAGGAATAAAAGGGGCACCTTTCAAAAGATTTATTATGACACCAAATAAAAGACTAAAAATAAAGATAATCCCCCCAAATAGGAGACCAAACCACCCAAGCCCAGTTTGGTGAAAATAGATGTCATTTTATTCAACTGAATAAATGAATTCTAAAGAGGAATTTGGCACATAATGAAAGATGACATGATAGCCTTAAAGAACCTTTCAATCCAAGGAAGACAGTTTATAAAAAATAGGGCTATATGTATTCATGCAGTGCAATATTTGTCAAATTGTTTACAAGTAATTTTATAGCTTCCTCCTACACAAACATTCATAGGGCACAGATGAGTCACATCAACAGGAAAAAGGCTGTTATAAACAATGGTGAGCATGGTTTTCCACTTGCCTGCTATCTCCCTCACCCCAACTCTTCTAAAAGGGGAAAAACAGAGACAAAACCATTTCTAGAAAACTGAGCCCAGGGGGATATCTCACCCTACATTTGTCCCTCTTTGTCTCAATCATTTACTCAGGAAATACTTATTGAGTATTCACGATGCACCAGGCAAGCAGCTAGGCCTGGGGATACAATAAGGAGCATAATACAGTTCCCCCCTTCAAGAAAATTTTTGTCTAGGGGGAAGAGAAATCTACAGACTATTACAATACAGCAAACTAAATTCTCCTCTTTGAATACTGTGCTCTGTGATAGCAAGTCAAAAAGCTGAGAGGGCCTGGAATTAGAAAAGACATAAAGGGTCTGCATGCAGAAGGAGAGATGGGGCTGGTGTAAATGTAGTAATTTCATTTATCATTTTAGATCAGGGAATGTGGTAGGATATTCCACAACCACCTGGCTCTCCAGACCTTCTCCCCACTCCTGCATTCTTCCCATCCATCCCCCATATCCTCCTAACGTAGACCCCAAGATAGTTGCCCTAATTTTTTGTGTCCTACAGATAGTTCTCCAAAAATAAGCAGATAAAATCATTCTGGGAAAAATTCAATTGAGTGCAGCGTGCCTGCAAGATTGTGTCTCCCAGGGACTCTAAGTCCCCTAAAACCAGTAACATGGGCTATTAAAGCAAAAGTTTCATCTGAGACATTAGAATAGATATCAGACACCAAAGCAAGATAGATACAAGACCAACAAATGAATTTTCCAAGGAAATTGGCAAGTATAGTAAAAATTTAAAATGGTCTTTTACTTATATCCATATTAAGAATATAAAAGAGTCAAGTGAGAATTTGGGGTGGGATTTATAAGAAAGATTTGCATGGCAAGAGGGATTCTATAGAAACCAGGTACCCCGAAGGGAGGGAGGGAAGACTTTCCTCTTCAACTCAAGTCAAAAGGGAGGAGATTCAAAGGAGACCTCTAAAACTTTAAAACTTAGGGGACAACAGAAAACAAGAAGAAAAAGCAGCACTCACGGTAGGGGAAGTACCATCCTTTGTGTCGTGGGGAGTGCGGGCCTCTGGGAACCCAGAAAAGCACCCTTCTGAGAGTCAACTCTGGATGGCCACCAAGCTCCCAGGGTGAAATGCCAGGGTGTGACACTACCAATCAAGAAAAGCTTTCTCACACTTCCTCTTCCTCTTTCCTCGGCCTTCATGGTGAGAAACAAAATAGGGGGAAAAGAGGAATAAATAAAAAGCCTGAAACAAGGATCTTAGGGGAAAAGGTTCACAACTTGGGAAAAGGGGCAAAAGGAAGACTGCTTGTCCTTTCTGTGTCACCCTGTGGCTGACAGGTTTCCCCAAGGGGAATCGTGATGTCACTTACTATCTCTATTGATTAGGACCCAGACTCTAGAATTTAACATTAACTTATAGATTCCTCTCCAAGAGAAAATACAACTCAAAAGGTACAGTTCCAGGACAACCTGTTAGGAATTTAGGAAACTTAATTCAGCTTTCTTTACCTTAGTGACTATCTATTCCAAAAACACTCTTAAAGCATCTTTATCATCCCGCTCATTTCCTCATTAATGAGTTAACATAAATTTTTGACATGTGCTCACTTTCTAATTGCAGGAGAATCATGTTTTAAACTTCTTAAAAAATAGTTTGCTGGAGAGACAACTTTTCTGTTTCTCACTGCCAGCCATAGCCTGCTGCAGAAGGCCAGCCAAGAAAGGAGAGAAGATTTAACTATAATTCAGCTCTAAAGTTTTCATTAGTACATGTGACTATTCCTTCTAATTTCTGAGCTGAGGCCATATTAACAACACAGAGTGACTTTAAAGGTTTCAGTAACCTGAAAGTGATCATAAATATCATGTATCTGTCAAAATGACCTTTCCAGGGATAGAAGAATACTTCCTTCAATATTTTTTTAAAGGAAAGCAATAATAAAATAAAAATGATGTGGTCTTTGATAAAAATCCCACGAGTTCTGTTTGTTCTGCTTACATGAAGCTACATTACACTGTAGACTTCTAAAACTACAGAAGGATGATAGAGAGGTTCACATGGCCCACTAGGAGAAAATCAGAATACATATTTCTTCGTTCTTTTCTCTAACCATGATGTCTCAGTTTCAGTAAAAAAAAAAAGGTTTTATATATAATTGATGTATGTTTCTTTTAAATACAGATAGCATATTTAAATTCAAAAGCACTATACATGCTAGAAAATATATTGCACTGAATCAGGTATTCATAAGAATATAAAAAGCAAGCTCCAAAAGTAATAATTTTCATCAGGACAATTTCATTGGAATTCCACTTCATCCAAATGATACCAATAATGTCTTTTTCTTGAGCAATTATAAAAGCAGATGGAATCTTATTATAGATTTTTGCATAGCAACAGTAAGATTAACTATAACCAAAGTTGAGATGACCTATAAAACCTGGCAGAGCTTGTGCTATAAAGATTTTAACATTTTAACACCCCAAACACAGACATTCAAATGAAATAAAATGCAGAACTACAAATAAATAAATGAAATTTGTTAAAACATGCTTTCATTAAACACAACCTTTGAACATCATCCAAAAAAATCAATATACCTAATTCAGTAAGAGTAGTAAGACAGAATAACTTCATGTTATGCATGGTTTACAGTTCACACAGGAATGAGTATAATCCCTGGAATCAAGTCTGAAATTCGGGATCTACGTAGATTCAAGATCAACATAGATTCAAGCTCTAAACCTTCTCCTTGCTGTCTGTAGAATTTGGGAAGAAAAGTAACCTAGGCTATTTTAGTCCCCATTTCATCATAATGTCTACTGCAAAGTGTTTTGAGTACTAAATATAACAAAAACAATTTATGTGAATTCCTCTAAATCCTGTGTTTGTATTAATATTAGAGTTTCTGTTAAATACATACTTTCTTGAGGAAGGAGTACCATTATAATGTAAAGGTTCTCCCTGAAACCTAACAGATTATAGGGAGAAGACATAATGTGCCATCTTAGAAAGCTCCAATCAGATTAACCTCTGTTAAGCACCCTTCTGAGCACCCTCAGAAGTTAAGCACAGCACAGAGAATAAATAAAGAAATTGAAAATCAGAAAAAGACAAATGAATGAATATGTGTCTTCATACTTTAAGAAAATATCTTGTTCTTTGGAGATACAAAGAAAAAAATGGATAAAAAACTAACATGATTTTGAGTCTAATTATTCCATTGTGTAAGAAGATATGCTGTAGCTGCTGGAGTAAAAATGGAAACAACAACAAAAGCAAATAGACATGAGATTATTTATAAGTAGCAAATGGTAACTTTGAACTATTAAATAGATTGTATTAAACTAGTTTCTCCTGTACTTTCTTGTGTGGTTTTGAGAAACAGAATATCCTGAAAGGTAAACACTAAGTAATATAGTAGATGATAAGCACACAGATTCATAACTACTGCTTATAACTTTGGAAAATAGTAGATGTTGCCACTTAACTCAATGTGTCATGTTGTTCAAGAAGCCACCTCCTTATACAACTAGCTTTTCAGCTTTGGAGAATAACTACCCTTTAAATGGTCTGTGTGGTCAATCAACAATTTAAGAAAAAGTGTACACATGGTATCTAGCAGTTTCTAATGTTTTTGGTGTTAAAAAAGGTCATATGAAAGTGATAAATCCCAGCCTGTAGGTGCTGTGCTAATAAATCTGCCAGTGAGTTAAGTTCTATCTAAAAATATGCACATGTATTTCTATTACAATTACATTTACCCAGACGACATCAATTATCTCAAGAGTTAAAGGGCATTTCTTCACACTCCTATAAAAAATTACTCAGAGTAAATAATGCTTTCAACAAATCCCCAAATGTACCCGATATGCTCCAGGATAACTTCAGATTTCATTTGAAAGGACAGCTTCTGGACCCTGACTTGAATGTTCCCTGCCATCACAACTGAGACAACGAAGGTTTCTACTGTGCAATACTATTAGTGTGGGATTTGTCTCTTAAGATTGTGGTGACCAGTATTGAAAGAAATTATATTTTTGCCCCAACATTTGTTCACAACTGTATCCTTAAACCTACGGAAAATAGAATCATTTTTCCTTAATATTTTTTTTAAATAATGACACTAGATAGTCACAATACCTTCTTTCTGGGTATGTGGATGTCATAATTCAGGATTCAAAATATAGAATCCAACAAATTATTATTTTAGTGTGCCCCAGGAAAATCCCGAAGACAACCATAATCGAAACAGCCACGGGAGGCAGGAATTGCGATTCCACTTTGCAGTCATCTGTAGTTAAAGCAACTGCAAAACATTAAATAGCAAGAGCAAAACATTGGGCCAGAGCACCAGCTCCACCAATGAGGCATGGCCTGGCCCACTTGTCATTTGCTTCGTGGAGCCTCCACTGACTTTTGGACCACGCATCTGAGAAGGTTTGGGAAGGTCATTCAAAAGTCTTCTTCATTCTAAAAGCCTGGTGATGGGTATTAAGGAGGGCACATACTGAATGGAGCACTGGGTGTTATACACAAACAATGAATCATGGAACACTACATCAAAAACTAATGATGTAATGTATGGTGATTAACATAACATAATAATAAAAAAAATCCTGTATTTGGGTAAGGACGGTGTTGAGTTACATTACGACTTGCACAGGTAGCAACAACCCTTTCCCCCCCACCCCCGCAAAAAATCACAACTTTTATGATTACTTTTCCCTCTCCCAGGAACTCACCGTCAAAAATAGAAGGGCTGTACATCCAAAAAAACAGAAACTTCTTATAACACATACATAAGCACAATTTTAAAATTATGTTGATCCTATACAGTAATTTCACACATGCATATATAATATATTATGTATGTGCATATACACTCCATATAACCTTCCCATTCTATTGCTGCCTGTGTCCATTTCTCCTAGGTGTGAAGCCAGAGTCAGATGTTGAATTGAATATGTGTTGTTATAATGAATAATAGATGGCTACTGCCATATGGTTCATGTTCCAGAATATAGTATCCCACAGAGTGCCCCACTACTATTTCAAAAACATTTTCTTTTCAGACATGATACAAATACCTCCTCTTCTTCACAGGATCTACAATCTGATCATGAGTTATAAACTTGGAACATTTAACATCTAAGCTGCCTGCATTCAAATGTAAAGCACAATCTGAATAACTAAGTGCATCAACCATATTAATTTGCGGTCCTGGTAGGAACTATAAATTCAGAGGAAAGTAATCAATTCACCAAGGAAATAATGTTGATCTCTTAGCCTTATATCATAGTCATCCTGGAATTATTCCACTGCCATTTATCAGAAAGAGAAATATAGCATATGAGGCAGCAAAAACCATCAACCATTCTTAAATAGAAGCAATCTTTACATATGGTTTTCTAGAAATAATGTACTGAACAGGTTGTAAACCGCAAGAAAACACTGAGTCACTTTACTTTGTACTTCTCAGTTCAGGGAATGAAATAAAAGTTTTTTCTTGGTATCCACCCCCCTCCCAATTTGCGACAAGAAAAAAGAAAGATTAGTGGGATATCCTGTAAGTGACTAAGAGAGATCATTTCCTTCGTTTGTGAAGCGGTACTGGGGACTTGTATGGGGGCCACATCACCCTCTCCTCTGTTACTAAGACCATCAGTGATGGGGCGCCTTGGTGGCTCAGTTGGTTAAGCGACTGCCTTCGGCTCAGGTCAGGATCCTGGAGTCCCTGGATCGAGTCCCGCATCGGGCTCCCTGCTCAGCGGGGAGTCTGCTTCTCCCTCTGACCCTCCTCCCTCTCATGCTCTCTCTCTATCATTCTCTCTCCCTCTCAATAAATAAATAAATAACTTAAAAAAAAAAAAAAGACCATCAGTGACTTGTGGCATTGGTGTCTTCATCTTCTAACTTCGATACTGTGCTTAGCCCAAGTGGGGTAGGTGTGTTGCCGAAGGAAGTCATGAGCATTGAGAAATGACAGAATCCACTGTAATGATGTATTATGAAGGTTTCCACAGCCTTTCCATGAGAAGTAGCAGAGGAATCAGCCTCATCCAACCCCTCTTTAAGAACCTGCCTTATGAGGATTTCTCTGAATGACAGCTTCCAAGGTGCCCTGCATCGCTTTTCATATGCTTCATCGTTAGCAGAAATCTGGAAATGTTATTCCTCAAAAAGTACTTACAGACTTCGAAAGAGTTGGGTTGTTCTTCAGGAAAACCCCAAGAATATATTCAAAAACAAATTTAATGGTCAGTAAATAGGCCTTGTAGGAAAGTCTAAGATCTAGACCACTGACGAAAAAGGAGAAAAGACTAAGAAGTGATGAAGGCACATTTCTGAATCCCTGACTTGTTTCAAGATGAAAGTAGAAAGCAGGTAACTCGATATTTATACTTAGCTATGTTATAAAGAAGACATAAAAGCTATTGGATACTTCTGTAGCTGGCACAAAATTATAGTTACTTTACCTTGAGTTCATCAGGCATAGGCCAAAGAACCTCATATAATGAAGACTTAGAATAGGATAAAAATGCATTTGATTGGATTTTTTTTTAAGATTTTATTTATTTATTTGACAGAGAGAGACACAGCAAGAGAGGGAACACAAGCAGGGAGAGTGGGAGAGGGAGAAGCAGGCTTCCCGCCGAGCAGGGAGCCCGATGTGGGGCTCGATCCCAGGACCCTGGGATCATGACCTGAGCCGAAGGCAGATGCTTAACGACTGAGCCACCCAGGCGCCCCGCATTTGATTGTATTTTTATTAACTCAACTACTCACCTGTTTTCAATTTTCCCAATTCAGTTAATGTGAGAGGAGACAGAGAATCTTGACATAGCATGGGTTTTTCCATTCAATGTTCAGTGAATTAGAAACTGGAAAGGTGTGCTCATTTTAAACTTACGGTTTATGAAAGATTGGAGAAGGCTGGATCCTACAAAACTCATGGCAACCTGAAGAAATATCGTCCCTCAGTATGTATCTGAAAGGGACAAACCAAAGAGACGTTTCCTTTACCATAACCACCGTAATTATCCAAACCATTAATGAAAGGGCTGCCCAGAAGCAATTAGGGAATGAAATCAATCTCCTTTGGCTTAAGGTTCAAGTTCTCTCTCCTTTTTTTCTTTTCATTGTGCCAGTTGCTTCCTGTCATCATTTATGCATAAAATTGGCACAAGGATTAGATTAGAGTTGAGAGACTAGAGGTTAGTGTTTCAGTTCTGGTTCAGGATAGCATTAAGGAACTTGCTTTAAACCATGTTGATTCCAGTACCTGCAAGTGCCACCAGGACATTAATTTGTGGGTGTCCCTCCACTAGTTCAGCGTTCTCAAAACCTAATTCATGATCTTCCTAAAACACAGACCTTCTTCCCAACTTACCATGAGAGTTTCACCATTATGTTGTCTTCCAATGCAGAAACACTGGAATTTTTCCTGCCTCCCTCTAGAATTTGTGTATCCTTAAGTCCTATTAATAATTTGCCTAAAATGCCTCTTCATCATATCCCCACCACCAGTCTTCCTTACCTCATCCCCAGGACAACTAACTACAGACTCTCACTTGCACATGATGCCCTGCATCAAAAACTGTTAAATGAGCTTTTCTTTTCCATCCAATTTATTCTACACACAACCAATGGATAAAAGGCATATATATATCACTGTTTTGCTCTTGAATGTGTACTACGTCCTTGCTGTTTTTGAATCAAAATTATATCTCACCTGGTTTTGAAGGCTCTTTACAATGTGCGTCTTTCCTACCAAAGATAGACGTGCTTTCATACATCTTTGTGCTCTAAACCCATTCTTTGCTCAAGGACAGCAATCTCATTATGGCACAACCACGTACATGTCAACCATAATGTTGACATTGTGTCCCACTCTTGCCACGCCCCACCCTGGGAGGCTCAATCTCCTCTACTCGCTTAGCTACATCCAATTCATCCTTCTAGCCTCAACGAGAGTCACCTTACATCCATCAGATCTCCTTAGACTATCTTAACTTCTTAAGAGTCTTTTTACTAGGATTTTACTGCAATTTACAATCTATACCTCCCCATTTAACACTTTTTAAGCTGTGTCCTTAAACTCATTGTTGCCTGTGTATTGACATCCACACAGCAGCTAGTTCAATATGCAAAAGCTGTTCAGTACATGCTTAAATCATTAAGCAATACCAAAAGTACTCTAGTATACACTAATATAGAAGCACAAAGTACAGATAGAAACAGAGATTGAATGTTTACAAAAATGAAGTTATTTGGGGACAACAAAAAACACTGTCATTTTTCCAATTATGCCTTGAGTACCTAGTATGTATAGGAAAAGCACTGTGTAGAAGGTCATCTCTAAATAGTATATCTTATTTAAACCTAACAACCACCTTGCTAGTTAGATAATTTACTATATTCATTTGATAGCAAAGAAATTGGTTTTAGAAAAGGCTATCTGACCTGCCCAAGACGGTCCATCTGGTAAAACCAAGATGCATCTCCAGGTTTGTCTGACCCTAAATCTAGTGTTATTTTCCCTGCCCCATAAAATAGAGTTTAGAGACATAAAAAGAGAGTAGACTTTTAAAATGGAGAATATATATAAAAACTACAGCATGAAATACTACCTTCCGTTATCCTTTTTGCCTGTGAAAGGACACTGGCCATGATCTTTCCCAGGCACAGACTTTGACCCCGTTGGCTCCCACTCTGTGATTTATGCCTAGACAAAAGAAAGTGTGGTTCTCTAGCTGCCAGCCAATGAATACCCCTCTGGGAGAGCAGCAGCAGGTGCTGGGACAAGTATCTATATATTAAAACGGTATCTCTGGTATTTCTAAATCAGTGACCCTTCCAAAGATGCACATGGGCAAAACAGTTTTCTCTCTGAGGATTCCTTATAATTTTTAATAGAGGAAGTCCATATATGAATTAAGAATACCCCATTTCTAACATTCTATGCCATCTACCTTGTACTGAGAGTGATTATGCGGGCAGGGAAGGGAATGCTACAGAAATGCTAAGGGGTCGGTAAATGGAAGACTGGGAGGAACAGGACAGGAGAGAATGTGGCCCTTTAAGCCCAGGCTGAGGAGTCTGGAATTCATGTAATAGGAGACCAGGAGGCACCAAATCCACTGTGCAGGAGGGTGAAATTACTCTAAGGGGATGCCACAGAGTCTTTCAAGTAACCATAAATAAAAATAAGTAATTTGCCCTTGTTGCAAACCCATATTACAGTTGAACAGCAAATAGGATCAAAATGTTTAATTTAAAAAGCATCAGATTTAATACTATCTATTTGACCTTGGGCAAGACACTTAAGATGCTGGTGTTCAAGTTTCTTCATCTTAAGCACATGTAGGAAATGACAAAGCCTGCCCACCATTCTCTAGGGGTATTGTGGAAAAAGTAAAATAAGGTATGTGAAAATATATGTAAAACAAATTTATAAGCAGTGAGACTCTAACAGAGAGGCAAGTATTTTGTGCTACATTTATAATGAGTAAAATGGGAAAATAAAGACTCAAACCAGGAAAATAAAATCTCAAATGTTTAGAAGGCTTGAGATTCACGCTCTTTGACATGCAAGGATATTCAGAGAAGGTTAATTACTTCTCATGACTAGAAGGATCTTCCTTATGTTCAGCCAGATTCCTTAATTCAACAGTTGTTGGGTTTTTTTGAGATTTTAATTATTTATTTGACAGAGAGAAAGAAAGAGAGAACAAGCAGGGGGATTGATAGGCAGAGGGAGAGGGAAAAACAGGCTCCCTGCTGAGCAAGGAGCCAGATGCAGGGCTGATCCCAGGACCCTGGGATCATGACCTGAGCTAAAGGCAGCCGTTTAACCGACTGAGCCACCCAGGTGCCCCAATTTTACAGTTTTTATCCACTTTCTAATGTTCGCACTTGTGAAGTTGCAAATGCTTATCATCTTCTATATAATAAGCTATCCCATTCTGGAATAATTTTTAATGACCCTGTGCTTTGTAATCTAAATTATTCTAGTTTCTTTAGCCTTTTCTCCTAATACATATGCCACCCCTTCATAATTTGCCTAATCCAGAATTAGGAAGGAAAAATTTCTAGTTCGCTGACCATTATTAAAGTTTGATGATCTCTCTGAAGCCTGTGCATTCTGATTAGAGGAGGATGCATCAGATGCTGTTTGTTCAGATTAACAATAAGGAAGAGAATCGATATATTCCACTGAGATTTTATATAACCACTGAACATTTTAATATTCCACGGGGGCTCTTTAAGGACTTCAGTGATGAGAGAAGGGCAGGATGGCAGCAGTGACAGGACCCTGAGCACTCAGGCGGAGGCAGCCCTGCTTTCTGCTGAAGTCGCACAGAGCAGCATCCTTCGTCACAGGATGCAGTGCAGAATCTGTAACAAGCTTCATCTACTTCTCAACCAAATTTTTAATTTGCTTGTGCCTGAGGGATAACGGGTCGGATTCTCTTTTAGGTTTTGCTCCCTGTTATTCCTCCTCTTCTGCCTCTGAATTCTGCCTTTGGCTTTCAAATTTATTTTCCCACAAATGTGTCCATGACTTTGTCCTAAATTTCTGTCTTCTGTGTGCTTCATGTTGCTCTCCATTTTTAATATCAGTAACTGCTCTGAAGTTTAAAATAGGAGTGTCATTAATCCCTGTCCAGAGTCAGGGAGTCTGAGCTCAATCAACTGAGCTCTCCCCAAGTACATGGTAGAAGGATGTCCCATTACCACTCTCTATAAGAAGCCAGGATGCCACTTTATTTTCCTTAAATGTACTGATGCCCTGGAATCTGCTGAGTGATAACCAGAGGAGGACCGGGCCTAGTCTTAAGGCACATGTGGCCGTAGGTGTATGAAAGTAGCTGAGATTCTTCGCCTGCCCTTCCCCCGCCCCTAGCTCTTGATTTTGCAGCTCTTCTCACAGGTGACATCTATTTTCCCACCCACTGAATCTGAGGTCGCCTTCTGAATTACTTTGGACAACAACAGAATATGGCAGAACTGACAATGGGACACAGAGGAATTTGGGCCTCTGTGCACTTCCCCTCGTTGCTACCTTCCACCACCATGACAACAAGCCTAGGCTAGCCTGCAGGAAGGTAAGAAACCACGTAGAACAGACTCATCCCAGCCAAGGCCATTCTAGACCACCCAGCCTTCAGCTGACCTAGCAGCCCACTGGAAGTGCATGAGGGAACCCAGCAGAATATCCAAGCCCAGCCACCCCAAAGACTCATGAGAAATAACAAATGGCAATTGTTTTTAAATAGCAAAGTTTTGGAGTGATTTCTTACATAGCATTATTGCAGCAATAGCCAACTAATCTAGCATGGATGGGCATCTTTCCTGCTGAGAAGTTAAGCAAGTGAAGTGCTGGATGATGACAAAGTATTAGTCCTTAGCAAACAAGGATAGGAAGAAAACTGGCATAGCTTTGGAGCTCAAACTATGGAAGGTGTTTGTGAGGGCTAGGAAATCCAAGAGGTATGTCTCAGTCCCACTAAGCTACAGGGAACTTGAACAACACTGCTCAGGATCTAACTTCCCAGAGCTCCTCCAACCATTTTTGGAACCCCTTTCCTATCTTAGAACCTCTCTCAAAAACAGCTCCCAGGATCCCAAGGTTCTAGTAGTTAATTCCTCTTTCCTAGGAGCTCTCTTTAAAAAATTCTTTTTCTTTTCCTAAGAAAGCAGTTCTTTCTTTTACCTTCTCAGGGCTATTCTTTTCTAGGTCTTTCGCAGTAGGAATCAATGGCCCAACAATCCCAGATCCCAAATCACTGAGAACCTCAAAAGGGCCTTGGGAAGGCTTAATCTTCAGATACTGGGGCTCTATTTAGTGCAGCAAAGAAAGAAAAAGAAAAAAAAGATTTTATATTCAAGATTTAATGTCCATATCCTGAGATTTGGTATCAAAAGTTATCTCCCAGAGAATACATCAGATAACTCTAAGATAATGTCACCAGCGCCAGCTTTCTTAATTTTGCATGGTGCACACATGCCTTTAAGTATGGTTTATCACATTCCTTCTGGGTGAAGCTAAACCACACAATAAACACTGAATTTTCACTGTGATTGTACAACCCTTGGATTATACTTCTATTTTACTCTTTATCTTCCTATGTCACAATTGTAAACTTTGTTTGTTTATTCCTTTCAAGTCTGTAAACAGATCAGTTTTGATTCATTTGGACATCCTTGGTGTTCAGCATAATAGCTAGAACACATAGGTGCATTTTATGTTTTCTGATTGTCCTCTTCCATTCTTGCCTTGCATGATGTGGTGCCTACTTCCTTCATAACTTCTCATAACTTGATTTCTATACTTTTCCTAAGTACTTTCAATTAAACTTAACTTCTCTATTTGATCATCCCTACTAACTCATGAACAGAGACTGAAAGCACTTTGTATAACATCTTATATACCTACTGGGTCCAAGAAATACCAATTTGGAGCTCTATTAATATAGCTTTTTAAAAACACTGATCAAATGGCTTTGTCATAAGACTTTGCTGATCATTTAGATGCACACTGTGAACCTTCAAAAGGAAACCACAGTACGTGTAATTTTCCAAATGTATTAGTAAGAGAATTTCTGTTATAGAACATCTCAGAAAACTTGTCTTCTTCAGAATACATTCTGAGTTGCGCTTCTCTGGACTATTTATTTTATCAGTTGTCCTAAAGTTAGATTCAGGACTCACAGGACAATGACTTCTTTTCCACAAATGCATGCCTAGCATATTCTTCACACCTCTGATGTCTCCTTATAGAATATTAAGTCTCCAGTTTCAGACATTGGGAAATGGGTACAACTAGAAAAGATAGCCCAGATAGTTGAAAAAAAAATAGTTTTTAAGCATTTTTTTTATTCTTATTGAAGGCTTCTTATTCTTTTTAACACTTCATTTTAAAAAAGTCAATGACTCTAAGTGGGGCTCCTGGGTGGCTCAGTCGGTTGAACGTCTGACTCTTGATTTTGGCTCAGATCACCATCTCAGGGTCCTGAGATCAAGCCCCACGTTAGGTTCTGTGCTCAGCGCAGTGTCTCCTGGTCCCTCGCCCTTTGCTCCTCCCCCTACTCACTCTCTCTCTCTCTCAAATAAATACAGTCTTTTAAAAAAGTCAGTGACTACATAAGAAGGTGGATCACCGAACTACTAGAAAACTTTCAAAACCTTTTGCAGAAATGGAGGTACTCTGTGTACTTTCTGCCATACTTCATAATGATTAGTTCTTGGTATTCTTTCTCTCTTTATCCTTCCTTGAATAACGTGGGGTTTTGTGTTTGTTTTGTTTTTTGAAGGAATGATTTAATGAACAGCAGTAACTTTAGACTAACATCACAAAACAGAGACCCATACTCACCTATACTTCCTGACACAACTCTATAAATATGAAAACTTAGTCTCTGAGATATCTCGTATCTGTGATACCAGGTGTTATGGGCTGAATTGCATCCCCCAAAATTCATATGCTGAAGGCCTAATGCCCAGCACACCTCAGAATGTGACCAGATTTGGAGATAAGATCTTTACAAAGACAATTAAGGTTAAATGATGTCATAAGGTGGGTCCTAATCAAATATAACTGGTGCCTTTATAAGAAAAAGAAGAGGACCAGAAATGGGCATGCACAGAGAAAAGACCAAGTGAGGATACAGTGAGAAGGTGGCCAACTACAGGACTGAAAGAAACACGTCAGGAGAAACCGCACCTGCTGACGCCTTGATCTTGGACACCCTAGCCTCCGGGCCTGTGAGAACATAAACGGCTGCTGTTTAAGTCACCTAGTCGGTGGTATTTTGTTACAGCAGGCCCTAGCGGCAAGTAACCAACCAACTGCCCAAACATCCAGGTAATTGCTTGGACCTTTGCCTTTCTTCCTCAGATACTGATAAGAATTTAGAACCTAGAAGGAGACTGTAGGTTTTAAGACTAGACTCCATTACTCACTGTATGACCCTGAGCAAGCTACTGAGAATCAAATCTCATCGGTAAGAGAGGACTGTTTAGAATACTACTTCTTAGTGTTGTTATAGAGACTGAATGAGAAAATAAATGCTTAAAAGTGTTTATTAAGCACGGTTCCCAGAAGCATATAACAAGACCCAATACATGTTACCCATCATCATCACCGTGGTTATTGTATTAGCATGACTTACTAAAACCAGAAAATTCAATTCCCCTATGAGGATTCCTATCTTTGTAAGACTTAAAATACGAAGGGGAAGAAAGTCCCTGCCTTAGACTGTTTGTTCCTTCTATTATGAAACTAGAAGGACATTTATTAGAATAAATTTATAGAAGTGTGGAACTCTTCTGAGCAGTGGTAGGCGCTAAGGGGCTGGTAACATTTTCCAAGCCTTTTATTAAAGTTAATCTATAATATTTGCAGCCATACACCAGTAAATAGAGTTAACAATTATTTGTAGGCTTCTATGATCAAACAGCCTGGTAACATCTTAAAATAGGCTCAGAGTGCTCTCCTAAAATCTGTGACACCCTTCAGAAAAGAGCTTTGCAACAGCTCAACTCCACATTTCCTGTTTTGTCACCTACTTGTCACTCTCACAGTGAAAGCAGAAGGGTCAATATCTAAACAGTGGTTGGAACCTGAAATTTTAGAATTCTGGGAGCAAATATGAGGTCATGGGAATACAAAATGAGAAACAGAGAGAGAATCCACTCTTAACAAAAGCTTTTCCCAGGCATCCTGGCATTCAGAACAGGACCTGTTTAGTGCTAAGTGAATTGGGTTTCAAATCAATGCCCTAATTTACATAAAAGAAATAAAGCAGAAAGACAAGAGCACATAAATATGAAGGTAAAACTGCACAGCATCCCATTTATTTAAATAAGGGCACTTACTGGACTTACTTTAGAGACCGTGACTTGCTCAGTTTTCACCAATAGCCTAAGAACCTGTCTGCAAGTATGTTTACCACCATCCCTGCCCTGCCTCTGCTATTCTGTGAATCCCTAATTTGAGAAACTGGGATCTGGATCCAGTCTGGGTTGAAATAACTAATGGCCATTGACTAGCTGGGTGGCACTGAGCAAGGCTTTTAATCCTGCAGCACTCGATGTACTCACCCATGAAATGGGCATACATATCACACCATTACAGTAATAGTAATCTGATATTGCCTCATTCATGTTAAGTATTGAGCACGTTGACTAAATGAAAAGTGCTTAATAAACATTAGGGATTATTATTACTGTCAAGATATCTTCACACCCAAATCCCTATCTTTGATCCTATGATTTCACTCATATACATCTTGTATGCACAGAATCCTTTTCCTGAACATGTCTGACTCTCTCTACCTCCCGGATTTCAATATATGGTCTGATATTAGGAAGAAAATTCCTATTGACATGTGGTCATTGTGACTATTACCACTAATTATCTTAAGTGCCTATAGAATAAAGTATTTTAGTTAATTATTTGTTTAGCCTAGAGGAAATACATGTACTGCCTATATGTGAAAGATGAGAATTTAGTAAAACAAACAAACAAGAACCCCACTAATTCCTGAATCCTGATTTGAGGATTTAGAAGATACTTCAGTATTTTAAGGTATTCGAGATAGCATAATAGAAAAAAAATCATTGAATAATGTGAAAATGAAATGGAGCTTTCTGAAATTTAAGATTACTTGCAACTAAGGTCGTTTGAATTTTTAATAAATTATTTTCATATCATCCTTCATTGTGTCTGTTTTCCTGAATAAAATGCCTTTTCCCCACTATTGGTACACCTAATATAGAGGTAAAACATCTGCCATCAGTTTTTTTGTCCTGCTGACCTATTTCCTAAGTCTCCTACTAATGAATGTAGTATGGCACAATCTATGTTGTCAGAACCTACAGGGACTGACAGCAGCTATTTCTGAAGACTACCATTAATTTTCAAGAAACTCATGACAAACACGTAGAAAGAGTGGCATTTTGCAAATAATGTATTGTCCTCCTTAATATAGGCATGACCTCTATATATACCCAAGGGTCCCAGGTCTCCAAATAGGCTTCTCTCCATTCTTGAGAGCTGAGCATTTTATCAAATTAATCAAGAAATCTATTTAATCTATCTTTGAACCGACCCCCAATTTTTTTTTTTTTTTTATCAGCCTGCTTGTTTTTATTTTTAAATATCTGGATGATAATTTTTATTCCCTTTTTCCTTAGAATAGGAATGATGCTTCCCAGTTCCCATGCATTTGCAAGAAATTACTTTTACATAACACCTATCATTCTTAAACACTACATAAAAAGATTCACTATAGTCTAATAATTTAAAAAGTCGTAATTGGCTATTTCAGATTGTAAAATTTCGTAATATGCTTCAATTTTTCAAATAGCTTGGCTGGTGCTATTAGGTTCCATATATAAAACCTCTCATACAATTAAAATGGATTCTGGTATTATTGTGTCGGCTTCAGTGTCTGCCATTAACTGTCTGAATTTTTGCCAATACAGCACAAACTACTCTATGAAGGCTTAAGGGACTTCAGTGATTTTTGAATCCTGACTTCATTTTGGTTTTATTACACAAAAAATATTTCCCTCTTGCTATAATATCTTTAATTATTTTGTTTTTTTGTTTTTCCTTAAGTCATGCTTTTGCGAATATTCTAATCAACCTTAAAATTCTTAGCAGTTACTTCCTATGGTTAATAGCTTCAGAGGCAAGGGCACTTCCCCAAGCCATTAAAGTGTAAAGTAGCCAGGAGCAGTTAACAAAAGAACAAAAGGAGCAACCTCACAGACCCGTGGGAAGCCAGGAGGCGACCCTCAGGGATAGTTACACAAGGCAGTCACTTTGGCTCCCACAGTTAGGTGAGTGGAGGTTTTACCAGGACCTGGAGAGAATACTCTAATACCCAGTCTAATGTCCCTGAAAATTCTCTTTCAGATGCCTCAGAATCTCTAGAATTTGTGGTAAAATTTTCATAAAGGAAAAACTTCATCAGCTCAGCAAAGTCTCTACACCAGTAAGATGAGTCCTGAACTGCAGGAAAGTAATTTAAGAAAGCCTTGGTATGTCAGTAACAGAAATAAAAGCATTTTTCCTTTGTGCAGGGAAAGGGGGTTCCTATCTATACAAGTAGATTAATTTCATCAGAAAAGCTGAGGGACTGAAAATATTCTGGAAAAAATATCAACAAAAAAGACCTACTGATTTGGAATCTGAGGCTGTGGTTTTGTGACAGGTTGTGAGGTGTGGGGGAGGGGAGTACTGGCAAGGAGGGGTTGCCTAGGATACAGAATACACAATGCAAAGAAAAGTAAGACTGCTTTCTGTAAAGCAATTGAGAAAGAAAAAAGAGACTCAATATTTTAGCATAACAACCCTTATAATGCTAAGTAAAACTGGCATTAAAACTGCAGTAAAATGCAAGATTGTCCTGGAGACAGAGGACTTTCAGGTTATACTCCTGGGGGGAGAGGTTGTCTCAAACTACCTTCTCCAAATACTAGCATCAGGAGCACCCTCTAGAACAGGGCAGGTGAGGGTCACACGACAGATAGAACAGAATTAATGTTAAAAGAGGAAAGGGCACAAGGACACAAGATCAATGCTCTGAGAAGCCAGGAGAGCAATATGAATAGAATGAAGGAGACCTGCCCCCTGACCCAACCCTGGTGTACTTTGGATGCATAAGAATTACTGAGATTAGGAAGAGCCTCTCCACACACCTTTCTGGCTTCTTGGTGTATTGATTGGCTAAAAGTAATACAACCTTTTTAGATTATAAACTAGCCTTTTCACTCTCTTGAGTCCTGAGAGCATGGTAAAGACAGTACTTAGAGAATCATGGCAAAATGGCCCCCCAATTCACCCTGAGAAACTGAAGAGTTTAGAATGCTGAACTTGCCTTGCACTCTCCTGGTGCCATTTCCCTGACCCCCCAGATCTCATCTCAATCATCTGACCTATTCCTCATCTTTCCTCTTATACAGAATCACATACTAACACCAGTTACATATTCCTATACATGTGTGTTGACTGGGCGTGTTTTGTGCTTCACATGATATAGGTTGGGATGCTGAGATGGTTGTGAAGCTGGAGAGCGAGGTTCTTGTCTCATGGAGTCAAAAAATGAATCTCATGGAAAAAGGAGAATGAGCAAAGCAATAGAACTGTATTAAGCAAGGATACAGAAAAAGCTCTCAGGAGTGAGAGGGGTCCCGACTGGTTTGCCAACGTAGGCCTCCACCGACAGCCGTTCATTTAGAACTGACCAGGGAGCTTGTGACCTTAACATTCATGTGACGTCTTGATTTGAGGAAGGACTCACGATAACATCTTTAATGACTTATCTCATCTTTGGGGTCTGGTTATTCTTTGTTGGTCACAATGTGACTGCCATAAAAAGACCCCACCTCTGACGCCCAGGGCAGGGTGGTCTGGTTTGTTCCCTTATCTCTGGTTTCATCACCCCTCAGCATTTCTGGGATTTGTGCAAGCCTAATCAACTAGCCCCCTACCTCTCTCTCCCTACCTAGCCTCGCCTGTCCCTTACTCAATGAGACCCTTCAGATGTATATCGGTGGGTCATACACTTGGGGATGATTGCCAACATGTATCTCGGAGGGGAGATAAAAGAAGTTTCCAAAGGAATTTTTGTATGTTAAAGTTGACTTACAGGATCCTGGGGATCTGGCTAAGATTGCCTTTTGCCCTTAGCAAAGTGTCAACATCCAGACAGTGGAGTTCCTAGAGCCTGTTTCAAGGACTTGTCAATGGGCTGCAAGTAGTAAGGAAATTTATTCATTTTTCTTCTGCCTTTGTTTCCCACATCAGTTGTGAGGTCCAAAAGTCCTGATTCATACAGCAGGAAATCGGAGTTGATACCATCTGGGAGCTCAGTTGGGGCTGAAGGGCAGAGCCCCTGGTTCTCCTCCATGTGGACCTATCTATATGGCTACTCCGGCTTCCTCACTGCATCGCACCGGTGCACATAAGGCCTGGACACAGAAGACGTAGAATGCCACTTCTGCCCCATTCTATTAATCAGACCAGTCAGATGGCCGGCCCAGAATTACAGGGAGAAGAATTACACTCTCCTTTCGGATGGAGGAACGGCAGGTATGTACAAAAACAGAAGAAACTGATGCCGGCCATCTCTAGAGACTATCAGACTTAATCTTACTCCATTTCTGAACAGGTTGAGCAAAAAAAAGCTTTCAGAATCTCTCTACACTATAATAGTTCTGTAAATTCCAAATCAACACAACAAACCTACTCTTAGTGTAATGTTTTTTATGTATTTTTTTTTTTTTTTACTAAGTTCTTCGAACTAAAAATCACTGTACATTTTCTTTGGTTTAATTGTATTATTTGGAGGCAAATAGAGCACTTAAAACACTACTAAGTAAAAAGTTAGTTACAATTCTTTCTCTAGAGTTGCTATATCCACCAATAATTTGTTGAACAGAAGTAATTTTCACAGATTTATGCTGAAAATAAATGAAACTTTAAAGGGCAACAGACTCCTGAAAAGCTGACTTTAAAAGAGAAATATATGGTATGATAGCAACCAAATAATTATGAAGAATAACAGCTAAATATTTAACATTTTAGTCAAGCTTTGAGACTGAAAGACAAAAATCTCTTTGAACTAACGTAATGAATGCAGTGTAAGGAGAAAAGAAAAGAAAGATGAGAAAGAAGAAAAATACCAAGTAAAAGTCCAGCAGAAAAAAAAAGTGAGACTAAAATTGGCAAAATATGACATTTTCGGGAGAATCGTGTCAAAAAATAATTGAAAAATGTTTATTTATTAGATCACTGTTTTGTTTACCGAAAATGAAAGGAGGATATAACATGTCAACTCCCAAATCTGTTGAACTATGTATGCCCAGAAATCTACTTAAGAAATTAAAAAGATTCTGAACTATTTGTCTTATTTATTAATATTACAGTTTGACACTGCACATCTCCAACTGGAAGAACACTAAAAACCCACATCCCAAGGTGCCAGACTGAGAAACATATGGTGCTTTCCAATAACCAAAGCTTGGCTATTTGTAGGTGATGAAAATCTATTTGGGGACCTCCTTATAGCTCGATGAGAAAAAGCATCATAGGTTTACTTTCAGGAGTTTCAGTAAGAAGAAATTTTAGATTTATTTATAGCATAGAGGGAAAGGTATTACCTATATTCATGAAATGTGGGCATCTTATGGAGACTGGAGGGAATTCTTTTAATACATTTCTTTAGAGAAGGTTGGCAGCTCAGAGAGAAAACTTCGTGGGGTTTTTAAATATTTAATATCCCATTGCTGCTTTGCAGCCTGAGAAAAACTTGTGGTTCTTTATTGGCAAATATTTCAGAGCTTATCTCAACTTGAATGAAATTTTAAAAAAACAACAGCTTAGGGCACAAGGTAATTCTTTGCAAAATTAAAAAACTAAACATTAAAATTTCAAAATCATAGCTTTTTCACAGCTAGGTAAAAATGTTCTTGTTATTGGGGTTTTAACCCATTATCTTTTCATTGATATTTGTTAGTTGTCTGCTGCACATGAATTATTTCAATTAAAGAGTTTTAGTGACTCAAATAATTACGTGGCCCCTCTTCTTAACAGTGAATAATTTAGTAGATAGACATAGCTATCAGACAAAAGATAGCGATGGGCCTTATAGTCTGGGGGAGATTCAGTATTATATGAAGATGGAGACAGAGCTAATGCAACCCCGATCTACTGTTAAGGCAAGTGACGATAAAAGGCACAATATATGGAAATTACTAAGCTGTAATGCATTTTTTTAAAGTTAAAAATTCAGTCCTGTAATTGAATAATGGCAGTGGTTAGTAGTAAGTGTTCTATAGCCAGAGTATCTGGCTTCAATCCTTCTACTATTTAACAGCTAGGCCTTTGGAAACTTAATTAAACTTATCATGATTCAAATTCCTCATCTTTATAGTAGAGACATACCATATTTTATCTAAGATGTCTTTCATTGTAAGACACGCCATCATTCTATACACTACTACAAAAGAAAAACACCCAAAGCAGAGAGTTGAAAGGAAGTTCCTGTGTAGAGTGGATATATCAAAGGGTTGTGACCTCAATGTGAGAAAATGAGAAAAAGACCTGACATACAGAGAAGGGTACCAGAAAACATACATGCCTCCACTGTGACAGAGAGTGCAAAGGGAAGAAATATGTTCCCTGCAATATAAACAAGATGTCAGGATCCGTGTAGGCTGAATTCACACTATCAGTATGGTCTGAAAGACTTCAAAAAAAGAATTTAATTGAAAGTGGCCTTAGGGTGGTCATGTTCCAGGTGACTGGCAGAAGCAAACACAAATTGTCTCTGGAAGAGTTTGATGGAAATCCCAGCTGAAGCCAGCAATGATTAGAAGACCAATTTCAGAAATGTTCCAATGCAGGAAAAAAAGGTGTGTGACAGCTTGATTGTAAATATGGCACCAACTCTTCCCTTCCTTCAACCCACATCTTTTGCAACATGACTTCACAGCTTTTCACATCAAGAAGTCTACTTCTCCAACACCTGAATCTCCTCTTGCCCTGTGACCTGTTTCGCTGATACAATATGACAGACATAATGATGTGCCCACTGGAAACTGATGCTTAAGTGGTCTTGTGCCATTCCACTTGGCCCTTGAGCTCTGCCATTACTAGGAAAATGTGGCCCCCTACCCCCTGCCACTAACTTGTTAGAAAGCTGAGAGACCATGTGGAATAAATTCAATTCATGCTACCCAATGCTGGAATAAACTCAATTCATGCTACCCAATGCTAGATTACTCTGCATCCAGCCTACCCACCAGTTGGCCACAGATGCATGAGCGAGCTTTTGTAAAATTATCTGAGCCCACCCAGATCAGCAAAACTGTTCTATAGGCTCCTGAGCAAGAGTATTTATTATTTTAGACCATTACATTTGGGGGAGTTTTGTTATGCAGCAACAGCTAAGCGAACAAGATAGATCTTAAAGCTCAATGAAATATAGAACTAGTAGCAAACTTATGGGGTATGGTAAGGAATTAAATCATTCATTACCTGTAGGACACTAGGATAACGCTCCATACCTGATAAGGCTGAAGAAATACTATCTAAATTATTGAGGTATTACCACATTCAGAGACTCTTTTATCTCCAATTTTATCTATCTATCTATCTAATAGAATTCTGATTTACAGAATGTGAAGACCAAATAGAAATAGAAACATTTTTAACTATAAGATATTAAATGTGATTACAACTACAATTACACATAAATGAATAGCTAAAATACAATGATTTATATGTGAAAAGAGATAAACATGTATTAAGTCAATACTAAAAAAGCAAATGATGAATTTTGTCTGGGAGACTTGGGGATGGCTTAATAGAGGAGGAGGTATTTGAATCAAATACAGAAGAATAGGAAGGATTTGGTAAGGTAAAGGGTTATTACAAAGCAGAGAGTAGAAAGCATTCTAGGTTAAAGAAGCTGCGTGTGCAAAGATATGAAAGCATCTCTTACATAGTAGTCTTGCCTAACTGTCTGACTAGGAGTACACAGTATAAGAAGAAAAATGTATAATGAGGCCAGGAAGATGGGGCTTAAAAAGCTAGTCATACCTGGTTAAGCAAAAATGACTTTCTTCTTTAAGCATAGATGTCACCAGTGATTTCTAAGAAGGTCAGTAATGTGATAAAAATCTATTTAGGAATTTTAATTCTGGTAGCAATATAAAGGAAAAATTGGAAGGAGGGAAGTAAACAAAATCATCTAGGTAAAAAATGATCAGGGCCTGATCTAAGGTCTGTTGAAGTTAGAAAACTGGAGCCACATTTGAAGACAACTAAAATTCTTAAGTAGTCTACTCTGTAGCAAGTCCTGAGCTAATTGCTTGCACACACATTACTGCGTGTAATTCTTCTGAGTGCTTTATGTATATGAAGCTCAGACAGCATACTGTCCGGGATAACACAACTGGAGATGAATACTTAAGTTTACCTGACCCCAAAACCCACAACCGTTTATTCTTATGCCTTGCTTACCAATTTATAGAACAAGGAAAACAAAAACCACATATACTAAAACCCTAATGTACTTGTTGTAATGATTGAGTTTATTTCTAGATACCAAATGAAACCCCTATGAAGCATAAATAATTTAACTTGAATTAATATACTAACCTATCATAGGGTTGAATCTTTAAGAATGGATCATACTCAAGTAAGACATTATTGGGTGAAATTTTTAAAAAATCACTAGTCAGGTGGGATGCCATATTGGGGATTCCTAATAATCCAAAAATTTTATGAGTGGGCTTAGGTCAGAGGAGGGAAAGTTCTGAAAGGAAAATGTTGGTAGTCAATATAAGATATCTAGATACCACGCTATAGAATAATTATTGAGGAATGCTTCACTCTAAAAAGAGAAAGAGCACACAAACCATCTTCAAAATATGTGACGAGATGCCATCAATCAATGTGCAGGAGTCACAGTGAGTTGCTACAGAATTTGGAACCAGAAATAATGGGCGGAAGTTACAGGTGGCACAGCTTTTGACTTACTAAAGGAAAATATTTTCTATTATCTGGAGCTATCTAACTAGGAAATGAATTTATACATGGAGTTCCAATCCCTAACTCTGGAAATATTCAAGTATCACTGATTCAAAAATATTAATTGAGCAACTAAAATTTGCAAACTCCATGCTAGGCATTCAGGAACAACTACGAAGAAGATAACCTATCAGGAGGGACTACAGAAAGGGAGTCTACATTGTTTTATTTAGCAAACCTTTATGTAACGATTACTATATTCTAGGCATTGTTTAAAATTCTTAACAAATATTAATTTACTTAACACTCAAAACAACCTTACACATGGGGAAACTGAGGCAAAAAGCAGTAACTTGTCCAAGAGCACACAAGTAGTAAGTGTCAGCACTAGGATTCAAATCCAGATGGCCTGGTTCCCAGGTCAATTCTCTTGGCCACTATGACTGCTGCCTTCAACCTGCCCCACTGGGTGGAGCTGGGCTACCAGACCAATAAGGTGCTTCTACCGCCCCACACCCCAAAGACTCTGAGAGCACCTATAAACTGGTGGAAAACACTGAAGCCATTTTTTGTGCCAAATTCAACATGTTCCCAGTAACTAGACTTGATTAGGTTTTGTTATTATCTTCTTTCTTTCAAATATGGGCACTCAACATCCACAAAACCCACGTACCTACCACTATTCCAGAATGTTTTTCTGTTTTACTCACACCTTAGATATAAGGAAATCTGGAGGTCTATGGGATAGAAAGTTTGGAAATTGGTTTTGTTACACAGAATTTAAAGAATCTATACAAACTTAAAAAATAATTTCTTCTGGGTATGAGATGGGGAGCAAGAGAATAAGAATAGGAAGGGAATTTTTACATTTTAAAATTCTATGCTATTTATTTTTCATGAATATGCTTTATTTTAATTAAGAACTTATAGGAGACTTGTGTGAGTGAAAGTTTATCATAAAATAATAAGAATGTCTCTCATCTTCTGCTCATCTAGAAATGAAAACTAGAATTTGGAATTATGGACAAAATTCATAAGACAGCCTCTATTTTACAGAATTAGAGAATGTTGGAGCTAGTAGCATGAAAACCCCCTATCACTTAGCCACTTTATGTTACAGATGAGGAAATTGAGGCCAAGGAAGTTTATGAAACTTGGATAATGTCAAAAAGTAAACTGATTAAACCGAAATGCACATAAAAGTCATTAAGACTAGAAAGCACTGGGACGCCTGGGTGACTCAGTCAGTTAAGCGTCTACCTTTAGCCCAGGTCATGATCCCAGGGTCTCGGGACTGAGCCCCACAGGTTCCCTGCTCCTCAAGGAGCCTGCTTCTCCCTGCCACTCCCTCTGCTTGTGCTCCCTCTGTCAAATAAATGAATAAAATCTTAAAAAAAAAAAAAAAAGACTAGAAAGCACTATCGGGATAACAGTAGTACATACATCATACTGCTGTTCTGAAAATTAAGTGAGAAAAGTCATGTAAAGCAGAGAGCCTGGAATATAGTTACTATAAACGTGATTAATATTTATTATCACTATTACATAATTGTTAGTTACCAGATAACTTAGCATGAGCTGCAGCTAGCTTCCCACAGCAAAATTATTTTTCCCTCTCAAGGTAATTTTCTTTTTTAAAGTATCCTGCTGACTGCACATGATGGAGAAAATGATGGACTTTGAAATGAGATCTGAGCACAAATACTAATGGAGGGATTTTTGAGCAAACTATTTAGATTTCTAACATTCACTTTCTTCATTGAAGAATATAGTGATACCTGCATTGCATGTTGTGAGGTGTGAGAGAAGGCACGGAAACATGAGTGTACTCCTGGCACTTATTAAAATCTTCTGTAAATTATAGCAATCCTAATTATTTATTATATGTCATGAAGGTTTTGCAGTGCATGCAAACCACGTAGTATGGAGAAAAAGCCTGAGATCAGCAAGATTATTGTACCTGGGTAAAAATTTTGCTCAATATTCTTTCCCTACATTTGCTTTTCCATTTCACTATTTGACTACAGCCACCTGTGTTTAAGTATAGATGCAGGAAAGAAGAAACTAAAGAAATAGATCAAAAATTCAATACCCCTCCCTTAGGAAAGAAGTAGGTATAGATCCATCCAGGGATCCAGCCCATTGGTCAATTCTAATCTATATGCCATAGTTAAGAAGAGGAAATGGGAAATGGCTACGTGTCTCTGATCCACTATTTTGTGTAAGATAAAAAGGTAAAAATATTGGATTTCGATTTTAAGGAGTTTCTGGGTCAGCCCAAGATAGTTCTTCTGAAAGGAATCATTAGGAAGATGAGGGACACAGTGGAAGCCCACCCATAGAGCCAAAAGGGGAATTTGAGTGCATGTTGAGGACATAGAGAAAGAACCTATGAAGGGTTAAGGAGACAATGGCTGATGACAGGTAGGCTTTGACGTTTCCCTGATATGCGTGATCACAGCTGCTACTATCCATTTAAAGAGAGAGGACTGAGTAGATAGAACAAGATAAAATACAGGGAATAGAAAAGCAAGGGATCAAGAGAAAAATTTCAATTCAATACTACCTTTGATTTAGAGCAGTGATTCTCAAAGTGTGGTCTCCATACCCACAGTATCAGCTACATGGGTGGGAAATTGATAGAAATAGAAATTCTCACCCCCATTCCAGGTTATTGGGTCAGAAACTCTGGGGGTAAGAGGGCTGGGATGGTGCAACGATTTGTATTTGACCAAGCCCTCCTGGTGGTTCTGTTGTATATATATTTTAGAGGAAAGTTCTCATCATCGTTCTTACTTTTCATTCCAACTTACAATGTTTTCTTCTAAAATCCCTATCTGAACCAAAAGATAAGGAAAGGGAGAGGGGTATAAAGGCTAGGAGACCGGAACAGGCCTATTTAAATAATTTGCAAATCTGGTATTTGCAAATTATTATTATAACTAGAAGTGAAGGCTTTTTAATCACAGTCAAACATTTTCATGCCATGCATGACTTTCACAAAAGAATAGACATATTAGTCCAATGGAATAAAGAAGATTAGAACAATACAGAACAGTATTTGTTAAGTGGAGAGGAAATGGCACTTGATGGGTTGCACAATGAACTGGGAATGAGATGTCCTAGATAGAACCTTCCCTATCACCATAGCTCCTGCCAGATCATTTCCGCCCACATCACTAAGGACAGTATTTGCTAAAGCCCAGTTGATCCTATGCAAACAGGACAATGCTGCATAAGGACTGTTGAAGTTTTGTCATAGCCCTGATTACAGCAAAAGACTAGCATTATCAGAAAAATTCTGTAGCGGAAATAAATCAAAAATAAGCAAATAAAAGACCGGGGATTTATCTTGGAAGAAAAGACTTGTATTACTGGAAGGGCACTGGAGTGAATTTTCTGCACATCTTGCCTCATCCATTTCTTCCCTGACAAATCTTGCATTGTACCCTTTAGTAGTGTGAAGCTTGTCTTTATTCACCTTAACCAGGAAGTAGCACGCTCTTTCAAATGTTCCAGTGCTAAGAGAATCTACTTTAAACTTATCAATTGAAAATGGGTACTTTTAACTTATTTTATATGCATTAATGAGCCTCCCATTTCATATAGTTGCTAAAAGCCTTGGTAAGGTGCTAATGAGAAATGTCAGCACAGGCACCAAAAATTTCAAACCAGGCTGCATTTACTATGAATTCTATAAAGCCTCATGGGATCATCAGATTCAAGGAGATCTGAAAATACAGAGTAATACTGTTGCATTCTGGTATTATAAGATATATTGCCTCTCATTCACTTTTGTGGTACTTTTAAAAATTGGTCTATAAAATTTTCATGGCAGTTTCAAAGCATTAAAGTGTAGGTAATGGAATAAAATGGCTTCAAATGAAAAAAGTTACTGAGATTACACCGATAGCACAACTAAAATTTAGAGCAAAGAACTAAGAATCAAAGAAAAATATTTGGGAAAATACTTTTTAAAGGTTGCTTTAACCATCTCATGAAGATGATGTACAATGGCAGTGATCAGATGTTATATTATGCACCAGGCTGTCCTGGTAGGCAATCCTGGCGTGTGTAGCTAGGAGAGGGTATAGGATTTTTCTCAGGATGAGAAGAGGAATCTCTGCAGGACCCTCTCTGTTTATAAGTGGCATGTTGGCTTCTTAGTCAAGACTGGGCTTATGTGGTCCAGGAGTTCCACCATCTCTAGCATAAGCTGGAGCAAAGAGTGGTAGGTAGAAAGCTTGTAACTCAGGGAGCTAAGTGATCAGTTCTGGGGCTGGGGCAGGTTTGGTATTGAGTGGAAGAGGAATAGAAAGCCTGTGAGGGAAGAGTATGGAGAGGAAAAAGAGAACAGAATGAAGCCATCTGGCTACTAACAGAGCTAGAAGAGAAAGAGTTCACTGCTTTGCTTGTAAACTCTTTCGACCCCCTACCTGAATGGTAACCACAGGAACCACAGCATCAAATGAAATGGTTTATTTGAAAGGAAGTAGAATCAGCAAACCCCAGAGCCACCGAGGTCTGTGTAGCTCCCAGATCCCATCCAAAGCCCATATTTGTTGCATGTGTGTTGACTCTAGGGCAGCAAGTACCCATTTTGAAAGAGAAAGGTGGGAAGGCAGGTGAAGGTCACGATATATTAGCATCGAAACTTCTTGAGGCTTTCACTTTCCTCAAACACAGTTTACTTTGATGACAGGAAGACACTCTAACAGAGATTTCTCAGAAAAACCTTTGCTTTCTCAGAAGATTCCCACCACCTTGGTTTTAAAGACTCATTCCAACTGTTTAAAGCAAGGACAGAATGCACATGAATTCAAGTGTCCAGTCTGTCATCTATTGTAAATTTACTTTGCTAAGTGAATTAGCCTCTTTAGCTCAGTTGCCTGGCTTTAAAAATAGAAGCAATAATATCAAGTTCACAGTCCTGCAAATCTCTTTTAGTAACAAATCTACATACTCAACTAACTATCCCTTAGACATCACCACTGGGAGGCTTCAGGCAGCTCAAACCACGCATTTTCCTAACAGACCCTCTTTCCCCAGACCTGCTGTCCTCTCTCATTAGCTGGTGCTACCACCATCTACCAGGTCTCCAAGCCAGAAGATCAAGTCTTTCTGGTTTCTCGTCACTTGATTGAGACCATCTGCTTAATTGACATTTCTCAAAACCACCCCTCTCCTATTCCTATTGAGCCTGTCTTCATTCAGACTCTCATCACTAGCCTGGGTGAAGGCAACCACAATCACTTCCTAATTGACTGCCCTCAATCCAGTCTTGGATTCTCCATTACCCCTGCCCAGAGGGGCAATTTTATCTTTTTACTTTCATTGGAGAGGAGGACTAGAAAGACACGGCGAGGCAGGTAGAGGTGATCGGATATGGGGGGCTGAGAATGAAAATTATTAAAATTGGCATGGGGATTTTTTTTCTTTCAGTTTAAACTCATTCTTTCATTCTAATGAATACCTCAAAATGAATGTCATTAGAAGTCAGTAAAAAAAAACAAAACAAACGAAAAACTTTCTTTATCCTTTCCCAAATGTATAACACTTTATTTGTTTGGAATCATTCTTTTTTTACCTGATTTTTAAAACCCAGTTGTGCATAACATTTTTCTCCATCTCACAGTTGTATGCTGGAACATAAAAACTTGAAAAAAAAAACAACAAAAGCACTTTCCATTTTGCAGAGGTGGTGAAATGCAGTGTTGCTCTCTTCATTTTGTACTCAGCTGACAGACACAGTAATCTCATAAGCAAGGATGTGACAATTCTGTTATGCATGTACTTGTCTCAGTAAACTAAGTTATGAACTCATGAAAACTACCTGCCTCTGAATGGAAGGCTCAGCTCTTACAGCTAAAGCACTAGAAATTTTCTAATAACCTAGCCCTAGAATAAGGGCCAAGGAAGAGGCCTGATTTGGCCTAATTCTCCAAAAAGAAGTCACAAAATATAGGTGGTTTCTCAGTTCAGCAAGGAATTAGTGTAACCTATACAGGCGAGTATCTGAAATACTGCAGACCTGGTTCCTAAATAGACTCATAAACCTTTGGATCTAGAAAACACATCAGAAAAGCAACTTCGTTGTTTTAATAGAAGACCAAGCTGGACTGACCTGCACTCAGCTAAGAGGAGGTAGATCTGAGCATAGAACACTGGTCTCCTTATATACAATACACATTTGCTTCATCCACAAGTAGCAAATACTGAGAAGTCAACCCTTCAACTAAGTCATGATAGGGACTAAAAGATCTCAGCTTCCCAAATGTGAACCATTCTGGAGAGACTCCAAGTACACTTGTTAACATATAAAGATACTCCCAAGTGTATCTGTTCTCGAACAAAATCCTATGTCGTGTCAGAGGCAGAAATGCCGCAGTTCACCAGTCCAGAGCAGAAGCATGATCATAAAACCAATACTCCTGAAGTTATATCATCAGTACATTGAAGGAATAGTGTTGTCTCTCCCCTGTAGGTACTTAGATGCCTCTACTTCAGATACCAGTTGTCCTATGAGCCACAGATCCTTGACATGGAGTTACTCATTCATATGGCCATCCATTGACTCATTCAGTTGTCTACTGAGCCAGGCACCATGGTGGATACTGCAGCAAACCCAATAGATGTAGTCTCCTCCTTTGTGGGACTTTCACTACAGCAAACCTTTTATGATTTGCCTGCTGCTGGTCCCCAAGCTCTACTCAAGGGTTAAAAAAAAATGCACTGATAAAATAAAAACTGGTAATATGTGAAAAGACTAGAAAAACTAGCAAGTTACTTTTTTGTGAAAAATTAATGACACAGAGCATATGAACATAAATTCCCCCTAAGAAACAATAGATATATTTTCTTAATCACCTGAATATAAAAACTTTAAAAGAAAATTAAGTTCAAGGAGAACAAGTGCTTTAGGTCACAGCACACAGCATATTTAGCAGAAATTGAAATAAAATGCAAAATTATAGGTTCCTGCTCTTCTCTAAATCAGATCCCTGGCTTGCAAATGCCTCAGCTACAGTGTTTCACATCTCCTGTTCCTTGAACATTTCATGTTTTAATTAAACAGACAATCTATTTCTCTGAGCTTTATTTCTTACCATCTAAATTCTCAAATCCCTGAAATCTGATCACCTTTTCATGGATACACTGATCCAGTAAAGTGGCCAAATCCCAAGATCCCTGCTCAGTTCTTGAGATCTTCCTGGTTTTTGCCAAATGTTACAACTTTTGAATGTGCCCTTATTTCTAAAATCACTTTCTCTCATCAGTTTCTCTTGTTAGCCTGTGATCAATCCAGACCACCTGCTCTGGACACCTCTCCCTTCTTACCTTCCCTTTTTAATTTAGGATGTATATCCCATATTCTTCCAAAAACATTTAAACTATCTTTCGAGGTAAACATAAACTAGAGTAATTAGGAATAAAACAGTTTTAATCATACTCATGAAGTAAAAGGCAAGTAGGTATTATCCTTTGTTTGAAGTAAGTGGCAATCTGGGTTGGGCAGAGAACTTAGCTTCACATTTTCTGCCAGCTGAAACACAAAGAGGGACATGTTGAACAGCATTCTTTTCATTATCTGACAAAGTACACACATTTGTCTCTGTAGTCTGTGCTACTTCCTGGAACAAAACTCAAGCAGGAATTTATGACATGAAACCCCACAGAAAACACACCAAGTAACACATCACTTCAATTACGTGATTATAAAATTATGTGATTACAAGAATTCCACTCAGACCACCCTTTGTAAAAACAGCAAGCATAAAGTTAATGTAAAATTTAATGAAAGCGTTTGGGAGGGAAGGTACACAATGTACCCCCAGAGCCTTGCATTCTCAGGATTTAAACTGAGATAGGAGATAATTGTAAAGACTGAAATAGTGAACACGTCTGTTAGATTCTCTCAATTACCAGGTTCCTTAGGTAACACTGGCTGAGGCTAGATTATTGTCAGGTCATGATTAAACTCTCACAACAACTGCAGGGTAAATATTCTGAGTTGTCAGTTAATACAAAACCTCCTTGCTTTAGTTATTAGTTAAGACGTGTCATTTTTGTAACCAACCACATCTGTTCTCATCACAAACAAGTAGTCCTTCAACAGTAGAAATGCCAGCCTAGGAACAACTGTTTTTCTTATAATTGGCCTTGGACAGGTTCTCGGTAAAGACTCTGTCATCTGGATCTTCTAATGTAAGGAAAAGAGTTTCACTATTTTTTTTTTTAGCCTAAATGATTTTTCTTTTCTTTTGTGATTAGTTTCTCTCACCCATGAAAACATCAGTGTATGCCTCTTAAAGATAATGTATCCCTCTTGAATATTAAGAATAACACTACCCCAAAGATCCTATCATTCTAAGTGAGCTCAAAAAGTTACCTTTAACATAACTACCCAAACCCAACCTATTAGTTGGATCAATCTTGATTAAATATTAGTAGGAGTACAACAGATTATCTCCCTTTATATTTAATTGATGCTGAGTCGTTCCTTTATGTAATAACTAGTTAAGAGTCTACTCTTAAGATCATTTCTGATTAAAGACAGTACAATGATCAATCTAGAACTCAGAGAAGCTTTGTGTCTTGTGTACTAAATAGAACATGTACCTAGCTCTCCTACCGAAGTCCAAATGAAATGTTTGTTAAAAAGAAACAGAAGGAGCTGGGGCACCTGGGTGGCTCAGTTGGTTAAGCGGCTGCCTTCAGCTCAGGTCATGATCCCAGGGTCCTGGGATTGAGTCCCGCATCGGGCTCCCTGCTCAGTGGGGAGCCTGCTTCTCCTTCTCTCTCTGCCTGCCTCTCTGCTTACTTGTGCTCTCTCTCTATCTCTCTGTAAAATAAATAAATAAAAATCTTAAAAAAAAAAAGAAACAAAAGGGGCATCTGGGTGGCTCAGTTCCTAAGTGCATCTGCCTTCAGCTCAGGTCATGATCTGATCCCAGAGATCAAGCCCCATGTCACACGCACTCCCTGCTCAGTGGGGAGTCTGCTTTTCCCTCTGCCGCCCCACCCTTGTGCTCACTTTCACTCCCTCTGTTTCTCTCAAATAAATAAAATCTTGAAAAAAAAAAGAGAAAAGAAACAAAAGAAATAGTGTTGAGCCATATAACTCGTCTGCATTTTGCCTTAAGATTACATCTGTTAGATTTCCACTTCTGACCATAATGTAGTAATTTGAATCAAATTGCCTTCCAACCAAAAACAACTAAAAAATTAGACAATATATACAAAAGAACTCTTTATAGATATTGGACCCCATACAAGGCAGGACTTGTAATCCCTGAGAGAAAAACAAATGAGATGAGCCCTACAGTCACTCCAGGTTCCTGCCTGGCAGCACTTTCTGGATGGCTGTGCAGAGAGAGAGATCCCATACAAAGCACAGTGAAGGCTCACCAGTTCATGATAAATAGGAGTTCTAATATCTGTACTCACCATTTTATATGAGCAGTTAAAATTTTTAACTTATAATGAGATCTAGTGGGACCTTAAATTCTTCAGATGATGTGCTGTGGTAAAATAATTTGAATTTAATAAGACTTTCAAATACATGTAGGTTTAAAATTGGAAAATCTATCAGAGAAAACAGATCACTTAAAAAAATAAAGCTATTGATCAGTTCAACAGATACAGTTAGAGCATTTAAAAAGTCCTTCACTAAACCTTTTATTTTAACTAGATATTAAGAACTTAGGAAGTGGAAATAGGAAGTGACTATGGAGCATGATAAAGAACATCTAAAACCACTACTCAATAGCACATCAAATAATGGAATTATTTCTTTATTCTCAATGTCAGTAAAGACTAGAGATTTTCCCATTAAAAGCAGCAATAAGACACAAGTGCTCCTATTACCTTTGTTACTTATTATTCTAGAATTACAAAAATGTCTCACAACCTCTGGAATCACTATGGTGTCTACCTGAAACTAATGTAAACATTATATGTCAACTACACTTCAATAAAGAAGTCTAACAATAAGGGGATGGCTTAAAATATATATTATGTATATATAAAGTAACCATTAAAATAATGTTGCAGATAATGAAAAAGAAAATATCTGTGTGACTTTTTAATGGCTTCATAGTATTCAATTTTTTGTTATTAATTTGTGATTGTTAGACACCTGCAGAACATAAAAAATTGATGAAACAAAATAGAGGAACTTTGATTATGTGAGTCATAAATTGTTTTACCTTACTAAACTTTCTAAAGTAAGCAGGAATTACTTTTTTCAGGATTGTGTTTTAAGAAAAAAAGATTACATATAAAATATGTGTACATATGCTTGTCTAAATATACAGAGTATGTAGAAGACTACCCATCAAACTGTTAATATTGGTTATCTTTTAAGCTAGTAGCATTGTGAACCTGTGGGCCAGGGACGAAGATCTCTATATTACTTGATACGCTATACTGTTTCTGTAATTTAAAAAATCCAGTAATATAAATTCATTTGCAGAACTATCATAAATAAAATAAGATAAATTTTTTTAAAATGGCACATAGGGATAAATAGTTATTTGCCAAATATGATATATTTGTATTTTAAACAGCATGGATAACAACGGAAATACCAACACACCACTAGAAAATGGTAATATTGAAATGAAAGCAATATATATATTTTTTCCAAATTCCTTGCCTTGTTCATTATCCCTAAAAGCATATAAAAATCAATTGCATGTTTCAAAAAATATCAAAAGAATTTGTCAACATTTCCCAATTGACAAAAATTCCAAAAAAGATACATGTTGTTGAAATTAAGTTGAGAACAACTGTATTATAAACTAGTGTGAAAAGCAAGAAACAAACGTTGGCAAGGATGCAGAGAAAACGAACCCTCATGCACTGTTGGTGGGAAAGCAAGCTGGTGCAGCCACTGTAGAAAATAGTATGGAGGTTCCTCAAAAAATTAAAAATAGAAGTACTCTACAATCCAGTAATTGTAGAAATACATAAAAAATAATGTATTTTTTTATGTAAAAAAATACATAAAAAACTATGTATTTACCCAAAGAATACAAAAACACTAATTCAAAAGGATATATGTACCCCTATTTTTATTGCAGCATTATTTACAATAGCCAAGATATGGAGGCAGCACAAGTGTCCATCAATAGATGAATGGATAAAGTATATATCTTCTATCTATATTCTAAGATATGTACACACACACACACACACACACACACACACACGCAAATGGAATATTAGTCAGCCATAAAAAAAGAATGAAATCTTGCCATTTGCAACAACATGGATGGAGCTAGAGAGGATAATGCCAAGAGAAATAAGTCAGAGAAAGACAAATACCATATGATTTCACTCATATGTGGAATTTAAGAAACAAAACAAATGAACAAAGGAAAGAAAAAGAGATAAATCAAGAAACAGACTCTTAATGACAGAGAACAAACTGGTGGTTACCAGAGGGGAGGTGGGTGGGGGACAGGTGAAATAGGTGATGGGGGTTAAAGAGTGCACTTATCATGATGAGCGCTGAGTAATGTATGGAATTGTTAAAGCACTATATTGTACAGCTGAAATTAATATAACACTACATGTTTACTAAACTGGAATTAAAATTTAAGAACTTAAAAAAACAAAGTAAAACAAAGTAACCAGTCTAGCCAGGGCAAAAACAAAAACACACAAACAAAACAAAAATCAAAAACTTAGTGTGAAAAGATAAATTGGAATTTTTTCCCCCAAAATAATTTGACCATATATAGACTATTAACATTTCCGACTACCGACACTAGTAATTCCACTCAAAGGAATCTACCCAAAAGAACAGATCTAAAGAAAAATCGGTGTTAAAAATAATTATTATAGTACTATTATGAAAATAATCTAAAATCCAACAATAGAAAGGTGGTATACTAAGCATAATACATTCAAATTGTAGCGTATTACAGTCTATTGGTGGCTTAAACTAATTTTCATTTTTAGTGTTATCTGAAATCTTGACACCATAGTCCTTTTGGTCTTAGGGACCAGCTGGCTAAATTTCTGCTTTTTGAGTCAAGGGCAATGATGTGGTTTTTTTTCATGTCTCAGCCAAAAACTGACCACTGAACTCAGTCTATCTGAAAGGGAACTCCCCTCCCCTTCTAAGGTCAGGAGATACTACAGTTAAGGAACCCCATTAGTGTTAGGGCTCCTACCTGTTCTCACCTTCCCTCAGTCTTAGACTGGATCCCCAAACGTGCACAAAGCTATAAAGAAATGCTCATGCTTGTGCATATGGGGGTGCTCCTAGATGCATGGGCATAAACCACCCAGCAAGCACTGCCAGCCCCCTTCTGCCTCCCCCAAAACAAACAAAAACAAAATATCATTGTTTAAAATGCAAGTTTTTTTCAAACAAAAGTAATTTCAGCTCCTCTGGCATTTGGTTCTCCAGTCCTGTAATGCCTCAGTCTTTCTACACACTCCTCCTCGGGCTGTGGGATTCTCTGAAGGTGGGTATAGACACTGAGTCCTCAGGAAGAGTCACTAGTGTATTACTTTTGGACCATAGCCAATGTCAGATTTACACATTAGAATAAGATGTAATGCCATTAAAAAATGGGGGTACAGATGGTTAGAAACACAGATATCACACAGTCCTATTCATAAGAAAAAAAAAAAAAAATCAAGATCATTGTGTTGAGGTAGCCTCATGCCTAAAATGGATTTACCTAAAAATGTTTTGCGTATTACAGTCCAGACAAACATTGTTTTCAGATCTGGCAACTGGACCAACATTTCCTTTATCATGATTCATAGATTACATACTAAATTTCTAAACAGAACCTCTTCAAGCTTTACAGTTCAGTACCACTTAGAACTATGAGTTCCCCAGGACACACTCTTCTTACATAAGAAGCCAGTAACCCTACAATTCAGTAATTCACTCATGCTATCTTGGTAGCCTCCAACAAAATATATAACATCATACAAAGGATTTAATTCTCTGGCATTTGAAAATATTGTTGTTGATTAGGATTTCCTCAATGTGCAAAATCCACTTTTGTTTAGGAAACATTTATTGAGTATTTACCTTGGTTAGCACTGTATTGGAGACTAGATGATAACATTGTCCTCATTCTTGAGTTGCTCACCATCTTATAGAAAGTAACTGCTTACACTTTGATGTTGATATAAACACTTAATACAAAAATATCTTGGAAGTATGGAGGTAACAAGAAATGCTTAAGTTCAACCAGCTCACCTTTTTTCTCTGCTCTCTATTAAGTTAACATGTATACGGTGTTTGAAATTATTAAAGCACTTGATAAAGTCTTCATCTTTGTATAAAGGCTAGCAAAATGCCAAATCTATTAATAAAAACTGGATCACAAAGGAATTATTTACCTTTGACTTTTTTCTTTTTTAAAACTTCAGGTGTACAGAGTTAATCAGACTCCTTCCTTTCTAGCCTGCTCTCATCTTTGCAAACTCCTCTCCTCCTTTATTTTAATACATTTGTTCCCCTTTCATCCCCCATCTCCAACCCCATTCTCTGCCTTGGACACCCACTGTAATATAACTAATTCACACCCTTATTGTATATACATCTTCTGAAATACATAGTATTCTTGTGTGTAACACTTAATTTACATGAGTTAAACTGTACTATAAATTTCAATAGTTCTTTTTTTCCAACTCAACACTACACTTTTAAAACATATCCATGTGCTGGGTCTAATTCATCCTCCTATCTTTCTGATACAACTATGTCAAGTTCCATCATATGCATATACTACATTTTTGTTATTCACATCCCTAGTGAGTATGTCTACATTGTCTCCAACTTTTGCTCCTACAGGCAGTGCTGTAGTGAACATCTTCCTACATGTCCCCTCATGGACTGGTGAAAATTTATCCTGGACAGATACACCCTGGAATAGGATTGCCAGAGTCAGGTATAAATATATTAATTTTTCTAATTACTGCCAGATTGTTCTTTAGAATGATGTCAACCATTTACCGTCTTACCACTGGGGCATGAAACATCCTATTTCTTCCCATTTTCTCAAACATCTGATATTATCTAACTTGTATTTTTTGTGACTATAATGGGATAAAGAAAAATACATTGTTACGATTTAATTTCTCTGAAATGTGAGGTTAAAATAAAGTTGAACATTTCTTGACATACTTAGTTATTTGGGTTTCCCTGTCAACAATGCTCAAGTGTGGGGTGACTGGGTGGCTCAGTCAGTTAAGCGACCGCCTTTGGCCCGGGTCATGATCTCAGGGTCCTCAGATCAAGCCCCTCATCGGGCTCCCTGCTCAGCAGGAAGCTTGCTTCTCCCTCTCCCACTTCCCCTGCTTATGTTCTCTCTCTCACTGTCTCTCTCTCTCTGTCAAATAAATAAATAAAACCTTAAAAACAAAAACAAAAGCAAAACAATGCTCAAGTGCGAGATTTGTCCACTAATGGGGCTCCTGAGCGAGTCCCACACAAAAGAACATGCCAGCCAACACTTACCTCCTGCCTTTCACCTCTAGAGCTCAACAGGAGGCCCTATGTGTTCACTGCACCACCCTTCCCCTAGCCCTCTCCGTCCCTTGGTGCATCTATCCTAAACCTTACCTTTCAATGTGTCCCTCATCTTCTAGCTCTAATTCAGCCCTGGATGTCTTCAGAAGACACTACATCCCGTGCATCTCTCACATGTGAAGGCTGTTATTTCTCCCCAGTCCTTGAATCCCAAGGTTTGGAGAAGGTGTGGGTGTTTTCTCTGGCTGTTGTTCCAGGCTGTTCTCTCCCTCTCTTCCCTAAAATCTGTGAATCCCATGTTGTCACAATACATCACATACCACTGCTCGTGATGGCTGTCCTCTGCTTGTGTCTGTTCTCCTTCTCACTCCCAGAGACTTTGGGCTTACACCCTCTCCCCTGAAACATCCAACATGTCTTTCCCCACTTTCCCCTCACAATGGGCCCTGCTTTCTACTTTACCAAGAAAATGGAACTACTCAAAACACATCCACCTAGCACATAGGAGCACATCCTTACCTTCTCAAGAGGTAAGTGGATGAGCTCTCCAAGCTCATGTCAAAGGTCAGGGCCTTCAGCATGCACTAGACGCCACCTGTTCTCACCTGCTCAAGGGCATTGCTCTAGCAATTTTCTCCTCTGTCACCTGTATTAGCAGTCTTCTCCACTTTACTGGACCATCCCTGAGCATACACTTATACTATGATTTCTCTGATGTTAAACTGTTCTAAAAAATTTTTTTAAAGATCACCCTCTGCATCGCTTTTCGCTCTAGCTACCATCTTATTTCTCTATTTCTGATTACAGCAAAACTCCTTGAAAGAGTTGTCTGTATTTGCAATCTAATTCATCTCCTTCCTATTCAGATTTGTTCCACCATCACCCCAAGGCTTCTCTTGTCAAGGTCACAATGACCCCTGTGTTGCCAAATTTAATGGTCAATTTTTAGTCCTTATCTTATTTGAACTATCAGCAACATTTTGCACAAACACTTCTTCTTCCTAAAGCAATTTCCTTTAGTTGGATTCTAGGACACCATTCTCCTAGTTTTTCACTTACCTCAATATTTTCAGTTTTTTAGCTCTGAGTCTTTTTCCTAACACCTCTGAATCACTGTAGTTACTTAACCTCTCTGAGCGTTGCTTTGTCATCTATCTTGCATAGTTACCATAAGGATTCACTGAAACACTATATCAAGAACCAAATATTAAGCTTGGAACATAGACCTTCAATGAATGATCACTATTACCATTAGCGGTAGCAAACAGGATATCATGGGACCATTAGAATTCTCGGGTAAGGAATAATAAAAAAGATGCCTACAGTAATTCCCAGTCAGCTTTCCCTAGGAGGGCATAAAAAATAAAAGGTCACAACTTTAACCTTTAAAAGAAATATATGCCAATACAATAAAGACTCGTTTCATTTCTTGATATGAGACATCTTCGTTGTAACTCTTAAATATAATCAGGAAACTAAAATGAAAAACATTACTCTAAATAGGAGCTTGTAAAAACAGATTTTAGGAACATGGGTTAACTTTTTTTTAGTTTAAATAAATTGTCAAAATAAAAATAAATAAATGCTAACAAACAAAAACAAACCCACCATCATTCTATTACACAAATATACAAGCCAAAAATTATTAAGGGCAATGATACACTGTTGGTTGTTTTTTGGGTTTTTTTTTTTGAGCTTACAATGCCATTAAGAAACTTTAAGAGTTTGGATTAGGGAAAAATTGTTACTAGGGAAACATCATTAGTCACAAGGGGGTAGCGTATGCTGCAGTTATAAACAACCCCAACGGCTTACAACCCAGATTGTGGGGTCTTTTCCTCACCTACATCACAGCTTATCCCACATGGGGCTCTGCCTCATGCTGTGTTCCCTCTAAGACCTTGGCTGATACAGCAGGCATCAGCTGGAACAGCACCTATCACTCTAATGGGGAAAGATGTAGCAAGGAACACACTGGCTCTTAAAGCTGTCCTCTGGAGTGACACATATCACTTTCTTCACATGTTAAAGGCTAAAGCAAATCACCTGACTCCATGTAACTGTAATTGGGTACAGTCATGCAACCCTTCCCTGTGCACGGAAGAGGAGAACAAGCTTGAGATTTGTAACAGCCCCGATAGCTACCACCATTGAGCTCAATACTCAGAACTCAGTACCTAGTTCTTTGACTCCTTGGGTAGAAAGGACCTCTTAACCCCCCATAATCCTTATAAAGCAGGCAGGTAAGAACCTTCTCTAGAATTGCAAAATGTATAATACTTTCACAGTAGCAAATCTGAACTTCAATCTGCAAAAGCAAAAGGCTCCTTTAAGGTAGCAAGACTTGTTGATACAAGTACTAAACTAGGAATTGGTATTTCTGTCTAGGCTTTACAACTGATATCTTCTGTGGCCTAAGGCAAGTTGTTTAATAACACCATCCTTCAAGAAAATAAGGAGACATGATGACTGATTGACAGCAGAACATTTCTGAGCAGAGTAAAGAGGTGGTTGAGATTAATAGTGAAATCTTCCCAACAGATGGAAGCCTGAACTGCGCAGTGACTGACACTAAAGAAGAAAAACACTGAGATGCAAAGGGTTTCAAATCCTACGTGACGGGTTGTCTATATTGTAAAGAGTTATTATAGACAAGCATGTCATATTCCCTTCTCTGTTTCACTCTGATGGAAAAAGGAAACCCACAAGCTCAAATCGGGCTCTGAATTTTCCCTGTGGTCATAGAGGCATTATCAGGAGCTAGCTACATAATATTGTATTTATCACATATCCCGATGTGAATGTCTGCATTGCCTTGTGAAGAGTCCCAAGAGAAGGGAGGAAAAAATTTCTACAGAGACAAACTATTTCCTACGCAACGCTGCAAACAATGGCATGCTGGAAGCAGACATTGTTAGTAGTAACTTGTGATGCTCTAAGTGATCACAACTCAAATAGTACCAGATCAAAATATATGAACAATTATACATTTTTTAAACAAAGCATTTCAAAACACAGGCATTATGCAGCATGACACACTACAGATTATAAAATTTATTTTTCCTATTTGGTTTCTGTTTGTGAAATGACATAATTTATAAGCATTTTCTAAATGCAATAATTCAAACATAGAAACATATAGGACATTCATCTGATCCTCACAGATGGTGGCAACCTCTAATAAGTTCTATTAGCCTCGTTTTATTTATATGACGCACACATAAACACACACAACTCCTTAAGTTTTTTTTTACGTATATCAGATGAAAGTCTATATACTAAGGCAGAATTTATTTTTTCTCATAACAATATGACTTACAGACATTTCCATGTAATTACATACAGCTTTGTCCTGTCTTTGAATTGGCTGCATAAACATAGGTATACATTATTTAGCATTTCCGCTGACAATTATGTGGGCCATTTCCAAATTTGTATTGTTAAAAGAACGGTGCAAGCTTTTCAAAATATATCTTTAAAGTAGAATTTTAGTAATGGACTTGCTGGGTCAATGATATGCCTCTTTGAACTTCTAATAGATACTATAAGTTTGCCTTTCCACTAGATTCCCCCATTTTAACGCTCTGACCAGTGCATAAGAGCACCTGCTCCCCGGGGCGCCTGGGTGGCTCAGTTGGTTAAGTGGCTGCCTTCGGCTCGGGTCATGATCCTGGAGTCCTGGGATCGAGTCCCGCATCGGGCTACCTGCTCGGCGGGGAGTCTGCTTCTCCCTCTCCTGCTCCCCCCTCTTGTGCTCGCTCTCTCTCTCACTCTCTAAAAAAAAAAAAAAAAAAAAAGAGCACCTGCTCCCCTTACAACCTCAATAGCTCATGCCAAGCTAATGTATGAAAGCAAGGTCATTTGTTAATTTGCTTTTTCCTGATTAACGGTATAAGTTAGCACATTTTCATTGCATTATTATACTTCAGTAAACTGAACTTCATGTTTGGAGACATTTTTCAACTGTGCAATTTGCATTTTTCTTACTAATTTGTAGAAACAGTTCAGCTATTCTAGATAACAACCTGTTGTCTGTTAAATAGGTTATATTTTTCCATTACAACACAAGTTGTTTTTTTTTTAACTTTATATTTAGTGCATTTTGTTATGCAGAAATCTAAATCTTTACGTATCCAAATCTGCAGTCTCTGTGTCTTGCTTAGGACGACCTTCCCTTCCCAAATTAATCTGATTATTATCCTATTCTTTCTTCAAATCCTGTCTTTAAAAGCCAGGCTGATTAAGGTATTATTCACAGGTAATAGATTTCATTTTATTTTTAGTGCACAAGTTTTGACAAATGCTTGAAGTCATGATACAATCACTACAATCAAGATATGAAACAGTTTCATCTCCCAGAGAAATTCCCTTATGTTCCTTTTGTCAATTCTTGGCCCAATACCCAGACTCTGGCAACGACTGCTGTTTTTTTCTGTTCCTACAGTTTTACCTCTTCCATAAAGTCATATAAGTGGAATTTTATACTCTGTAGACCTTTGAGTCTAGCATCTTTCACTTAGCATAATATACTTGAGAATCACCTCATGTAGTTACAGGCGTCAGTCCATGGTCCCTTTGGACTGCTAAGTGGTACTCTATTGTAGGGATGTACCACATCTTACTTTACCATTTACCAGTTGAAGGACACTTGGGCAGCCTTCAATTTGGGTGATAACAAAAACACTAGGCATATTCGCTTCAAGATTTTTGGATCAACACAAGTTTTTATTTGTCCTAGGTAAATTCCTAGGAGTGGAAATGTTAAATTATATGGTAAACTACATGTAAATTTAAAAGAAATTCCTAGACTCTTTTCCAAAGGTGCTGTACCATGTTTGCCTTCTCATCAGCAGTATAGGAAAGTTCCAGTTTCTCTACATCCTCCTCAGCACTTGGTATTATTGCGGTTTTTAGTTGTTTTGTTCCTTAAGCTATTCTAGTAAGTGTGTGGGGATAGAACATAGTGGGACTTAAATTTGCATTTCCCCTCTGACGAATGACATTAAGCATCTTTTCAGGTGTTCGTCATTCTTATATTTTCTTGGGTGAAGTAACTGTTCAAATCTTGTGCCCATTTTTTATGAGGTTATTTTATTATTGTGTTTTGGAAGTTATTTATATAGTCTAGATACAAGTTCTTTAGCAGAGATGTGTATTTTCTTCCAGTCTGTGGCTTGTCTTTGTACTCTATAAACACTAGCTTTAAATGACCAGAGATTCTTAATTTTGATGAAGTCCAGATGATCGATTTGTTCTTTTAAGAGTTATGTTTTTAGTGTCTTATCTAAGAAATCTTTGCCTAGCCCAGGGTCATAAAGATTCTCTTATATTTTATTCTTGAAGTTTTATAGTTTAGGTTTTATATTTAAGTCTATGATCTATTTTGAGTTATGAATGGTATGCTAGGACTGCCATAACAAAATACCACAGACTAGGTGACTTAAACAACAGAAATTTATGTTCTCACGGTTCTGGAGGATGTTCAACATCAAGGCATCAGCAGGTTTTGTTTCTTCTGAGACCTTGATCCTCACCTTGAAGATACCCTTTCCTCTATGAGCAGACTTCCCTGGTTTCTCTCTGTAACCTAATTTCTTTTTATAAGCACACCAGTCAGACTGGATTAGGGTCTACCTTAATGGCTTCATTATAACTCAATCATCTCTTTTAAGCCCCTCTCTCCAGGTACGGTGGAATCCTGAAGTTCCGGGGGTTAGGACTTCAACATCTGACTTTGGGGTTGGGGGCTGTGACACAACTCAGTCCATACCATGAATCAAAATTCACTTTTTGTGTATGGATATCCAACCGTTCCAGCATCGATTGCAGAAAAGACTATTCCTTCTCTTTAATGGTGAACCTGTTTTCCTTCTGGTCTATAAGCAAAATAGTACTGGCATCTGACTCCTTGGCCCGGTCTTTCTCTTCTTAAATTTCTGGCTGGTTAGTTGCCCTGAAACCTCATTTGGGTCTCATTCTTGAATTTCTGTACAGGTTCAAGTAAAATAATGATTTTGTATATTTTTCTTTTTCTTGTTAGAATGGGAAAGACTCTCTTTCAAAATTCTATAATGCTTTAATTTTTCTATGCTTTAGTCATTAAATTCAGATTTTCTTTTCAGTCTCTCAGTAAAGGTTCATATTTTTTCATAAAGTCCTTACATTTTGTAAGATTTATTTCTTGGAATTTAGATTTTTAATTTGTTGTTTTGCTGCTTTTAGCAGCATCGTTTACTTCATTATATTTTAAACTATTATCACTGGTGCATAAAATGATTTTTTAAATTGACTGGCAAATTTACTGAAACTTTTAAAAATCAAATCCAAGAATTAACCAGTTGATTCTCTTGAATTATTGAGTCCATTTATTTTTGGGTTTGTAGCTCCTAGAGCTCCTATCTACCAGAACAATAATATTCTCCTGTGCTTGGCCTGTAGTTTCATCTTATTTTTGTCCATAGATCTCATCCCATTTTCTTTTAGAAATTTATAGCTTGTGTATGACACACTCTTGTTTTCCTGTGCTTATATACATTTTTTTCAGTCTTTTTGTAATTTCATAAAATACACTTGGCAACTTGAGCTCCAACCTTGCTCGCTCTCAGGAGGCCCCTCCCTTCACTTGACCCTGTTCCTGAGTAAACCTTGATGGCAAATCAGGTATATTTTGAAAAACTACACATACAAGTTTCTGAAAATTAAATATTTTAAATATACTAGGTAAACTTAGCTTTTAATAACTTTTTGCAAACTGGGTAATTAGTTGTCAAGTACAACCTCAAAATTACTAAAAAAAATAAAATACATATAGTACCCTTCCTATATTATTCTCATTAGGTTTTAGAATCAGGGTAACTCTTAACTCATTCATTGAGTCTGGGAGGCTCCTATTTTGTTCATTTCTAAAAAGTTTTATCTAATATGGAAACTATATGGGCTTTGTAGGTTGCTAGACCTTTCCGGGAAAATTAATTTGCACTAGTGCCAAAAATAGGAACAGATTTCAATCACTATTGCAAGTGTTTCAATAGCATTGGTCTATCCCAATGTTTTGGCTCTACTTGAGTTAATACTAACTAAAAAACTTATTTAATCTAGGTTTTCAAATGGCTTATATAAAGCTTTTCATGGAATTCTTTTATATTTTTAATTGCTTTAATTTCTGCAGTTATTTTTCACTGCTCATGTTCTCTCATGTTCTATGAAACTTGTCTAAAGGACATCTTTTAATAATTATTTTCAAAGCACTAGGTTCTGGTTTTTAACATCTTTTTGAAAGTTTTCTCTTTTTAAAAGCTTTTATATTTAGTAATTTCTACTTTCCTTGAGTTTATTTTGCTGTAGTAACTTCTTGAGGTTAGCACATTTCATTCATTTTCATAATAAGTGTATTGAAGACTCAAATCTCTGTAGTTCCTCGTTGATGGCTTCTCACGGGTTTTCTGCTTCCTTTGTCACACTAGAATGCTTTAGAGTCATCCCTTTCATCTGATAGTAAAGACATAGCTACATATTAGACTAAGCCCATGTACCCACTTCTCTTCCCAACAGGAGGAGGTTTTTAAGTAAGACTTCCCAATTCCCGATGCAGAGAGATCCCTGACATCTACCGCATACCCTGTCAGCGGTGCTCAAGTGTTTCTCAATCCAAATGGATATGGAGCTCAGATAAACCAAGATCCTCCCTATAAAATATAGATGATATTTAATCTCCTGGAAAATTAGCAAAGAAAATATGTAATAAGTAATAATCCTATTTGATAAGTATTCAGTAGAAATTTGCAAGGAGTAGGGACCTGATGGAGCACAAAGCAGTGATTCATTTGTGAGGCTGGCTAATGTCATAAACCAGAAGAGCCAAGTAGGAGAAGTTTATGGGCAGTAGCACTTCCCTCCAAGTAAATTACGGCTGTGTATTCATTCTGGGACATTTATTACTTTTTCCCATAAATACAATTAATGTGTTGAATTTATTTTCAAAGCACAAAGCAGAGTTGTAACTTATCTTAAAGTTTTCCAGTAGAAAAGCATATAAAACAACTTCAAAGGAAATTCTTTGGGACTGGCTTATTGAAGAATTTAACCAACATCTTCATTTTCCTTTTGGAGACTGTAGCACACATAAGAATTTCCTTTCAGGATGTGGCACATTTTCAAAAGCAATAGACAGAAACTAGATGCTCAATTACTGTTTTCTCTTAACTTTATCATTCCTGTCTTTCTCCAAAAATCAGAATTTGACTTAAACATGGTGCTTTTAATTTTTGAAGGAGCTTGTGGTCATGAATAAAACATGCTTGCAAGTAACCATAAGCCATCAAAATTTACTTCAATTAGTTTTCAATTATTTAGAAATATACAGTGAAAAGGCAACATTCACAGAAGTTTACCTGAAGCCCACAGAAATTTTCCATGTCCTTTTAAAACTTTAGATATCCACCAAGGTGGGTAATTTGCACTAACTTTATATTCCATGGTCTTAAAAAAAATGAAAACAGTGACTTTCATTGATTGAAAAGCTAAAAATACAGTGAAAGGAATTTTTTACAGATCCAATCTCCCTTTCCCAACACAAAACTCTCTTTGCTTTGTCTTTCCCACAATCTCAGTATTCATTCCACCGTGTTCCATGGAGAGGGAGAAACACAGTGCAGGTGGGGAATGGGTCCATCAGGCAGGCAATGGAGCATGCAAGCAGGCCACAGACCAAGTACTTAAGCATCCAGACAAAACCACATGGCCGTAAATTACCGTCACTACTTTCCAAAAGTTCCCTGGGTTGTGCAGGATTGCCCATGCAATCATAATTACAAAGCAAGCTGTAGTAATCATTAAACAAACTCTGGGACTTCTGTAGTCTTAAGCAGAATCCTTGTTTTCCTAGCTGGTGCTCCCGTACAGTACAAAATTACCAGTGGGAGGCAATAGCTCACATCCAATCCTTAGGATTCAGAGAGAATTACGCTCTCTATGGGCGATCGCTCTTCTCACCACCAATGACGCTTTGCGTGCTCGTATTTCACCAAAGTGTTGAAACGAGCAAGCAGTCGAGGTAGCGTTGACGCCCATCTAATAAAACTCCTCAGGGAATTCAGCAAGAAATCCCCAAATCTGAGTCGCCACAGGTTGAGGTGTGTTTCCCCTGGCACACCACGAACAGGTGCTGTTTTACTTTCTTGATTTTCATGGAGCAAAGTCAAATTTGGAAGGGGGCATTCATGGATGTTTATCATGTGGCAGGGTGCAAAGCTTTCATCCATCATCTCCTTCTAACCTTCACACCAACCCTACATGTCAAACAGCTTCGTCGCCTCCATTTTGTAGCGGAGGAAGCGAAGGCCGAGAGGAGTGTGATGATCTCCCATTTGTTCCCCAGGGGTTCGCGTCGGCGCCGTGACGCGACAGCAGCACTCTCCGCTTCCACTGCCCTGTGCTGGGGACAGAAAAGCTGCAAGAGCTTTTCTAAAGTAAATAAAATGCCACCCAACATGCTATCCAGCTTTTTTTTTTTTTTTTAAGACTTCACTTTAAAGACGAGTCCGTTTGCACAGATCCAAGAAAACGACAACTGTTACCACAAACAAAAGCCAATCAGTGCAACCGGTACCTGGAAGAACCAAGTGCAGATGTTTACCACAGGCAGAAGTGAAACTGAACTCGAAGCACGACATTTATTTACACGGCGATTTGCAAAGCACTGTTAGACCTTGCTGAGGCGAGGATGGATGAGTATGCCCTGGGCCTGCAATCTCTGTGCTGGGAGCATAGTCGGGAAGATCATGAAAATACAGAAGGAGCAAGGCAGGGGGAAAAACTACAAATGGTGTGGTTCTTAAGAAATATAAAGGCCTCCCCTAACCTTGTTCCCACCCCGCCCTGCCCCCCCTACCCCTGCCTCCCAGGCAGCAATTTCAGATTCACATGGTGGAGAAACCCAAGAAGCTGTGTCTTGCAGATCCCAATTGGGGAAATCACTTTTGATTTTCCTGAAATATAAATGGAGTCGTTTTCAGCCCCTGCGTCAGACCTCACTCCTTGATTACGGGACTCGTGGAGGCTGGGCCAACCTGCCCCTTCCCCAGCACTGTGGGCTTCAGCCCCTGCAATGCTGGACCCCCTGCAGCTCCTGGGGAGCACTGACATGCTGCTCACTCTACCTGCACGCCCTCCTAGACTCTTCTTTTCCTGTCTAGTGTTTAAAAGTGCAGCTCAGGCAGCTCCAGTTTTAGCAAGACTCTAATTCCTCCAAGAGGGTATAGATACCTCTGTGTGATTTCATTCCTGATTTTATTCACATTTATAAACACTGAGGAATCAGCAGTGTACAAGACAGACAGCTTCTGCCCTCAAAGAGTGGACAGGATAATTTCAGATATTAGTGAGGACTAGGAGAAAAATAAAACCAAAGGCATAACCACGGGTTAACAGCACAAGAGGCTATACGGGAGGATGGGGGGCAGTGGTAGCCGCTTCACCAGGAGCTCCACTCAGGGAACAGACTACTGAGCTGAGCTGGGAGCTACAGGAGACTTCCAAAAGCCGGGGCAATGGAAGAGGTAGTTTCCAGGCAATAACTACAACAAGTTCAGGTGCCGTATCACAGCATTTCCCAAACAGCACTCTAATTACTCCAAGCTGCAGTCTGAATGTTCTGAGGGCCGGTCTTATTCAACTTTGCATCGCCGGCATATACCTCAGGACCTGGCAAATGGACATGCAATAAATGTCGAATGAAAGAAGACAAAAATATTCCTAGCCTTACAAAAAAAAAAAAAAAAAAAATACATGGTGTCTTTATACCCGGAACACTGAATAGCATAATGGACCAACAATACCCTGATTCTGCAAATCCAACAGCGTGCTGTCCTGGCAGAGCAGGCATCATAATGGCTTTGGGTGTGCCAAGTGAGAGAGGCTCATCCTACGTTTATGCAGCTGCGCCTACTCATGTGCACTGAGGGTTAGAAAACCTTCCAGAAGGGGGAAAAGCCTTCCACAAGAAAACTTTCTGGAGGGGAAAAAGGCAAGCCTTCCACAAACAGCACTGATGTTCAAACACAGCAACCAGTCTAATGGGCCAGAAGGGGCTGAACCTAAGCCAGGCTGTAGACAGTTCAGTGAGAACATTGAAAGAAAACTTGCTGTAAGGGAGAAAGAAATCTGGCTCTTAGTGCCCAGCCAAGGCAGGCATGTCCAAGTGGTGGTTTCTGGCCATGAAAACCTGTCCTCAGCCAACAACTCTAGAGACACTCCACAGAAAGGGCTGTACACGTGAGCGAAAAGTACTCTTACTAAACTTCACATTTTGTGACCAAAACACCCCACTGTGGCAAACCCTAACAGCATAATTTAGAAGGAGAAAACTTTCCCTCTACATTGATGAAAGATGACTAAACTGCTGTAGTATGTTAAAAGATTGAGAACAGCATCAGGCCACAACGACACCCCCGTGGAACCAAAAGTAGCCTAGTCCGTGGGAACCAAGCTCCAGAGAGCCACAGGGGAATTCTGCCATGGAGCCACTGGCTGTGGGGACTGGCTTTCTGGGGGCCACGGTAAGCAAAAAGATCACTGGATTTGTAAACATACATTGAGTGTCCTAAAGAATCCTAGAAATTCTGGCAGACAGGAAACTGTGCAAAGGACCTATGTATATCCAAGTACATAGAGATTTGTGAATGTTGACGATAATGTTCACTGTTCTGTAAAGGAAGTTGATGGAGGCAGAAGCAGCTTAACATAATCTAGTTCTTTCTACACTATAAGACTAGGTATTTCTTGTGGTCTGGCTTAGTATAGTGTTGAAATTTAAAGGCTCTTCTCGTTCAAATGATTAGTATTTCTTAAGCTAATATTTCTTAGATGATAAGCATGTAAAAACATATCTAAATCAGGGAGTTTTTTCAAAATGTTTCCTTGGTTCTCCCTCTGCCTATAATACCCACCCCCCCCATGATTCCAATATATTTCCCCTTCCAAAGAGCTGAGATGGGATATGGGTCTCTTTTTGTAAAATCCCCCTAGATAATTATAATTATACCTTCTCCCTACCCAAAGCTATCCATCTTCTGAATTGAAAACTGCCCTAATCGCTGTGTAATCAGCTGTCTCAGACCAGGCTTTGACTAAAACCATATAGTAAGTCAGTGTTAGTACTACTGCTAAGTCCCCAAAGGACAGATAAATTGCTCATAACATTTCCGGCTGCAGGTAATAAAAAACCAATGGAAAATTCCTTACAATCCAAAGGGTATGTATTATTGCACATAAAAATAAATCCGAACATAGGGTGGCTCTAGGGCAAGATCATCAAGAATAAAGACTCCTTACCTTCTTCATCAGTGTCATCCACAGTACATCAGCTTGTCCTGTTGGACTGGGCACCTCATGGTTTCAAGATGGCTGTGACAGTTCCAGGTATCAAAGGCAAACATAATACCATCCAGAGTTAGAAAAGGTGTTTCTTCTTGTAAATTTCCTTTGCAGAACTGTAAGGCAAACTTTTCAACAGATCCTCAGCAACATTTGCCTTACTGTCTCATTGCCGGAATTTTGTCAAGAGCACAGCACCAATCACTGGCAAGGGGAACCCTGTGACCAGCTCAACAAATCCCGACTGCTCATTAGACTCAGGGAGAAGCCCACCACCGGAGGTCATGTTTTAATTAAAAGTAGGGTGGAGCCTGAGCGCTAAAGATGTTCAGGTTCCCCCTAGGTGATCCTAATTTGTAGTTAAGGCTATATCAATCATGATTTACCCCTGGCACTGACACGTAATGCCTCAAACACCTGCCCACACTGAGAACGTAATTGAATAAAAGCAGGGTTGTGCTAAGAAAGAGGGAGAGGAAAATGGATACTAGGCAGACCACAAAATACACCACAGGTATTCTGAGTTGTTCCTTGAAAGAAGGTCCCTGAGAGAGATGAGTGGTTGATTTTAATTCCAAAGGATAAAAAAAAAAAAAAAAAAAAACGAAAGAAAAGAAAAACTTCTCCATTCAAATTGATTTTCAAAAACATGTCTGATAACTGAAAGATAAAACATTTTTAAATGACTACAGTCTCCTCTATGAAGCTTTCTTCCAAATAGAAATGTTCTAATCTCCCCCTCCCTAAACATAAACTTTGAAATAGTTAGAAATGGGTTTGCTCCGTGCTTCTCGCCAACGGTAGGCATGACCTTATGACCACCACCCTGGTGACCTCTAGAGGGAGCTCAAGTTTCCTCTCGGGTCCCCTGTGAAGCCCAGGACAGGTGCTAAAAGGGATGGCACACTGAAGTAGGGTGAAGGGCACTGAACTTTGTATGCTCACAGGAAGAGGTTTAAGCTCTAGGCCTATACAGAAGGAGTTTCTGTTCCTTTGGAAACCTCCTAAGAATTGTGTCTTGAAAACTGTCTTTTCCTACAAAACGGTTGGGAAGAAGTCCAGGTCTGGAAAATGTGCACAATTTCTGGAGAAAGGGGACTTTCTGGCCCATGAATTGATGTGCTTTACCTTCAGTCTGCCTTCTCTTGCCATTAAGAGTGAGAAGCTGGTGAGAGCTGAGATCTGGGTGAGGGCTTAGAAGGAAATGGGCCAAAAAGACCCTCTCCCACCTCACCCCCTGGTTTTTGTTGTGATACTGAGGCTGCCAGCAAGCTAATAAAATCCTCTTGGAGCCACATGACTTAGGCCAGCTCATAGAGCTAAAGACTGACACCGGTGTTTGGAGCCAAAGCCACCATCTCTTACCTGGCTGGACACCTGGGCCAATTTCTTCCTCACGAATCACCTGTGGAAGGAACCAAGGGTCAGCGTTAAGGCAAGATAATGTTTGGAATCCCAGACCCCAGCCCTTTCTGAGTCACTTCATCTCAACACAGTGCATGCTACTACTTAGGTTGAAGATGAAAGAAGAAAAAGAAGAGCGATGAATTTTCAGGTTAAATAGTGGTATAATGTGCACTGGCTTTGGAAGCAGGGAGACATGATTTCATGCTCTGGATCCGGTATGTACTTAACCCTTGGACTTGGACAAGATGCTTAAAATCTCCAAGCTTTAGTTTCCTTGGCCCTAGAACAGGGATAGTGACAGTAGCCTCAAATGTTCAAAGGAGGCTAATTTAAATCAGTTGTTCTCAAACTGAACACACAAAAGTATCACCTAGAGGGATTAGTGAGCTATGGGTTTTGATTTCCCCAGATGTCTGATAAAAAAGGGTCCAAGGATCTACATCTTTAACAAGTTGCCAGATGATGATGCTGCTGCTGGTCTAGAAACCAGACTTCCAGAACCAGTGATTAAGATATATAACCGAGTTACTTAGCACAATTCTTGGGAAACCACAAACAAGCAGTAAAATGTTTTAGCTATTATTTTTAAGCTACATTTTGGACTTATTTTTAACGCAAAAAAAAGAATAGTATGTTCTAAAGTTTTCAAAATGAAGCATCTTTTACATCATCTCTAATGCCAGCCGAGTGGGTCCCGGGTGCCAGCACTGGCTAATTATCTTTCGTAACGTAATTAAAGCTCCACATCAAAGCACGTAAGAGGCTTTCATGGCATGAATACTCTCCTATGCCATGTTTATTTGCTAGTATGAGTGAATTGCTACATCTATACCTAAAAAAATCCTACCTTGAGTGTCTCCTCACTCGGATTATTCTTGTGTTATGAAATCCGAACTTTCACTAAATTGTCAGCTAACATCAGCCATTTGATGAGGAATTGGGTTCTTCAGTACCTCCCTCACAAGATGACAGGGTTATTATCTGAAGAATCCCGAGAAAGGGCACAAACAGCACAAAGTGGGCTGAAACGAATCATAACATCTTGGCTGTTCAATCATAACTTATGCCTCTCTTCCTCAGGGTTAAGTGAATTACTCTTCCAGATTAATAGTAAGTTCCAAATGATACTTGTACAAGCTTCAAACACTTTCACATTCAGTATTTGATCTGATCTACCCAGCCGCACAGTGGTGGTTTTATCGTCCCCGTAGCCATCCCCCAGATGAGGAAATGAAGACCGGGACCCCTTATAATCGTACTAAATCTCCTTCACTATCAGTCGCAGAACGTAGACTGGAACTGAGATCTCTAGGAGCCAAGAACTACATACAACGTGCTCTCAGAGAGAATGTTCTCAGAACTTTTAAACATCAAACATAAGATTGGGACTTTTTGAGCATTTATGTTTTCATTTGACAGTACAGTGAAAACTGAACAAGAAAAACTTGTGTACTATGAGAAATTGTAATAGAGAGACAAAAAAGAAAAAAATTAAAAACACATCTAATCTTACCACTCAAAGAGGCCCACTGTAACATCTTGGTACACAGCCCTCTAAGGTCCCCTCCCTATCACACTGTGTGCAAACCAAACCCTGATGCTTTTGAAGCTGCTGTTTTCATTTACTGGTATATCGTAATCATCTTTCTATGTCGAAAAATACACTCTTTTTTTTTTTTAATAGCATAGTGGCCCATTGTTTGAAATCACTATAATTTGCCTAACCAAAAGAGTGTTAAGTGGTTTCCAACTTTTGCTTTTTCAAAGAGCAGTCCATTGAATATTCCTGGAGCTCAATCTTTCCCACATCCTTAGTTATGTCCTCGGGAACAACTCCCAAAAGTGGAATTACTCTGTCAAAAAGCACACACATTTTAAGTCTTTTAATACATATTGCCAAATTGACCTTGAGAAAGGTTGTACTAAATTACTTGCCATTCTTCAGCTCATGGGCAGGCCACTTCCTTCTTTTAGTGGAATTACACATTATTTCTTTGACTACTGGTAGATTTCCCCTGCCCAAAGCATCTTGTGTTCTGCACTTTCACAAAAGAAGCCTAAAGGGCTCAATAGAAGCACCTAAAAATCTCTTTTCATGAACATGATTTGAGGATTGTAAGAAAATGGGTAGAGCTATTGACTCAAAACACCACCAATACCTTCCACCTCCCAGGTCCTACCCAGGACAGCCAACCTCTACTGTGGGCCACACATTATTCTAAATCCTTTATGTGTGCCAAAGAGGTAATCCCTTAATACCCCTCCAAAAGGAGATGCTATTATCACCCACTTTGAACAGATGAAGAAATGGAAGCCTATCTTTGCCCAACACCACAGGGGAAGTAGCAGAACTGACATTTGAACTCAGGTAGTCAGTCTTTCAAGGAAGAAAAAATAAAGAAAAATGGAGAGACAAAGGCGGCAGAATACAAAGAGAAACAAGAGGTAGTGTTCCAGAATGCAGAATGGACAACACTGAGACTGTCAAAGGAGACATAGGGGCATGTTTTGGGTCTGTCATTCCTACTCAAATATAAAGGAAATAAAACTAATAGAATTCAAACTGGAACTAGAAGCACTCTGCTCAACCAGTTTCTGAAGCACCATTCACGGGCCTTGTAAGGAAGAAACCCAGGCCTACTGACACCCAAGGCCTCCATGTCAGAGTGAATTATTTCAGAAGCCCTGCCTGTAAACAGAGCTGTTCCATCTCTGCCTCCACCAATTTATGGCTCAAAGTGGGCAAACTAAATCATTAAAAGCACTGAAAGACAAAACCTATTTTCTTGACCAGTCATGTTTTCCAGGTCAGGAAATAGAAAAAAATCAGGCATGATAATTAAAAAAGAAAAAAATCAGACAAGCTATTATGTCTCTATCTAAATTCCTGGAGGAGACTGCCCAAAACTGCTCATTAATTCTGGTACAGAAAGAATATAAACTGCACTAAGCCAAATGTTGCTAACCTTTGGGAACTTGACTGCGTTTCAGAATAGTAGTGCTTCTTGAAAGAAAAGAAATAAATGTGTCCCCGTGTTGATATTTTTTGAGTTGTGTACTGCTGAAGATGTGGCATAAACTCATAGTATGAGTCATTAAAGCAATTTAGACGATGACCAGTCTTTTGCAAAAAGAGCTCTTTGTCCAGAACCAGCAGACGCTGGACATCTTCCTTTTGTCATGGTTTGACTCTGCTAGCCCTCACCCAGTCTCAACATAATTTTTCCCTGAAGTACTGTTTGCTACTGTCTTGTTTTTTGTGGGTTGGTTCGTGTTTTTGGGGGGGCTAGAGGGTGCTTTTTTGATCTATGCCTTCTAAATTAGAAATTATTTTGTTCCACTTCCTAAAATCACAATATCACAACAACTAGATCTGTGAAAGTTTAGTAAGGCAAGGAGCAAAGTCAGGTACACAAGTAAAAACAAGACACTAACATTGTTTTTTGTTTGTTTCATTGTTTTATCCCCAACTTAAATATGCCTCAAGTTTCTCCAGATCCCCATCTCTTCTCCTGAGGATTAACTACAGAGGGCAGCAAGAAGGCAACACAACTGATAGAACTGCTTGTCCTGATGGCTTCCTTCTGATGGAAGAGAGAGGCAAGTGTGTAGCCCTCTGCTCCCAATGAACATGTTGCATGCCTTCACAGATTCCTTTGGGCAAGAAGTGTTAGGGTCTTCTCATCTCTGAAGGGAGTCATCACTCTACTTCTTTTTGTCACAACCTCATTCTTCATCTTCAGTCTAATTCTGAAATAGCCTATTTTAAAATTCATGGTTTAATTTTCCTATCATATTTTCAAGAGCTAGTAAAATTCTGAAGCAGGCAGAAAATGTAAACCAGATGTTTAAGGCTACAGGCAACAGCATACAGTAGACTCAATTTTTGCTATAATTTCTTTCTTTCTTTCTTTCTTTCTTTTTTTTTTTTTTTTTAGAAGTAGCTACAGATAAATAACCAACTCAAACAATAGCAACGGAAATGATGGAAGAGATGCTGGAATAGTGTATTCAAATGCAACATCCTTCATTTCTTCCTTTTGGTTGAGGAATTATTCCAGCTGGTTTTGTCATGAAAATTTGCCCCAAAGGAGAAAATAAATAAAAGCTAAAACCTCGCATAAACTCTCCTAGGATAGCTGGAAAAATGCCTTAGAATAAAAAAATAACCAAATACTGGAAACGTGCTAAAGTGTTGTGGCAAAATATTATGTGCCCACTGTAAGCTTTCCAAAGTAATTACATTGCGTTCAATACAAGCCCATCAATTCCCAGGATCATATTATTTGTTGTTCTCACCAAAACCCCTAAATAAAAATGAAATATACTAGGACTACTCTCTCTTTGTGAAAATGTTTCAAGACTAATCCTTCAGAGATACCTCTAGGGTTGATGAACCAGCTTCCACTCATGTTTGACTTGGTCCAGATTATAGGCTTCTCTAGTCTCTTTGAAACATCTGAGAGCTTAGTTATGAAATATGGTAAGACTTCACTGATTCAGATTATTTGTGGGAAGGCGAGTATTTTTAAATGATGAAGTTTTCACTGAAATTTAATTGTTTTGTCATGAGACTATATGCATGAATAGTTGCTGCCCTACCAAAGTACTGTCAGATTTTATAAGACCCATCTTTATTTATACAATTATTTATTGGATATAATCACATCCCTTACTTAGATATTACTTTTTTTACAGACTAAAATCTCTTCTTTTACCTGAGTAACACAGTCATGACTTTATACATAGAAGATTAAAAAATAAAAGCATATAATGACATGGCCTCTAAAAAGGCTAATGTATTCCTATCCACTGATGGCCCCAGTGTATTTACAGTTGTACCCTCTTGAATGCTAGTTGCCTGGAGAACATAACTTGAAATAAATACTTATAAGATGATCCCCTACTTCTTTGATGAGAAATCTTTGCAGGGTATTCAAGCAAGGGCCTTGTATCACCAACCTTATTATTACAATAATTGGGAAGAGGGCTATAACTTAGGTAATCTTAGATTTCCAAAAGACTGTGATAACCTTGAGAAGCAGTCAAACACTGAAAGTGACTTTTCATGAGCAGGATTTACATATATCGAGCATATTCACAAACCAACTTTAGCCAAAAATAGAATTTCTTTTTAAGCATGTTAAAGTACAATATTATGTTGTGAACTGCACACAAGCAAAAATGGAGACACAATTTTCACATCTATTTTGTGAAGCTAAACTGGCTCCTAGAAACCAAGATCTTTCAGAACGAATGAAAAATAAACCTAGTGGGGTTCTTCAAATCAATTAGCCCAGTATCCAATCTATAGTAGAGAACAAGTTATGGCCGATGAGAAATATAAGTGATTACTGACAACCTAGGAGAGAAATCAACACCACTAGCTCAGGTTGCATCCGTTTTTCTGCAGTTACCACATTATGAGGATGTCTGGATAATTGCCTGTAGTATCCAGCTGAAAGAACTTCAAGCTGCCTAACCTTCTCTGGTTGGAGAATCTCTCAACAGTGTTTTCTATACAGTGCCTTTCACTTTAACAACAGGAGGCTTAAGTCCCCAGGGAATTATAGTACCATGATGCTTATCCTTGAACACACATCAAATTCCCATTTCTTATCTACAAAACCATTTGAAGAAAAATTACATATTCTTTTGAAAAAAGGAGGGCTTGATCAAATTCTTTTTCAATGTGTTTTCGAACAAAAACAAAAAACTAAGAGCAATACTAATAAATACACCTATGGTGGGAATAAAGAGAAACCTACTAATGTCTTAAGAGAAACTTTGCCCTTTCAGAAAGGCCCAAGCCAGGCACTAAAGAATCAGATTCAACTGGCTGAAGGGATGTTTATTTGTGTTCTGACACAGCCAGAAACTAATTCTATTTTATAGCTAAATAAAACTTTTTCAACCTGATTCACATTATCTTTGCCCCATTGCTTTAACTTCATTTTTTCCTTGTCACTGGCCAAAGTTCAATCATTAATTGCCTTCAGAAGAACTCAGAACACGCAACTGAGGTCCATGTTTAAAGAAGAAGTTGCATGGGTAAGGAAGTCAAGAGAAAACAGAAAAAATTCTTACCATTTTGGCTTCTTCCTCATGGAACCTTAACGACTTTTAAGTTACAAACCACAAGCCTACGTACAAAGGTATAATTGGCTCTGCTCTAGAGTCTTGTTTACCATACTAAGCATATGACCCAGAAAGATTACTGCCAAAGTTTTTAGCTCCAGAAAGTGGAAAAATTGTTGAAAAGGGAACAAATTTAACATAAAATATATATAACTTCTCCCCCAGGAGATACATTTTTATGAAGAAACAGCAAACTGTGCTTATATATAACAAATCCTTATTTACTCAGCATTAACAGGAAATTTGTCCCATTTCTCATAACCAAAGCTTTTCTTTGCCACTTAAAAATATTACACGTTTCATTCCGAAGCACTGAGTTTATTTTGTTTTCTTTTTCTCAATATCCTTGGCATTAATTGTTCTACATTGATATACTTAACAAGGAAGCGTGTTTATGTCCACAGAATGTAACATTGTTTTAAGGACCTTTGTTTCTAATCTTTTTATCATCAGGGTAACAGCCAGGTTGTCATCTTTCCCTTGATATATGGGCAACCACCTAACAGAGTTTCTCAGTATCTAAATAGAACCACTCTCTCTAATTTGTTACTCTGATCTGTTGTGTTCTTAGAAACCAGATAAACAAGCTTGTTTAAAAGTAAACTAAGAAGGAATAGATGCTAGGTGAGAAATTTTTTTGTTGGCAAAGACCGTAATATTTTGGCTACTCGGAAGCCTTTCCAAGACTTACTTTTAGCTTACTATTTCCTGAGCGGTAGAATGTGCCGATTACCTTTCATATAAGTGAGGTGCTGGATGATATATGTGTGTTTGGGGGTTATGTTGTTACTCAAAACAAATTTCATCATTCCAATAATTTTTAGTCCTAAACAAATTGAGCAGTGGATCTTTCCAAGCACACACTGCACATGTATTTCAGACTTCAAAGACCTTCTATCACCAAACTAAATTACCTTAAGACAGAACATATGTAATGGGGATGAGGGAATGTTCTCACACATTTGGAATAAGCCAAGGTCAATGTTTGGCTTCAGGTCATATATTGGATTGATGTGTGTAATCCTGAATATGTTGAAAGCAGAAACACACTCATGCCACATGCATGGACACAAGTATGCACACACTGACCCTCAGAGGGCTGTGTGGTTTGTTATTCTAGTAACTAAATCCAGTTCCCTCTCCTAACCTGAGTACACTCAAGACCGAATCTCTTGGGGCGCCTGGGTGGGTCAGTCGGTAATGCAAGCGGCTGCCTTCGGCTCAGGTCATGATCCCGGGGTCCTGGGATTGAGCCCCACGTTGAGCTCCCTACTCAACAGGGAGCCTTGTTCTCCCTCTCCCTCTGCCTACTTGTGTTCTCTTTGTCAAATAAATAAATAAAATCTTTAAAAAAAAAGATTTATTTATTTAAGAGAGTGCGCACCCACCTACGAAAGGGGGTGGGGGGCAGAGGGAGAGAACACAAGTAGACTCCCCACGGAGCACGGAGCCCAATACCACAACCCCAAGATCATGACCCAAGATGAAATCAAGAGTCCAAAGCCTGGGGCGCCTGGGTGGCTCAGTCCTTAAGCATCTGCCTTCGGCTCAGGTCATGATCCCAGGGTCCTGGGATCGAGCCCCGCATCGGGCTCTCTGCTCCGCGGGAGACCTGCTTCTCCCTCTCCTACTCTCCCTGCTTGTGTTCCCTCTCTTGCTGTGTCTCTGTCAAATAAATAAACAAAATCTTTAAAAAAAAAGAAAGACTGTATCTCTCTACTTCCCACATTCTACACATGTCGTATAGAAGGTGCTTTGTTCTTGGATATTATTATGAAAACCAAAGATTCCTGGGACTGACAAAGAGATGATGCTCTCACGGCATTTTAGTAAAATGAGGAAAGCAGAAAGAGAGTGCTGCTTTAGAAATAACAGATATCCATTTTGAAGAAAATTCAAAATCTCACTCTAACAATCTATTCATTTTTACTCGACTCCTCAAAATGGCTCCTTTTTCAGATTTATGCCCCTCCCTCCTCTATTTTTAATTATTGTTATTTTTTTATTCCTCGACCATGAGAGCATTCTGCTCTCTCCAGCCAATATTGAAAGTAATTTCAGGCAATGGCATGATTCGAGGCTGCATCATTACTCTAGAGAAAAACGAAAAGCATTACATTGGCCATTATCATCATGCCAAAAAGGGAAAAAGCACACTTAAATAACTGCTGAGTTAAGCCATAATCTTCATTGCCGGACAGTTGCTGTCCAAGCAGAGATTCTCTCATCGACTTATCTTCAAATATATATTAAAAGCTTAGTTTCGTTTTCATTTCTACAGATTATATCTAATCCTAACCATCTTGGAGCACAGAGTAAAAATATAATGCCTCTTACATGCTGATCATTAGGCTGGGATAGATCTTCATCTATTCCAAACTACTGCTAAGGATCTCCTAGATGAGGAGGAGCCATTAAGTCAACTAGTGAGAGGATGAATTGATGTTGAAGCTCTAAAACACTTGGGAACGTTTAGAACTAACTCAGAGTTACTTATCCACATTTTAATATCATCCACATTGTAATATTTAATGTTAATATCCACATTTAATATTTAATAATAATAAATATAAATATTTAATATCGTTTAATAAAATTAACATTTCAATATTTAATACAATTTAATAGTGTAGATGTCAACTAGTCACATGGCCTAAGAGATTTGACATCCACATGGAGACTCTTCTCCTCACGCTCCCACTTCTATCCATCTCTTCACTCACCAGCTGATTTGACTAAGACTTAGAAACTAAATTTGAGGGCTTAAATTTGAAACCTGAATTTGGAGAATATCAGTTTTCCCTAATGCTTCATTCATTCACTAAACACCGATTAGTACAAAGCACAAAGACTCAAGGAAATGGCACTGAAATGTCAATTTTACAGTAGGATATAGAAATAATCCAAAAATGGGGTTAGCTTTGGGGAAAGTTGTTGTTTTTTTGTTTTTTTAGTAAAGATTCTATTTATCTATCTATTTATTTATTTATTTATTTATTTATTTATTTATTTGCCAGAAGAGCGCACACACACAAGCAGGGGGAGCTGCAGGCAGAGGGAGAAGCAGGTTCCCTGCTGAGCAGGGAGCCCGACACAGGACTCGATCCCAGAACCTTGGGATCATGACTTGAGTTGAAGGCAGATGCTTAACCAACTGAGCCATCCAGGCGTCCCAACTTTGGGAAAAGTTTTAAAATAGGTGATTTGCTTTTGTAACCTCCTCTTCTCACCTCATTTCCTCATTGTTTCTTTACATTTATCCCACTCTTTCTTCACCAAACAGTCTTAGCAAAACCTCAAGTTTTACCTAAAGCTTTCTTTTTTTAAATTTAATCTAATTTTATTATGTTATGTTAATCATCATACATTACACATCATTAGTTTTTGATGTAGTGTTCCATGATTCATTGTTTGCCTATAACACCCAGTGCTCCATGCAGGATGTGCCCTCTTTAATACCCATCACCGGGATAACCCATCCCTCTACACCCCCTCCCCTCTAGAACCCCCAGTTTGTTTCTCAGAGTCCATAGTGTCTCATGGTTCGTCTCCCCCTCCGATTTCCCCCATTCATTTTCCCTTCCTACTATCTTTGCTATGGTGAGCACTGTGAATTGTGTAGGACTGATGAATCACAGACCTGTACCTCTGAAACAAATACCTAAAGCTTTCTTTCAACACTTAATTTCTTTAGATCCAAATGTTACGTTCATCACCAACTGAAACTGCCTCTTCTCTTGCTGCCAACAGGCTCCTTCTTTACCTTTCTGTTTCTTCTTACTTTCTCTTCTCTCCCTTTCACTGTTTCTTTCCTCAGTGTCTTCCTCCTTCTTTAACTTCATTTAATCCCTTTATTTCTTTCACATCTTTGTTAGCATGACAGAGCACCATCACACAGCGGGGAAACTAGTAAGTATTTGTAGAAAGAAGTCTGGGCACCTGGGTGGCTCAGTCAGTTTACACAGCCAACTCTTGATTTCCACTGGATCATGATCTCAGGATTCTGAGGTTGAGCCCTGCATGGGGCTCAACACTCAGTGGGGAGTCTGCTTGAGGACTTCTCTCCCTCTCCCTCTGCCCCTCCCCACACTCGCATGCGCACACACCACACACCCTTTCTCTCTCTCTCTCTCTCAAATAAATAAATAAGTCTTAAAAAAAAAAAAAGATTTGTAGAAAGAAGCAAGGGAGGAAAGGAGAGCAGGAGGCAGAGAATTGGCCTAAACTCAACCTGATTTCCCAGCCCAGAACACTTTAGTTCCTAGACCCTTTTTTCCAGTTCAGCGGCAAGATATGTAGAGAATAAAAGGAATAGTATATTAAGAAAGTGAAAGTATAGAAAAAATAGATTTTGAGATATTCTCTTTCTCTATTCTTTTTGGTTCCAAGGAAATAGAAGAGAGAGTCATGATTTCATGACTGAGTTTATTTTGTAAGCAGAAGTTTAGAACTGAAAGGGATCAGTTCGCATCTCCTTGGGGCTAATCAGTCCCTTTGGTCTCCATTTGTATGTGATCGTCATTCATCATATTCTTCATTTATTTGAGTTTGGATTCCTCTACTGTGACTGTATATTTCCTCTTCCTATTTTACAAAGAGCTGTCTTTTTCCATGAGGAAAAACCAGCCACGCTCCAGGCCACATTGAGGTCCTCTCTTCCAAACTCTGCTCTCTGTGGCCGGACCCCATCAGTAACCCCCAGTGAAGGCCCACCTGTGCTGCCTTGGCCTGATAACGATTGAGTGGCCATTTCAACGTCCAAGGCCTATTCATATGATTTTCTCCTCCCCTACTTCCCTTCCCTCAGAGTTGTTTTGAGCCAAGAAAGAAGCTGCTAATACAGCTTCTTGTCTTAACGTAACTTGTGGAACTGAGGAAATCACACAGCATGCTCCAGCACCTCAGAAATAGAAATTACCAAGTTTTGAGGTAATACACTTAATAATCACCACAGCTTCAATTAAGGACATCCACTAAAAGAGGCATTTCTTTCTGGTTAATCATCTTTACTTTGCATTAGTAAGTTATTTCTGGCAGGAAACCCAAGGATTGTTAAGCTGCTGCATTTCCCTACTTCATTTCTAAATATTTCCACCTGGACTGGATTTGTGAAGATTCAAACAAACAAAAAAAAAGCACAAAAATACCTTGCCTCTCAACAAAATATTTGGACTCTGGAATGAACTGAAGCTCTGAACACAGCATTAGAGAAAATGGCAGCATAGGCTCCATATTTTTAGAGATGTGTTCATTTTAATCTCTCATAAGACCAATTACCAGAAACACCTTGGCAGCCAGTCCACCAGCTTCCATAGTACCTATGCAACTTAAACACGGAATCTCATGTCTCTCTGCTTCATCAGGATAAGATAAAAGGCAAAACTAACTCATCACTCAACTCCAAAGAAGAAAAATTATTTATCAGAGAGATGGTCTTGACTTATCTAAGAAATTACTACAGCCTCTCATAATTTTTTCTCCCATAGCTACTAATTCTGGGTATTCATTAGTGGTAGTATTTTCAATGATGGCTAATGAAGAAGAGATTTAGCTTCTTACATCTTCTACTTGCGCTGCATTATAAAACGTTACTTGAGGGTTTGAAGTGTTTCTTAAATCCTAAAATTAGAAATCAATATGATCTGAATGAAGAACAGCTCTGTTTAGTTCAACAGTAATTCTTTGTATTAAAAACATATTTCCATTAGTGTAGTAATAGAAACTCTGATATGAAGATTAATCAAAATAGATCCCAATCCTTAAAATAGAAAGCATATGCAAAAGAGGATGCTATTTACAACCACAATCTCCTATATCTCTGAACAATACAAGAGAAACTAGATTGAGATGGCTTACTGAACCCATTCAAATTTGTTAGTATATATAGTTAGCTAGATATTTAAATAAATTCCTATTAATATATATCCATGATATCATTGCTAAGTAAGAACTAATGTCAATAGTGAATCAGAAATTTGGATGAATCTGTGAAAAACAGAAACCAAGATAAGGTTAGTAAAGGAAACCACAGATCAAACACATGCAGGCAGGGACTGCTGCAGAGGTGAGGGTGGCTCCAAGGTTATCCAGACTTGTTTTCAGAGATTCATGAGAGGCCCCAGGGCAATTACTAGAAATGAGAAATTGCATTAGAAGCAAATATGCTCCTTGGCTCCTCTCTCCTTCAACATTTGCGCTGAGCAAGTGGCAGCAGAAGCACATATCCATGAAGGAAAATAGTAAAGACGGAAGTGTCTCACCTAGTTTTAAACTACCAAAATGCAAGCTATGGGTAAAACGCACACACTGCAACTCTCGCCCTTCCACGCCAAATAGTATTCACCACAGACAACCTCTGGTTATCAGAATAGCCTCCAGCGACAGGGAAATAGAGATTCTCAGATACAAAGATGAACAGATGATTGAAAATCACATGTGGTTCAGGAAAAACACCACCATGAAAAACAGGCACAAACAACAAAAGAATACAACCCCAGAAAATCAGAGGTACAATAACAGAAGAAACTTTAAAATAAGGACAACTGGTAACTGCAAAGAAAGTTGAGAAGATAAAGAAACAACCAGAGATCAGAAATGTTTAAAATGTTTCAAAAAGTGAAATTAGCGGGGCGCCTCGGTGGCTCAGTCGGTTAAGCGTCTGCCTTCGGCTCAGGCCATGATCCCAGGGTCCTGGGATCGAGCCCCCCATCGGGCTCCCAGCTCAGTGAGGAGTCTCCTTCTCCCTCTGCCCCTCACCCCACTTGTGCTCTCTCTCTCTCACTAGCTCTCTCTCTCTCTCTCAAACAAATAAATAAAATCTTGAAAAAAAAGAATTCAGGTAAAAATAATACTAAGGGATTATTTCTCTTGTTAGCCCTTAAAAATTACATAAATCGGGGCGCCTGGGTGGCTCAGTCGTTAAGTGTCTGCCTTTGGCTCAGGTCATGGTCCCAGGGTCCTGGGATCGAGCCCCGCAGCGGGCTCCCTGCTCGGCGGGAAGCCTGCTTCTCCCTCTCCCACTCCCCCTACTTGTGTTCCCTCTCTCCTGTCTCTCTCTGTCTCTGTCAGATAAATAAATAAAATCTTTAAAAAAAAAAAAAAAGTGAAATTAGCAAAAGGACTAAAGGAGGGAAGGTAACAAAACCATGGAACTGGAAAGTAAACTATAAAAGAAAGGCTGTTAAGAGACATGAAGGATAAGAGATCAGACAGGCTAGATACAAGAAATAAACAAGAAATTTCTAAAAATATCCCAAAGACCTAGAGAAACATGTCTTCAGTTTAACATGGCCCATCAAGTACCAAGCAGGATGTTTGACAAGCTGTCCCACCCTCCCAAAATATCACCTGGCAATTTCAGAGGACAATAAAAACTAACAAGTCAATTTTCATTAAGAAAAGACTTTAACTTTCTTAGAAATCTATACTATTCTTAGAATTCAATAAATCATGTAGATTAAAGAAGTTATAAAAGATTTAGATTAACAAACAAGCTTGACTTAGTAGAGATATATAGAACACTCTCTTGAATATACTTAAAGGAACATATATTCTAAGCTTCAAAAGAAATCAACAAAATGTCATTCTAAGCTTCAAAAGATATCAACAAAATTTCGGGGCGCCTGGGTGTCTCAGTCCTTAAGCGTCTGCCTTCGGCTCATGTCATGATCCCAGGGTCCTGGGATCAAGTCCCACATCAGGCTCTCTGCTCCGCGGGAAGCCTGCTCCTCCCTCTCCCACTCCCCCTGCTTGTGTTCCCTCTCTCACTGTGTCTCTTTCTGTCAAATAAATAAATAAAATCTTAAAAAAAAAAAAAAAAAATTTCATTTACTTCCTGAAGTTTTCAATAAATTGCTAATGATCCAATGCTACACCCCTCAAAACCAGAAACCTCACCTTAAAATACAGAAATAAATAAAACATGAAAAAGCTTAAAATATAATTAGCATAATCCTAGAGGATATGAAAACAACAACAAAAAACACTGACTCACACTGGTTATCTTCTCCAAAATATTCCTTACAGAATGCAATGCTCTCTTTGTTATGTTTCTGTTTCCTATACCAAAAGGGAATATTGCCACAAAAAAAAATCCTACATGGAAACAAAATATGTTTTGATAAAACAAGCCACTTAGAACAACCAGGCTCTCTGGCAAGAGCAGGAATAGAATAAAGGATGATGATACCGCTGATAAGACAGGTACAATTTATAGCCACAAACTGCCTCAGCACCACTATTCTGCACTCTTCTCCCCTACAGCAGAATTTGAAGTGGTTAGATCTTATCAATACTCCAGTTGTGCAAATTCCTACTGAGGCCAGTGGATATTAAAGGAGAAATTCACAGAGGCTGTCTGGCAATCAACAGAACCAGGACTCCAGCTTTTTATATTAGGTCTTCCTGGTTGGGTTTTCTTCTCTAGGCTTCCCTGGAAGAAATGGGTTTTTAGCTTTATAGGGCTTCTGCATTGTAGGAGACAGAAACCTTGAAATCTGTGCACTACTGGAATGATCTAGCAGCAGGTTCATTGATTTTAGGCCAGTATGAAGGAGAACGAATGGGATTCACAACTGAGTCAGCTGAAAGGGGTTGCCTACTTTCCGACTACCCAAGTTCCTCAGCTCCAATCTACCAGCTTACCCCGGAGAGTAACAGGTGAAGCATTCTCCCTAAATCCCAGTTTGCAAAACTATAGCCACACCTACAGAGATTGGTCAAAGAGACATGAGTGGCATGTGGGAAAGCCATACTTTGCATGTGGTGACACCTTTTTTCACAGACGTATAGGTTAGCTGCCGACAAATTCTCAGTAAGTTGAAAATAAGAGACCAATGAAAGAGTTTTTTAAATTCTGAATCAATTTTAGTATAGTGAATTGAAGAAGATATATATGATATACCATAATAATATATGATTTTTTAAATTATACTACAGCAATAGCAAACAAGGGCAATGTTATTCACAAAGGCAATTACAAGTTGGGGGTGTTCACCAAGGTCTTTTGAAATGAGTAATAAGTTTGGCCACAATAGAATGAACTTGGAAAAGCCATGTTACTTTTGTAACTGTACTAACAGTTTTATGGAAAACTTGAGAATCCTCACTAATTATGAATATGCTTCAGTTTCTCTAACCATAACATACATAATTCTCAAGATCAATCTGAAAAGAACCACAAGAAAAAATGGGAAAATGTCAGGAAATACTAAAAATGACATATCATTAATAAAACTAAGATCCTTAAGTAAAATCACTGATGTATATTGTTCGTTTCACAAGTAAGAGCAAAATCCATTCACATAATTGATTTTTAATAATGATTATACTTGTTTTAATCATACCAGAAAATAATACCGTTTTTAAGTTAAGGAAAGCATAAAAAGGAATCCTAATAAGCAAATTTAGAGACTGACTGAAAGGGGAGATTGAATAAAGTATGAAAAAGTATATAGCTAAACCCCAGCGTAAATTACCGAGATTACACAAAATCCACATTCAAGTGTTTCAACAAAAATAAAATCTGTGAAGAAGGGCCATATGCACCCCAATGTTCATAGCAGCAATGTCTGCAATAGCCAAACTGTGGAAAGAGCCAAGATGCCCTTCAACAGATGAATGGATAAAGAAGATGTGGTCCATATATACAATGGAGTATTACTCAGCCATCAGAAAGGATGAATATCCAACTTTTACATCAACATGGATGGGACTGGAAGAGATAATGCTAAGTGAAATAAGTCAAGCAGAGACAGTCAATTATCATATGGTTTCACTTATTTGTGGAACATAAGGAATAGCATGGAGGACACTAGGAGAAGGAAGGGAAAAATGAGGGGGGTGGGAATTAGAGGGAGAGATGAACCATGAGAGACCATGGACTCTGAGAAACAAACAGGGTTTTAGAGGGGAGGGGGGAGGAGGGATTGGTTAGCCTGGTGATGGGTATTAAGGAGGGCATGTACTGCATGGAGCACTGGGTGTTACACAAAAACAATGGATCGTGGATCACCACATCAAAAACTAATGATGTATTGTATGGTGACTAACATAACATAATAAAATTAAAAAAAAAAAACTTTATTGATTTCAAAGATAGAGAGTACAATCCTACTTCTATAGAAAGATAATGTAAGCAAGATTTCCAGTAAAGTATGAACAACTGAAAAAAATAAAAAATAAAAAATAAAATCTGTGAAAAAAATAAGACAAATATTTCATAAAACACAAAAGGAATATAACTAGAAATGACAGAAATAACTGACAAAATAATCAAATACAAAATGGAAAAAACAAAAGAAGCTTATAATTTGGTAAATTCAAACTCACCTACAGCCAAAGTCCAGAAAGTCAGGATAAAGAGAGCACCTGGGTGCTCAGTCAACTTGATTTCAGCTCAGGTCCTGATCTCTGAGTCATGGGATCAAGCTCCATACCCAGCGAGGAGCCTACTTAAGATTCTCTCTCTCTCTACCCCTCCTCCAGCTCATGTGCTAAATAAATAAATAAATAAATAAATAAATAAATAAATAAATAAATAAAATCTTAAAAAGAGAGAGAGTGATCTTGTACTGAAAAGAAGACTCTCGTGAGTGGAAATAATTTGTCACTACATGTGGTAGAGCAGGATGCTTCTGGAACAAGGAAAGTCTCAAAGCAGGATTCTAACACTGCTCTATTTCCATCTTCCCATAGCCATTTAGATCTACTTTAATAATTCAGTGACATATCAGGAGCATAACAATGGGAGGCTGTTTTCCCAGCAAGAAAAATCAACACTTGTTCAGTCTTGCAATTGAATTTATTACTGGGCTCCACTATTGGGATAGAACAAACAGGGTGATGTGGCCACGTCTCTTCTCCCCATTACATTTTTTTTCTCTCCCTCCTTCAGTAAGAAAGTAACTTTGTGGGGCGTCTGGGTAGCTCAGTCGGTTAAGTGTCTGCCTTTGGCTCAGGTCATGATCCGGGGGTCCTGGGATCAAGTCCCGCATCGGGCTCCCTGCTCAGTGGGACGTTTGCTTCTCCCTCTCCCTCTGCCTGCCACTCTGCCTAGTTGTGATCCCCCTCACTCTGTCAAATAAATAAATAAAATCTTAAAAAAAAAAAGAAAGCAATTTTGTACATGGAAGGTCTCGTCTCCTGTGACCTTCTCTTAGGCAGTTAGATGATCCCACTTAGCCACTTTGAACCTCCCTCCTCTCCCCACTCCCAGGATGGTGTGCTCTATGCCCCTTGGCGTGTTTTACAAATAGTCTTTATTCTACAAACCATGTTCATCCATGTTAGAAAGTATAACACTCTTCTTGTCAGGCCTCAGCTAAGGCTCCAAGCCCAAAGTTGGCATGATAAAATTTTCTTTTAAAAAGATGTGAAGCAGGAATGGAATAGAAGACAATTATCACAGAAAGCTGTCATCCCTCTATGCTCACAGGGACCAGGGACTCATTCACATTGCCTTTACAGGGAGCTGTGCTGATTATGCCCATGCACAGGGATGGAGGATTTAAGAAACCAAATAACTGGCCAGCTAATTGCTAAAGGTTCTTGTTTATTTGGCTGAGTCAGAGGGTTTTCCTAACTTTTGAAAGAAGAAATTAGCCACAATCATGTCTGGTATCTTACTCTACTCTAGGGATAAAGACTGGAAGTTAAGATAGGTATGAGTAAATATTACGCCAAAGGGAAAAAGCAGCAAGAAGATAGTGACATACTGCAATCTGTGGGCCCAGCTTACACGTTTCTTCCTGTTTTCACTTAAATCCACCACTGACAGTGGTAAGTGGGAGTAACTTAGAAGAAAGTGATTATGAGTCAAGCAAACCTTACCCAAAGGTTTCCTGGTTTATTCAGAAAGGTCTAGTTTTCAGGGTGAGCAACTGAGTGTCAAGAATTATGAGGAATATTCTTCCTGGTATCTGCGGAATGTACTGCTCTCAACACTACACAGATCAACCTCAGTGTATTTCTCTTTGATTTTCAAAGGACAATCCATTTTGAGCATCTCTTTATGAAAATAATTCAAAACTCTTTTTTGTAACTCCTTTCTTTTCGAGGGTTCAAATAATTTTTAGCAGGATTCAAACATTTGCAAAGCTTTTAAAACAAGCTTTCTTTCCTTTACAGGCAAAATGCCATTTTAATATGCAAGTCTTTGATATCACTGATGTCTTTGATAAGTGACATCATGGCAGAACCTGGAAATACCACTTAAAATTATTTTCCCTGTAGCATTTCATGGATAGAAGAGTGTAATTAATATTTAATCACCTCGAATGTGAACATAACTCTATAGCAATTGAAGTATTGTCCATTTTAAATACATTTGCCCCTTATTATAACAGATCAGTGGTCAACACACTTCTTTCCTATAACAAGTCGGGGTGCCTGGGTGGCTCAGGCAGTTAAGCACCGGACTCTTGGTTTTTGGCTTGGGTCAAGATCTCACATGGTGGGATCAAGCCCCAGGACTGGCTCTGAGAACTCTGAGGGGAGTCTACTTATCCCTCTCCCTCCCCATCTGGTCTTCCCCTTCCCCCTCTCACTTGGGAGCTTTCTCTCTCTCTCTTTCTCTCAAATAAATAAATAAACAAAATCTTAAAAAAAAGAATACCTTAAGTCATGACTATGTTAAGGAGAATTTAACGGCGTCATTACTTCAACTTCCTGTATCTGAAATTGGTTAAAGCTAGGTATTATAAAGAGAAAATTTGTAAATTGTTCTTAGTTCTTCAAAAGCCATTTTATTTGGAAAGCATATTAACCAACTTAGCCCAATAATCGTGAAGCTGATGCCCTCTCAGTCTTTTAGCTGAAGCAGAGCAATTATTGGTAGTAAAAGCTTTATCACGGCTTTGCAGCTTCCCGGCCTTTAAACCTGGATCTCTATCGGTTTCTGAATGAAGTGTCATTTTCATAGTTATTGCCCATTTAAACATCATTGGATCAATTGTGATCATTGCCTGCTAAGATGCTCTACTCCCTATCCTTCTCAGCCTGTGGAGTTTTTTTTTTATCGTTGCTCTGGATCTTTCCTTTGGTTGAGAAAAATCACAGCTCTTGGCAAGATTTGGATTTCTCTAGAGTCATTCTTATTGCTATGTCCCTTTGCTATTTGGATTGCTTATCACAGGAACAAATTCATGTGTCAATCTTGCTCTATCCTGGATCATAACACTACTCTGACCTGTACTTGATAAGAGACCAGCAGTTAATTACCACGATCAAGAGAGAAAATATAGAGCCTACACCATCTCTCTACACTGACTAAATCTTGGTCTTGTAATAGGAATTCACTCATTGTGTGATGAATCTTTCAACAAATGAGAGCTTTGTCTACTGCAGACAACTTCCTAATTTGAGCCATTGTGAATATCGAAATATCTCAAGAGTTCTGAAGTCTGAACCTTTTTCATAATGACCCAATGAACCAATCTTTCGTGATTGCAAGCCCTGTGGCAATCTCAATTCGTAGACTATAACGTAGGCATCACCACGATTACCCTAATGGGACACTGAAAGTCTGACATTATTTCTTTCAGCTGAAGACACCACTTAGTCCAATTTTAGCCAATTGTTTCCGTATTTGGTAGCGCATAATCATCTAAACCATATCCAGAGTTCTGTTTTATTATAATGGAGCCTCAATGCAAAATAGCATGTCATTTTAGATTTCCATAGGATTATAAAATAGCAGATACTCATCTTGCTTTTCCTCCCTAAAAGAACCCCTCTAAACACATACACACAATATATATAAGGTCAAAGAATAAAGAATTTTATGTATGTAAACAGCTTTGATATTAAAAAAAAAAAAAACCTTTTTATTACAAATTCAACTTTTCCACTACTATTTGTTTAAAAGAAATCCCTTGAAATTCAGTTGTCACTGATTCTTGGTTCCTTTCTTAGGGTCAGAAAGTTTTTAATTCAATTTAATATAGAAATTTTCTTCCTTTTAGTAAAGAGAAGCGCCAAATTAGCTAAATTTTCAGATGTCTCACTGAATTTACTCACAGTCATTTTCTGAATGTTTGAACTTGCTGGTTACCTGGACTGGACATCCTTCAAACGAAACAAGGAGGAAAGTTCTCCCCACTGACAGAGTGATTTTCTCTCCCTTGTGCTTCAAGTGCCTACACCCAGCCCATTGTCCCCTCTATTTTCCTATAACATCACATCTCATTTTGTAGCTCAGCTTTTTTAGAGAAAAATGAAATGAGTGAAGAGACTATTATTTCTCATCAACCTCTCTGGAAAAGCAGACATTTAAAACTATTTCACTGACTGAGAACATTCCTTTATTTCTCTGGTCAGATTTATTGTCTTTATACAAGTTTCCTGAGCACGTTATGAAGCCTTGGAGGCTCGTCTCAGATGAAACAGCTGCTCCTGGTCGAAAGGAGCCTCTTATTCTCAAGATTTCTACCATCGCTCCTGGGCAGAGTATCAGTGAGCATAGACTTCTGCCTGTCTGTGGGGTTAGGCCTTCCTCTGCCCAATAGCACATAATTCTGACAAAACCCATTCATTTTACAAGCTAAGCACTATTTTTCAACTCCACAATCACCTTCTACCCTTTTTAAAATATATTTTAAGGAAAAAAAAATGGTTCTTGTACAAATGTTTGAGAAATACACATAAATACAAAAATAAAAGTCACCAATAGCCCCCAACCCAAAGATGACCACTCTGGTTCATAACCTGAGGTTTATCCTTCTGGAACTAAAATATATGTCATCTCTTTTTTATTTTCAAAATTTATATCACCCTATGCCACAGTTTTGGAAATTGCCTTTGTTCATTTAATGCATTTTTGTATTAGCCCATGACTTTTTAGTGACCATGTCAAGTTTCACTGGACAATGGCCCATAATTCTTTTGAACCATCCCCTCTTTTTAGACATTAAGGTTTTCTTAAATTGTTTGCTATTATAGATCAGAGGTAATGCCTCAGTTTGGAAGTTCACCAGCAAGGGAGGAAGGTTCCTGTCCCTTTGACAACATTAGGCTTTATGACTGGTGATTAATGGCACTTTTAGTTCTGCTTGCTTGTGTTCTCATTAGGCACGTGGGTCTTTAGTGAAAGAGGAAGAGGTAGAAAAAGAAGTTACAGAAAGAAGGAAGGAGAATAGAGAAGAAACAACAGTCATGGAGTGCTTTCCTTGTATCACATTCTGCTGAAAGCTTTTCAACACTAACTCATTTAACCTTTACAATAAGCCTTGACTTACCACCTTCTGTTGTACAATTATTATCCCATTTTAAAGATGATAAATTTGAGGAAAGAGAGGTTATTGGACCCACAAGCAGGACATGGCTTGAGTACCTTTATACCAAAAAACTGTGTGACCTTGGAAGATTTGCTTTAACTTCTCAGAAACTTCATTTTCTCATTTATGAAATTAGGGAGATGTTCAACTCTCTTTAAATCCAAAGGGTCTATGATTCTAAGTTTAATAGAAAGAGGTGCCAACAGTACACTGAGGCAGGCATCTCCACAATCCAATAGGAGAGTACTAGGCCACTTATAGAGGACTTGCCAAAGGGGACACAAACTCGTTCTACAATAATTAGTCAATATCCACCTTGAGGGTGTAAAAAAGATGGAGGCTGAAGAAGAAAGTGTTTCCCCAGAGAAAGTCCTCAATGTGCTATGGCAATGTCCCTAACATACCCCTCCCACTCCCCCTACACCTTTTCCCACTTTGGAGAGGGGAGTCCTTTCCTTCAACCTTTAGTTACATGAGAGGAGCTTCCTGGGGGCAACTCAGAGTCAACCTTTGGAATTCAAGGTTTACAGTAAAATGGTGCCTCACTTTTGACCAAGTGCTAGCTGAAACCCTTTGTGGCCATGATGAAAAGGTAGTATTTGGGAAATGCCTACATTACTACCCATCGCAGTTCAAGTGTGTGTGTGTGTGTGTGTGTGTGTGTGTCCCAAAGTCCAAATGTGAAGCCCACTATAAGATGTCTGCCTGGGCATTGGCCAGCGTAAGGGTCTCTCAGCAGAAAGAGGCCAGAGCGGTAGTGGGGGCAGGAGGATGTTATAAGCTATTTGCATGGGAGCTTCTTACTACTCAAAGGATTTAGTCTGGGTACTCAGGAAAGATGATCACAGATGCTCCTATAAGGCAATATTTCATCTTCAAACATCTTCTAAGGCCAAGAGAAATCAGTGCCAGTTTTCCTTAGTACCAACCTTGCCTCTTACCTCCCCTGCCTACTAGCTTCCAACCTTGGAGGGCCAGGGCAGCCTAGTAAGTAGGGGCGGACAGACACTAAGCAGTTAAATGAAGAAGAAGTTGGCCACGTGGTCATTCTGCACAAGCTTGCAGCCACAGCTGACAAAAGCCGAAAAAATAAAAAACAGAATAAAGCTTGGAATTGGGATTTTACATCAGAATGAACATGTTATTTAGTGAAATGAAGTTATCCTAATATACAATCGTGATTGGAGGACATTCCATTATCTGAGAGTGACAAGAAAAGTCACCAAACCTACTCAATTTTTTTATCCAAACCAGTGAGAAAAAAACTAGTGCCCCGAGCAGGTTAAAAGAAGCAGATGAAGGAAAAATAAAGCGGCTTTACAGTTGTACCCTGAGGAGTTCCACTTCTTTCCACAAATCGGTTGATTTAGATGTATCAAAGGAACCAAAGACCTCCTCAGCTTGAGCATGAATATGCCTACTGCTAGTTTTAAATGGGTTTCAGCCTGCTCAGTGAACTGGTGGGGTAGACCTGCTAGGCATCCCTTTGCTGGGACACTCTCAAGAAGATAAAATATCTTAAAGGAAGAGGAAAAATAGGCTTGGCAGCAGGGACAAACCTCTGTGCCTCCGGGTGAAGAGGTGATTCCAGTATGGTGTTTGTCAAAGAGATTTTTCTGCTGCCTTCTCCAGACTCGTGTAGTATATAAGAAGAGAATGAAGGAGAAGGCTGTATAAAAGTGAAAGATCTGTCTCCAAAGATTCCTTTCCTTCTTATCCTTGCCATGGCTCACTACAACTGGAGTACAGTAAATTCTTGACCATGTGACATGCTTGGGCCCAGGATGTGGACAGAAGTTAGTGTTTTCTGAAGTCCTAAGGGGCATCATTTGTTTCCACTCAGTACTCTTGAGCGACCACCATTTCCATAAAAGAACATTCCCCAAGTGACTACTGGACCCAAGGAGATGATACATGGAATAATCTGAGCTCAACCTGCAAACTGAGCCCAGGCAATCCTACCTGAAGCCAGCAGAACCAGAGGCAACCCAGAAAGTAATTCATAAGTAAAAGTTAAATGCTGATTGTTGAAAGCCAACAATGGTGTTGTTTGTTGGGCAGCATGGCCACAGTGAAAAACAAAAACTGATCAATATAAGCAATTTCTATAAAAGCACTGCCAGACATCACGGCATATAACCGGAGTTAGGCAGTGCGCCAGATGTCCCCTCGGATCTGTCTCTTGCTTCCACAGTGTCTGACGGAACAGACCCAAGAGTATCCCTTCTTCCAGCCTCCCACCACCCGCCGACCTCGTTCCCAGTCGCAGCCTTTGGAACCCCCTTCTCAGCCATCCTCCGCCTCGGGGACCAGCCAACCCCGGATTTTGAGCTTAGCTCCTCATTGGCGACCAAGCGTGGCTTCCCAGATTCACCAGAACTATTCCACCGAGGTGAGTCCCGACAACCGCCTGGTCAACACGCATCTGCGGCCTCCACCCCTACCTCTCCGTGGGCCGCCGTTTCTCTGCGAGGATGGAGCTCGCAGTGGCCGGGCAGCGGGTGGAGATCGAGGGCCACTTCTTCCACCAGTAGCCTGAGGAGCAGCGCGAGAGCTGAGTGGCTCTGGGAGACGAAGGCGCAGAACGAGCGCAGTGCGGAGCCCTCTTCCAGGACGCGCAGAAGTCATCCCAAGGTCGTGGGGCAGAACCCTGGATGCCCGGGAGCCGCCGTGGCCATTCTGGCGGCGCACGCCCTGCGGTCCGCCCGCGCAGACGCCAGCTCTGTGACTTCCTGCAGAGCCGCTTCCTGGAGGAGGCGGCGAAACTCTCAAGGAGATGGCGACCGCCTGACTAGGTGCGCAGGCTGCCGCCTGGCCGGCTGGCCCCATTTCTCTTCAGTGTCTCTTCGACAGGCTCACCTTCAAGCACCACTAGGAGCCTCCGCAGCCCAGCAGCCTTTGAGGGGCCCTCGGGCATCCCCCTGGTGCCAGCGCTTCTGCCCGAGCCTCTCCTGCAGCCACTCTCACCAGCCTGGAGCCCTCTCCCAAGCCGTGGGGACCAAATGGAAACGACGAAGCTTTTTGCATCAGCTGTGGAAACACGCACACACACACGCAACAATAAGGGGGTTTCCCCCCTTATTTTGGTACTGAACACTCAGAGCTGTGGCACCTTGAGTAACCCAGGGCGATAGCAGTAGCAGGAGGGCCACTGCCATAGCAGTTCAAAGTTCAAAGCCTCTGCCATAGCAGCACCCAGTGCCTGTTGCCTGGAAACCGGTGGCAATGAGCACACTTTCCTGGGTACTTAGTGACATTAGCAGTGGAAATACGTGTATCCAGATGCTTAATAGACACATAGAAGGTGGGCAAGGAGGAGGACAACTCCACAGATGCCCCACTGTGTGGCTGACCGTGCTTCTGCATGACCAAATATGATCCACACCTTGTGATCTCCCAGATGTGTGGTCCTGCAATACCAGAAAGAGCCAGAAGCAAAGAAATACAGGTTACAAGTCCATCATTACAATGGACTTCTACCAAAAGCATTGAAGTCTTTGGTAAAGGCAAAAGACAAATCCACTGCATTTATAAATGACCCAAATAGTGGCAGGAGACCTGGTCTTTTCAATGATGGGATAAAGATCTCAAAATGGTGAGAACATGGGATGAAATAAACAAAATGAAATTTACGAGGATAAATGTAAAATTTTGCATTTAGATTCAGGAAATCAGGTGACCAAATTCAGATGAAGGAATGTGAGATTATGAGAAAAAGGTCAGGAGACATTATATCATAAGCCCACATGATTTATAATAAAGCTAATGCAATCTTACATTGTATTAATAAAAGTGTAATGTGCAGATGAAAGATGGGAATAGTTTTTCAGGACTCGGCACTGGATATAGTATGGTGCTCAGTTAAATTAAATTCTGTCAGTATTTATCCATCTACTTTGTGCAAGTCATTCTGCTAGATGTGGCATTTTGAGAGTGTACAGTGACAAAATGGAATGACTCCAAAATACTAGTCAGGAGGATAAGGGGTCTGAAAGCTATAACCTAACAGGAGTTGTTGAAGAAAAAAAAAAGAGGTGTTTAGCCTGAGAAAGGATGATTTGATGAGGAAATTAATGACAATTATTTTCAAATATATGAATTTCTATTCTTTGAAAGATTGAATAAACTTACTTTTTGAGACTCCAGAGAATAAACCCAAAGCCAACGTGTGAATGTTATAAAGTTAAATTTTCATACAATATAAAGGGAACATTTATAATTAAGACTATTGAAAAAGTCAAATTGGCCCTCTGACAAAGGAGTGAGGCTTATATTCCCAGAGGTAATGTAAGCACAGGTAAAGTGGCCAGGTTGTAAAGGGATTTCTGTTTAGGGCACCCTCTGTGTATCTCTCTCCAAACTCTATCAAACCATGAAGACTTCTGTTAATTTACCACTTCCCTAGAAGTGAGACAGTCTTCATAGAATCCCTGTGCTTTGTCATCCAAAGGGGCATAGATGAGAAACAATCCATATGAGAATTTTCCCACATTTACAAGAGCATTTAACTAGCTCATGTGATGTTTTCTTATGTGCCCCTTGGAAAAGTAAGCTCAGGAATAGCCACGGTTGTATTTGAGTGTATGTGTGTGTGAGCTTGCCTTTGCTCACACATTTGTAATTCTCTATAGACGGATGGTGGGCTAATAGAGACAGAGAGAGAGAGGAGCAAGTGTGGGGGAGAGTAAGAAAGAGAGACAGAGGCAAAGAGAGAAGAGGAGAAGAGAGGGGAGGGGAGGAGAGGAGAGAAGAAGAGAGAGTGTATGTAGCCAAGAGGGTAAAAATTACCTTTAAACCTGCACAACTAGATTCCTCATCTCCTAGGAAAATGGAACAATTTTCCCCCTATGTGTGTTTAAAAAAAGACAAAACAAAACAAAACTACTTCCTAAATATAAAAAGTGAAGCATTCAGGCACCATCAGCCAGAGAAGTTGAACAAATAAAACTGAATTATTTAGCAGAATATTTAAGAAGTTTAAGATCCAAGGGCAGGGACATGACAAAGGGTCTGGGGAAGAAAAAGAAGAGGAAATTGCTCAATGAGGACACTGGACACCTTGGCCCATGTAAGCAAAGCTGGTGTGGTGAGCTGAGGATAGGGATGTCTGAGAGGTAATTGGAGCAGTGATGAAATAATTATTCTTTAGTTGCTCCCAAAAACACCAGCACAGATCGGCTGTTCATGCAACCATGTGAGGAAAGGCCTTTGGAGGGGGGTGGCCAAACAAGGTGGATAGTATTGTAGGACAGTCCTAGGCATGAAGGTTACAGAAGGCCCAAGAGTTGAGAATGTGGCAGACACAGAAAAGTAGAGTAAGAGAAGACAATAATAAATTTAGATCCCACAAAGATCCCTGAAGTATTGAGCTGGAAACAGAGTTTCTCACAGGGTTTCCTGGGCTCAAGATGGGAGTTAAGAGTAGTTTTATGTAAATCCTAATGGTCAGGGTCATCCCCACCAAACTAGAGGATTTGGAACATGCCAACAAATGGCAATTGTGTTTAATAGTGAGGAAAAAAACCAAGAGGTACCACTATCTGTAAGCAGGCTGATGAGTCTATCTGGTTTCCCTAAGCTAAGCAAGCAAGGAAATGAGAAAGAAACAAAATAATCAGCATCCACTTTGAAATAGTTTGCAGGCCTACATTTATTGTTAATACATTGTTCATAAGAACTACAAGTAAATAAAAGAAATCCAATAAATGTCATTCATATTTTTGAGACCTTTGTTTTGCTGGGTAGGAGAGTTACAAAAAATATATGAAAATTGGTGTAGGCACTATGGAAAACAGCATGAAAGTTTCTCAAAAAATTAAAAATGAACGACCATATGATCCAGCAATTCTACTTCTGAGTACTTATCAGAAGGAAATGAAAGCACTAATTCAAAAAGATAACTGCACTTCCATATTCATTGCAGATTTTGACAATAGCTAAGACATGGAAGCAACCAAAATGTCCACTGATGGATGGATGGATAAAGAAAATGTCTGTGTGCTTATGTATATATTTATGTGCGTGCATGTATGTAAATGTGTATATGTGTATATGTGTATATACATATATATGCATATATATACAATTGAATATTATTCAGGAACTTTTTTAAAAAGAGGAAATCTTGTCATTTGTAACAACGTGAATGGGGCTTGAGGGCATTATGCTAAGTGAAATAAGTTAGACGGAGAAAGACAAATACCTTATGATCTCACCTATATGTGGAATCTTAAAACAAACAAAAAACAACAATAAAAAAATGAGATCACAGATACAGAGAACACGTTGGTGGTTGTCTGAGGTGGGGGGCAAAAGTGGGCAAAATGGGTGAAAGGGGTCAAAAGGTACAAACTTCTATTTATAAAATAAATGTCATGGCATGTAATGTACAGCATGGTGACTATAGTTTAATAATACTGTTTTTGAAAGTTGCTAAGAGAAAAAATCTTAAAAGTTCTTGTTACAAGAAAAAAAATTTTAACTATGTGAGGTAACAGGTGCTAACTAGACTTATTTTGGTGATCGTTGCACAATATATACAAATATGTAATCATTATGTTGTACACAAAACTAATATAATGTTGTATGTCAACTACATCTCAATAAAATGAGTAAATAAAATTCTAAAATTACAAATAAATAAATGGGTTATCTTAAAGATAACTCTATTTTTTCCCAATAGCTGACAGTATGAGCAAATATTCAAAGTTATTTTGATCGCTCCCATTTCCTGGCCGTATCTACTCCTATTGATCTGGCCCACAACATCTTAGGATACTTGATTGGTCTCATGATACTCACTACACCGTGGGAACAGATAACATGATAGCCTTTTCCTGTGTTAGAGAAGGGTATTCTGATGGACTTTTTAAAGCCAAAACCTCCTTTCACATTGCAACATTTGGCCATCCTCCTGTGTCTGGCTCTCTCTTACTCATAACCCCTACATACCATGATAAGCAATAGGAATATGATAGGAACAAAGCTTGCATCCTAATATAACCTTCATCAGGTGGTTGGAGATGTGTGTTTTTGTGATCTCGTTCATAGGCTATAGTGATAAATAGCAAATGATTCATTCCCAAAAGTCAATCTGCAGCTAATGTAGGACTAGATACACAGGAATTGTTTAGGTAAGTTTGTTGAAAATATATTTCTATACAGCATCCCCTCAAAATTACAATTTGTAGATTTGAGTTAGGATCTGACATTGTGACTTGTTTTACTTTCTTTCAACTTTCCATGTTATTTTGATCTACAGACCAACTTGCAGATCATTCATATATAATATATATATGTATATATAGCATCCATCAAAACCCCGAAAAGCCTTCTGAGGATCCAGGCTCTCCTGATGTCTCAGAACCAATGGTATTCCTTGGAATTTCTCACAAGATCAAAACTGAAATTAAATTACCTACATGTGGTCTAGGAGGAAAACTAAGCCAAACATTTTGAGACAAAAGGGAACAGGTTATCACTGCTGACTCTGCTTAATAGATTAAAAAATGTCATGTGTCAGAGGGCTCCACAAAAATCTAATCTAGCAGCTAAAAGGAGAGACCAAATAGACAAAAGAAGCATGACTAGAACCCAATACCTTAAAAGCGGAACTCAGTGCAATTCCAAACAAATATCCCATTTTAAGTCTTCCTCAACAACATATTTGAAAATATTTTACAAAATGCAACATGCTCTTCCATAAAGCCCATTTATCTCATAAGAAGAACCAAGGATGTGAGAGATGGTTTCCTCCTTAAGGTCATCCAAGGAAGAAGTAGCCTGAGAAATTTTTATTATTATTATTATGTTATGTTAATCACCATACATTACATCATTAGTTTTTGATGTAGTGTTCCATGATTCATTGTTTGCGTATAACACCCAGTGCTCCATTCAATACATGCCCTCTTTAATACCCATCACCATAGCCTGAGAAATTTTTAACTCAATATTCTACAAATGGGTAAACAGAATAACTTCTGACAATGCAACATGGACTTTGGGACTTCACATTGATTGTCCCTTCCTTCCTTCCTTCCTTCCTTCCTTCCTTCCTTCCTTCCTTCCTTCCTTCCTTCCTTCCTCATTCTCTCCCTCTCTCCCATTCTTCAACTACAAAAGTGATGCATACTTAACAAAGATTCAAACAATGAAGAAGTATATATATGGAAAAAGGGAAAATTTCTCCATCTGCCCACCTCATCTTCCCTTGGAGGTATTGATGTAATATTTAGAGTCTACTTAGAATCTTTCTGTATTATCTCAATCTGAGCTGCTATAACAAATACCATAGACCAGGTGCCTTTAACAATAGATATTTATTTCTCACAGTTCTGAAGGCTGGGAAGTCTGAGAATAGGGTACCAGCATGGTTGGATTTTGGTGAGAGCTCTTTCCCTGTTTTGCAGATGGCTGCCTTCTCACTTTTCCTCATATGGCAGGGAGAACAAGCTCTGGTCTCTTCCTCTTCTCATAAGGACATTAATCCCATCATGACCACCCTTGGAACATCATCTAAATGTAATTACCTCCCAAAGGCCTCACCTTCAAATACTATCATGTTGGAGATTAGCACTATAACATATGGGTTTTGGGGAGATAATATTCAGTCTATAACACACACCTTCTATTCATTTACACATTTAAATAAGTATATATTGCTTTTTTATTAAAAAATAGGAATATGTTGTGCATACTATTCTAAAGTAAGTTTTTAAAAAAGCCTTAAATATAGATCATGAACACCTTTCCATGTCAGTTCTTGTAGATCTATGTCACTTTGTTAAATAGCTATGTGATATTCCATAGTATGGCATTTCCAAAATTTGTTTAACCATTTGCCTATTGACTGACATTTAGATTGCCTTCAATTTTTGTCCATTAAAAATAATCTTGCAATTAACATATATGACCTTATGAGTATGTGACAATATTTTATAAAATAGAACAGAGTCCTAGAAGAGGAAGGAGAGGTGGTGGGCAGTCCTAGGACACATGCATTTAAGGTTCTGAAATACACTGCCAAGTGGTCCTCGGAAAGCTATCCCATTTTCATTCTTACCCACAAGCCCTTCTGTTCACATCCTTGTATCAACAATCTTTTACATTTAAAACATATATCCCATTATGTGACATAATTAATGTAAATACTCAATAAATAGTATTTTATGATAAAAAATTGAAATAAAGATTCAACCCAGATTGCATCATGCTTGTCAATATGTTGCTTTATGATTAACCTTAATGGTCCTATATATGAGTTCTTTAATTAGAGTATCACATGACAACACACTAACTACTAAAAACTGTAACTCTCAAAATTCTGGGGCATGTTTGGTGGAACAAGAAAGTCAAGGAGAGCTGGAGGTTACCAGTTGGGTCCCTGCATTTCAGGACAAGCAGCAGAGAACACAAAAACATGACTACCTTCACGTATTCCTCACATCTCACAGCCAGGGGAAGCAATATACCAAATTGATTCTGAAGGCAAAAAATGTCACTTGGTGAATAAAATTGAGAAAAAATATTAGCATGAAGGGACATCTGCTGCCATCACAATGAAATACTGGCACATAGACCATTTTAAGATGACTTAACACCCACAACAATGAAATTAATGTATGGACAGAAGACTCAGCAACTGCTTCTATGTACCTGTGCTCCTTGCTAAAAATCCTTAGCCCAAATTATTCCTTTTTTTTCAAAGTTTTTATTTAAATTCCAGTTAGTTAACATACAGTGCAATATTAATTTCAGGTGTAAAATACAGTGATTCAGCACTTCCATACAACACCCTGTGCTCATCTCAAATGCACTCCTTAGTCCCCATCAACTATTTAACCCATCCCCCACCCACCTCCCCTTTGGTAACCATTAGTTTGTTCTCTATAGAAGAAGAAGGAGAAGGAGAAGGAGAAGGAGGAGAAGGAGAAGGAGGAGGAGGAGGAGGAGGAGAAAGAGAAGGAGAAGAAGAAGGAGAAAGAAGAAGAAAGAAGAAGGAGAAAGAAGAAGAAAAAGAAGGAGGAGGAGGAGGGCGAGGAGGAGGAAGAGGAAATAATTTGGGGCTTAATGAAATAAAACTAAAGAAAATCATTAAAAAAATCCTTAGCCCAGACCCACGAATCACTGGAATTGCTGCAAAAATTGCCAAAATAACCTCTGAGAAACAGATGGTTATGAAGGCTTCTGTCCAGATGCCAGAACCCCATATGCTTGCCAATCTGTGTTTCCAGCATGCACCAGTATACTTAAAATTATATTTTTCCTTTTCCTGCCATGTTCACTCTACCATAATTAACAAGGCTCTAATACTTTTCCAGAAAACCAGAAACATCACAACGTGTTCACCTTCCTTTTATAAATAGAAAGATGAAAAGCAAGTGTCAGATGCCCCCAAGCCTTCAACAGCATCTGCAGCTCAACTATTTGGGGCTCCTGTTAGTGGTCTTCAGGAAGACTTTTTATAGTTTTTATTTCACCTGCACCATTGTCTCGCCAGGGCCCTCCAAGCACCTCAGTACCCAGAGGGCCACTCTCTGATTCCTTTCCAAGTCGACTAGCAAACAAACACATGAAAAACCCCAGTAGTTTCTGGAAAGAAACTAGTCACAGGTTTTTTGTTGTTGTTTTTTCCAGAAATATGAGAGGATGGTAAGGAAGCAGATTCTTCAGGACAACAGCAGAATTTCTCCAGCCAGCGATACCAGTGAATATACTCCACACACCATGATGCCAAAACCTTTGGCACCATCCCAGAAGTTGAAATTCGAGATATCAAAAACAGAGTACTTTTATCAGTACTTAGGGTTACATGCCACAGGGAGAATTGAAATATTTGCCAAACACAAGTTGACCCTTTGGAGAGTTCAGAGATGCCATTGTTCAAAGGTCAGTCTTTCCAATGATCAGTTTTTCTATTGACTTGTTTTACTTGTTCCTGGACTAGACTGCCCACCCCCTCCGGGGTCTGGCACGAATGAGTATGGAAAATGTCCAAAATTCCACAAGTTGTCTATTTCTGTAATAGTCAATTTGGCATATTTACATGATGTTCCAAAGTAGGGCTTCAAAGCTACCGATCATTATAAAGAGCATTCTCTCACATTTTCTATTTTCCCACTAATCTCTGTACCATACCTGTGCTATTGGAAAAGAAATACCCTTAAACATTTAACCTTTTAACAAAAAAGAAAAATTCCTTTTAGTGAATATTTTGGAGTTGTAGCATAGTATGTTGATTTTATTAATACATCTGAAACAATGTTGGATTTTTTTGTTTCCTTGCAATGTGTACATTTGAATCAGCAATTTAAAAATGAGCATTATGACACTTTAATTACATTTTAATGATTAAACCTTGGAAGTGATGCTGATTTAAGTCAAAATGACTTTTGAAGGTGTTTTTCTTGCCTGCAGCTATCTGGATACCTGACAGGAGGGAAATAGAAAAAGAGAGAGTAAAAAGAAAATGGTGATCTAACCATGAAAAATGTTTAGAGGTTCTGCTTATTTATTCGAATTAGGGCTGATAACCATTATGGGACGATCTAGTTACAAAAAGCAACATTTGGACATGTTTCAGCATGCACAGGACACTACGTTTGCATTTGCTTTACGAAAAGCCAACATTAGGGGTAAAAAATTAACAACAAAGACATAATTTCTGTACATTTACACCCTACCTCCCACTGTCATATCATCTTATGTTTAGTTCCTCTTGGGCCACTAAAAAAGAAGAAAAAAGATGAGTTTGGAAAGAGTTTCCTCATCAGAAAATTGAAACTAAAATTCGGGGAGATTACATGCAAACACTGAAATCCTAGAACATTTTGTTCTCAGCATTTCTTCTTCCCGAGGAGAGAGGTGGAAACTGCAAAAATATAAATGATAAAAATGTTTACTTTTGAAAGCTAACAATAATGTGTTAAAGGTAAAACCTTCTGAAAACACTGCATTTAGGGGCACCGATGTGGCTCAGTCAGCTAAACATCAACTCCAGGCCAAGCCCCAAGTGGGGCTCCGAGCTCAGCGGGGAGTCTGTTTGAGATTCTCTCTCTCTCCCTCTCTCTCTGCCCTTCCCCCGAACTTGCACTTGGACTCGCGTGTGTGCGCATTCTCTCTCTCTCTCAAGTAAATAAATAAATGTTTTTTAAAAACTGCATTAAACATACTGGCTTTCTATAAAAACTAACAAAGGGCTAAAATAAATGCAAGCATGAATGATCTAAAACAAATTAGAATGGATGAATATTATGCTTCTGTTGGAGACCGGTGTTTTATTTATGAAAAATTTTCATTGATTTTGCTATGGACTTTCTAGGGAAGTTCATAATCTTTGTGCATAAATTTAAGGCTACAACTACTCTAAAATTTTGCATTTTACAAAGCACACTGCCCATGCTGCTAGGTCTTTGTACATGCTAGTTCTTCTGTGGAGAATTTTACTCTTTATAATCCCTGCCAGACAGAAGACTGACCAACAATGACCTTTCTCATTCAGATGGAATGGAAGAGAATCCAGATAGTGACATAGGTATAAGATAATTTTTTTATATTATAAAGATGGCAATTCAAGTCAGTAGGTTAATTATTTAGTCCATAACTAGTATTTAAAAATTTGTTAATTACCTGGAAAATTAATAAATGTAGACCCCGGCCTCATACCTTAATCAAAACTACATTCCAGAGGTTCAATGGCATGAATGAAAAACCATTCATGAAAAACCATGAACGAAAATCGTAAATATGAATTTATGAATTATAAAAATATTAGAATATTGTTTAGGAAAGTAATTTTTATAATAAGCATGCACAATGAGGAAATTCATGGAAAAAAGCAAATAATAAACATGAGAAGGTGACAAGCTCAATAATATTCAGATAAATATAAATTGAAATATCTAATCTATACTAGTTATCAGTTACTACAGTATCTTATTAATAAATGAGGAAGTAAAATAAGTCATTCTCAAATGTTACATGTGAAATTCTAAATTGGTATAAGGACTTTAAAGGGTAATTAGACAATAACTTAAAATTCTGAATATGCATACATATCAACCCAGAAATTTTAGTTTTGAGGAATCTATCTTATAAAAATACTCCTACATTGGGGCGCCTGGGTGGCTCAGTCGTTAAGCGTCTGCCTTCGGCTCAGGTTATGATCCCAGGGTCCTGGGATCGAGCCCCATGTTCGGCTCCCTGCTCTGCGGGAAGCCTGCTTCTCCCTCTCCCACTCCCCCTGCTTGTGTTCCCTCTCTCGCTGTGTCTCTCTCTGTCAAATAAATAAATAAAATCTTAAAAAAAAAATACTCCTACCTTTTTATAAAGGCACACATACACAAACACACACACACATTCATTATAATATCATTTGTTATGGCAATCAAATGAAGACAATAAAAGTCCACCAACAGGAGGTTGGTTAAATCAATTAGAATTCAAGCATATAACAAAAAAATGGAACCACTACTAAAATGTACTTACCAAGTTGGAAAAATGTCCAAGATATACATTTAAGCCAAAGAGAATGTTTCAGAGCAATATACACTAAATCTTTATATATGCAAACACAAAATGTACGGTTTGAATGTTTTACAGGTACATTTATAGCTGTTATAATTACACATGTATGCTTCAGCCTGCTCAGGTGCCATGTCCTTTTTGAACCTTTCTCGATCCCCCTATGAATATGATCACCACCTCTTAATTTAATCCCGTACCTTATACATACACCTATAATTCCATTACCATCACACCCTATATAGTTTTGATCAAATAAAGATCAAAAAGTTTTTCAGTGGATATAGGGTGCTGAATTTTCAGAAATGTATGCTAAGTTGCCACACCACAAATATCTAAACCATGTTGGAAATAAAAAAATCAGAGGCAATCTTCCAACAAATACTTGGATTCTCAAATGTTTGCCTAAACAGGCTCCAGATGATACAAGATGTAGAGATAATGCACCACGGCGTGCCCAGGGTCATGGCACTCCCCACCCCACGGAGAGCAGACAGACTCCTGGGAGGAGACTGGGGGAATCTCCTCTGCTAGGAAGCCTGCCCCTTGTAATGGTCCCTGATTTTTAAATGTCTAATCAAGTGTGGGTAGGTGGGAGCCAGAGAAGGAGAAAGAGGGTGAGCCCTTTGTGTGCTTCAGCAGCCCGCAGCGGGGAAGAGCGGGCAGTTCAAACAGATGTTCCACAGCTACTCACCTAACATCTGCTCCCATCAACTCAGTTGCCAGGCAAGGTTTACAGACATTAGGATTGTTCTAGTGGCTATAAATTTGAAGATCTGCTTGGATTGAGGAGGACTAAGTGTGTAGTATGAGGGGAAAGAAAGCAAACATGCAGAAACAATCCGAATACTATTCAGGTATACCTGGTTTTATATTTTTAAAATAGCATCAGTCTCAGATAGTAGAACATCTCAATGCTGAAACATTTCTGTATAAGGACAGAATAATTCAAGATACCGGATGTCTTTAAGATTTCCTACAAATTTTCCTTACCCATCTCTCTGTAAAAGCCGCTGATGGGTCACTCAACTCTACCTGAGATTTTCCTCCAACTTCCAACCCATTTCTAACCATCATCTCCAACTTTAAGTTCAAAATCACTAAGATATTTAGAAGTTTAACAGAATGCAAACCAATCCAGCATAAAGTTGTATTTTGATAGATAGATATTACACATTTATGAAAACATGTATATTTTAGACATATGTGATTCATTGTTGGTATATGAAACCCAGTGTGAAAAACAATGGCAGACAGCATCTTAAAGCAATGTTATAAAATGTTAAGGTTATTTTTTTCTGATGAATTACACAGAAAAAAAAAAAAAAAAATTCCAGCCAAAGTGCAAACTGGAATAAGACAAAGAAATCTTTTCTGAAACTCTCAGAGGTATCTTCTAATGTAGTGATCCTCAAAATGTGACACCAGATAGTGGCATCAACATCACCTGGGAACTTGTTAGAAATGCTGAGGGTGGGGCCCAACAATATGGACTCAAAGAGCCCTCTAGGTGATTCTGATGCTCACTCAAGTTTGAGAACCACTGTACTAATGGTTATGGTTTTTTAGGCTCTGGTAAACTCAGCTTGGGTTAAACTGACTATTTGTGTTTGGCTGAGTTGCCTTACTGGGCTTACTCATTATCTAAGAGGGAAGCACTTCGTCATTATACATACATACATGTATTTTTAAATGAGCAAGTATTTGAATATGAACCATGATGACAGTGGAATATGTAATCTAACATTTTTTTTCTGATTTATAAATGCTTAAGTTTGAAGTCTTCTAAAACTTTGACAACTGAGTGCAGTGATTTATACTTAACAGATTATTTCTATTGAAAAAATATGTGGTAATTGGGCTTATCCCAGTATATTCAAATAGCCATATGTAAATGAAAATCTAGACAATATCTGTTCTCATTATAAAAGAAAGCTTTCTGTAGTATGTCTCTTCCTTGACTTCAATTCTACTTCTACAATTCTTTCTTGCTATCATAGTAAATAGATGATTATCTTTCTTGATACCCTCAAATTATTAACAGCCTTTTGTGGAGTACACATTTGATTTTTGACACAGATTAAAACCCAGCACCTTCTTATCCCAAGTATGTTAGGGGAATAGCTTTTCTTCCTCCTGTACAGCTTAGTGTGAGTTTTTCAAGTCTCCAAATGTTCTAAACCTTGGATGAATTTTACATAAAACCATGGTATAAAGTCAATGTTCATATTTCTTTCTCAAGTAGTTCAAAGGTTAATCAGTAAGATGAAAGGCATAAAAATGTACATGTAAATTATTAGTATTTGCCATTGAGTCTAACTAAATTTGAAATCACAAATACCCCAGGAAACATAGTAATCTTGATTATGAAGGAAATGTTGTGTTCTACTAACTCCAAATACTTTAATAGAAACACTAATTATATTGTGATTTAATTGAAACGGTCAGAAGTTCAGATGATTATATAGAGAAGCAAATAAAAGCAATAAATTAACATTTTATATAATTACTAGAGTGTTTAGGACACGATTAAAGTAATTTTATTCTTATTTCTGATTTGTCTTCAATCCCTACTTTAATATTCCCAAGATGAAGGCTAAGTAATGGGACATTCCCATAGCTCTCTGTATTTTAACATGCTGTTCATCATGTCTCTTCAGTTTCGTCTTTTAACATAATATATATAAAATAAGCCATAAATATTACAAGCTATGGGTCAAATTCTCCATTTGATTTCTGTTCATATTATGTGCCTTTAAAGATTTAATTAATCACAATTTTCATATTCAAAATCAAATAGCTCAGCAATTACAATCAAAAATTTCCTTCAGCTGGGGCGCCTGGGTGACTCAGTCATTTAAGCATCCAATTCTTTGATTTCGGCTCAGGTCATGATCTCAGGGTTGTGAGATCAAGCCCCTTCATGCTGGGCATGGAGCCTGCTTAAGATTCTCTCTCTCCCTCTCTTTAAAAAAAAAAAAAATTCTTACAGCTAATATCTCAATTTAAAATGTCAAACCAAAGGTAATATTTCTCTTTAGGGAAACATGACACATTAAAATGTTTTGCATGATGTGCATTATGTAGAAACTTGAATTCCTCAAGCCCTAAATGGAAGGAAAAAAAAAACATCTGCTACCATATGAATATACATCTTAATTTTGAGGGAGGGGGTGATAAATCACTTCAGAATATTATTTAATGTCTTTCTTCTTGGCTTTTGCACGCCTCTGCCTCTTTCTCATTCAGCAATGCCAGTGCTGGGAACTTGGGGCAGTAACAAGGAAAAGCTGCCTTTGCAGTTTGTTTCTACCCTTGGCTCCTCCTTGCCCTGAGCCTGATGTAAGTTGCAGTTGTCACCAGCAGCTCAGGTAACAGACAGAAACCCCAGCCTGTTCTGAGACCTTGCCAAGAGCAGCAATTGTCTAGCACGAGTGGGTGCAGGAATACGCCTGGCACCCCCACGGGAGCATTCTGAGCCGCAAGACAAACCTCTATTAATGGCGCATACTAATGATCTTTACATTTTAATTAGAAATGCTTGAGTTAAGATCACTCGCTGAAACCGTAATGAGCAAAGGAAGGCTTACCTCTTGTTCCTCTGCTTTTCAGCTGCAAGAAAAAGCAATAAGCTGACCTGAATCAAGTCAGAGCAAATATCAAGGAAACTCATTAGAAATCTGTGATTTGGTCCAAGCTGGAAATACCAGATATTTCCACTTCAAAGCCAGGAAAACATAAGGTTAGCAAGGGAATAGTGCACAGAGGTCAATCTCTCTCTCTGTTTCCATTCACTCGCATGCGCATACAATTTTGACTTTGCCATATCCAATCCTTTCAGTATGCAAAAACCAAAAGCCACATGCTTAAATCAATGTCTAAAGGCTTCGTCAAGTTCGAATATTTTCCTAAGCAATTTGAAGGTTTTTGTTTGCTTTGTCTAAAAGAACCAAGTTTATAATAAATAAGCTCAGATTTATTTCTTGGCTACTGTAATAACAAAAAAAAGGTAGATTTAATACTTTGGAGAATATTTTTGGACAATTTCCTTTAAACTGAAGACTAATGTTCCTTTTGAAAACAGAGACAAGATATAGGCAGTATTAAAAGATAATTTTATTGGGTAAGAAAGTTTTATGAAGCTCTGCTCTCCCACCACCAATGAGTTCTAAAGCACCATCATCTCCATGGAAGCTATCAAACATTTGGTAATAAGTTCTCAAATGTGGAGAAGAAAGTATCAGCTCTAGGCTCTGTACCAGGAAATGGCCTTGAGGCTCTCCTCCAATAGAAATAAATGCATGATGAGCAGCATCTCTTAACTATTCCACATCTGTATAATTTTAACCCAGATGTTGCCTCAACTTCCATTCCTCAAATATGTGGAGGAGGGCTTCCTGAAGTGAGGTTTCCAGACATCTGGTGGTCAGTCAAGTGGTCTTCAGATAACATGAAAGCTTTAGAAGAAAAAGCAATGGAACGATTATATTAACAAACATTTCATAAACTTATGATGTGAAACAATTTGATTTTCACAGAAATCTTGTTACACGTATAATAATCATCACCTTCTGAAAAGTTGTTGTAGGCACCATAAGTGTGTTTATCAATTCTTCTTGCCTTTTCTTCAGTTAACAGAATGCATTTTTGTCTCTGCTGATGAATTATTCCACTATTTGTGGTATATTTTTTTATAATCGTGAATTTAATATTTTCTATTGTAAGTATCATGCTGAGTTAATGCCCCTATTTGAAAATTTGGATCAATGACTCAAAAAGGGTTCAATGAGGCGTGAAAGTAATGATAACAATAATAATAATTTCTATATCTCAGAAGGTCATTTAAATAAAAAGAAAATGGAACTCCACTGCAAATATAGATTATGAGTTTGTATATATTCAAGTATGTGAATCTGCTTTTGTGATGGTTTTCCACAAGCAGATGAGAAGAGAAATGAATATCTGAAAATGGATATTTTGGGGAGACAGCAAACTTACTGGCTCCCAGTCCAATTCTATTTTCTATTTTGAAACTTTTTTTCCAAATAATGACATAAACCCATAGAAGCTTCATTTCTAAGACCGCAGAGTGATTTCTTATGAAAACAACTTGAGTTAACACAATACAAGTATTTAATAATGCTTTTCAATGTAAAGTTAATTTTGTCATCTTGCTAAAATGGGACTAAAACTAGAGTGGCATCATTCACAGTGGCCTTTCCCATAAGCTTAGATCTTTTCGTTCTAATAACGATTTAAATCTCTTAAACCATTAATAGTCTTAAACACTTGCTCATTAAACTCATGGTTTTCTGTTTTAGATTATTGTGTCATTTACATATAATGATTTGCCTCTGCCTTTCCAATAGTTCTCATTCCTACTTCTTTTTTCTTTTTTTAATCAAATTTATTGCTTGGGCTTAGTCTTTGAGCACAGTGTTGAAAAGGTATAGTAATAGCATCTTCATCTTATTCCTCACTAAGAATGCTTCAAAAGTTACACCATTTTCCATGATGCTTGCTGTAGATAGCCCATGGATAACCATTAGCACATTAAGAAACTTCCCTTCTTCAGGGGTGCCTCAGTGGCTCAGTCGGTTAAGCATCTGTCTTCCATTTAGGTCATGATCTCCGGCTCCAGGGATGGACCCCTATGTCCAGCTCTCTGTGGGGAGTCTGCCTCTCCCTCTCCCTCTGCCTCTCCCTTTCCCCTTCCCCTGCCCCACGCTTGTGTGCTCTCTCTCTCTCAAATAAATAAAATTAAAAAAAAAAAAGAAACTTCTGTCCCAAGTGAAGTTTTTAATATTAATTTGTGTTAGATTTTATTAAATGTTTTTGAAGGGCATCTGTTGAAATAATTATATGATTTGCCCCCCTTAATCTGTTTCTATAGAGAATCAAATTAGATTTCCTGATGAAAAATCTGAATTCCTGTTATAATCCCTACTTACTCATACCTTCAATATTCTGCTGCAATTTCCTTGCTAATACCTTATTTGAATTTTTGCATCTATATTTATAATTAGAATACTACTAGAAGTTGGCCTTTTTGTGTATTAAAATCATACTGTTTTGGTATCACTCTAAAGCTAGCTTTGGAAGATTAATTAGATAGCTTTCCACCTTTTTTAATCATCTGGAAGAATTTCTAAAAAATGAGAATTAGCTATTCCTTTAAATTTTTTATAAAACTTACAGTAAACCATCTGGCATTAGGTTTTCCTTTGAGAGAAATTTCTGACTACATTTTCAATTTCTTCCACAGTTATTGATGGTTTTAGATTTTCTACTTCCTTTTGAGCCACTGCTATTAATTTACATTTTCTTAGAAAAATAATAGCAATTTTATTGGTCTAAATCTGTAAGTAGTATTTTGTTCAAATTTGTTCATCTCCACAGCTCCAGTTAATAGCCCTATATCTTATATTCTGTTACTATTTTAGTATTCATGTTATTTCCCCTCTTGATCAAACTTAGCAAATATTTATCAGTTTTGCCAACTATTACTTTTATTGATTGATAAGACTTTTATTCTATATATACTTCAAATTTTACATGTATTAATTCCTTATTATTTATTTACTTATTCATCTAATATATAAGAATTAGGGCATAATTTAAATTTGTCCCTTTGATAATGCTATTCACTTTGATCATGGATTGGCATGGGATCTGCCATGTTTCTCTAAATTAAAACTGGTTGGTAATTGTTTTGTGAGAAGGTAGTTTGAAACCATTTAAATACTCTGTTTCAGATCAAGCTTTTAGTCTGTTCATTCATTAAATTGTATCATCATGGATTTATGGTTTCCTATTTTACCAATGGGCTATAATCTACTAATTATTTTGATACTCAAATTGAACTTGGTTTGGCCAGTGGGAACCCCTCCGAGAAAGCTTTTGAGGGGTTCATTTGTCTGTCATAGGATCCTTTTTGTGGAGAATGGTTGCTCCAGAGTACTTTTAGCAGACAGACCTAGGGAATATATGTGTGTATCTACTTACCACATTCATAAACATACATATATATCAACGTTCAGTGTGTTTCTAAATACATAACTCTATTTATTTTTATAGTTATCTATCTTCCTCGATCTATGTTGGAAGTCATAAATTCACATCAATAGTGTCGAATCCAATCTACAGTGTCCACTCTAGTTTTCCCTCTCGCTATATTTGTAATGCCTTTTCCAACCATGGGAAACAGATATTATCTTTAGTATACGTGTTTATTTAATCAACTCCTCTCTATATAGCCAATATTCCATCTCTGCCACCAGCCATTCCCTTTCCAGAGACTCAAAGCCAGCTTGGATAGTCTCCTCACCCCAACTGCGTTCTCACTTGCCATGCCAGCCACCCCACATACCACACCCACACACACACACACACACACACGCACCCTCAGATAGCTTGGACTCCGATACCTTACAGAAGGCCACCCATCCTCATGGATTTCTTCAGGTTCTGACTAACCATGCAGGGCCACCCTTATATGTAGAAGCCCTTCCTACCCTGTGAGACCTCTGACTGTCGGCCCACTCTGGGCCACCATGGCTCCCATTTCCAATGACATCAACACCTTTATCAGCTTCATCTGAATTATTAAGGAAGGAAAGGGAAACAGGGAGAGGAAAAAAAAAACTGCATTCTATCCTACATTGATCTTTCATAAATATTTTTAAAAACTTGAGAAAATTTTTTACAAGGATAAGTATTTGTTCATATAGCTCAATCAACAAGCCTTTATTGAACACCTGTTGTGTGCTAAGCTGAGGTAATATGAAAGAAGTATGAAAAGGTTCTTGTCACGTAGCTACTTGAAATTAGATTGGAAACTGAATAAGGAACAGAATAATAAAGGTTCATTATATTGTCTATAACAACAGAAATACAAAAAGAAAATATATAACTATTAGATCTCAAATTGTCATAATTCATAGTTTGCCTTGAGGTAACCTTTTCACACCTGATGTCTATGCCTTTTCTTCCAACTGCATTGAGGCCTACTTAGCACTGAGCTTTTTATTAATGCTTCAGAATGGATGGTGGTAAGTTTCACTCTGTTAAATTACTGGAGCAGACACTTTTATTATTTTGGTAGTACTGTCATCAGAACTAAAGCATAATAAAGTCACAGTACAATGCAAAAAAAAAAAATCATGACTTAAAACAATAAAAGAAGAAATCTATTACAGAGTAATTCTTAAAACGTGCTTGCTGTAGGTTGGTCTGACTCAGAAATGCAACTTATATTTTAATCATTTCCATAAAGGTCTACTTTCATTTTAGAAGAATAAAGACAAAAGCATAGCTCCCTGTTCTGGCTGTGAGTATGGAGGCTGTGATTGTGGACCCATGCAGTACTCTACAAGAGTACTAAAAAAACAGAAACGGGTCCCCGTGGGGAGAGGAAAAGGCAAGGAGCCAAAGGAAACAAAGGAAGAGAACAGTCTGCTGGGTGGCCCTGAAGGAGTGGAGGGGAAACGGAAGGAGCTGCTGCCAATTGCTTACTGTCACCACAACTATCGTCATTTTTGACGGTTCAAAGAGAACTGATTTCATTCGTGTCTTAGTCTACATGGATTTTTTTTAAAGGGATTACAGTGGCTGAGAGTATAATGTCATAGCTGAAGGGCCAAATACTAAGGTCTACAGCAAAAAATGACAACTGCTATTTTTTTTTAAGGATTTCATTAATTTATTTGAGAGACAGAGAGAGTGAGCACAAGCGGGGGTGGGTAAGGGCAGAGAGAGGGAGAAGCTGAATCCCCGTGGAGCAGGGAGCCCGATGAGGGGCTCCATCCCAGGACCTGGGATCATGACCTGAGCTGAAAGCAGGTGCTTAACTGAGCCACCCAGGTGCCCCAATGACAACTGTTATTAAAATCATTAATTGTTGTCCTCAGATACTGCCTTTGTCAAGATAAGTGTGCAGAAATGATTATGGAAGCAATTATTCATGCTTTTCAATTTCACAAGTACGTTCGAACTTCACTCTCGTGTTTTCTACAGGAGTGACTGAGACTCAGTACTTTTTTTTTTTTTTTTTGAGAGGAGGTAAGGGCAGAGGGAGAGGGAGAGAAAAACTCTTAAGCAGACTCCCCACTGAATGCAGAGCCCAAATGGGGGCTCAATCTCACGACCCTGAGATCATGACCTGAGCCGAAATCAAGAGTCAGATGCTTAACCGACTGAGCCACCCAGGTGCCCTGAGACGCCGTACTTTTAAGTAATGTCACATATGATCAAGGTACACCTTAATTAAGCTACAAAATATTTCCCCTGTAGTCAAAGAGAAAATAAAAGCTGATTCCTGAATGCTCTGGTTGTCCTTCCTTGTAATGGACAAAAACTCCCACATGGTCCTCACTTTCTGCAAATGTGGTTGGTCTTACATTCATTCAATGAGATCTTTGTAAATGCTGCCTACACTCTACCCCTTTCTCTAAAACCCCTCCTGGTAGTCAACCTCTAGGACTCTGCCCCTTTTGTCTAAATTGTTCAATTAGGGAGATACTGACCCAGGCTGGATTAATGGGATCCTCCCTCCTGTGAGGTTACAGTTAGGACTCACGGACTCTAATCACTTACCTGATGACACTGAATTTTTAAGAACATCTAAATGTAGGGACTGCGGAGACATGCCTCATGTTGGTATTTGTAGTTTTTGCATGAAGAAGCAGAGAAAAATGACCTAAAAGTGACTAGAAGGTGAAGCAGACAGGCACGGAGAAATAGGACCTCTGTCTCTCACGTTTCAGTTCTGGATCTACCGTCAGTCCTTCTAGTGGGGGAAATTCCACAGGTTCCTTGTAAACAACCCCCTCCTTCATCCTGCTTCATATCTAACCTGGCTAGAACTGGACTAAGTTGAGGAAATCTTGTGTTCCATGTATCTGTCAGTGGTTTGCGAGTCTTCCCTCTCACACGGCAACCTCTTGTTCTTACTGGTGGCAGTTTGTCCACAGAACACTACTGAGATTTTTTTATAGACCTGCCAGTGGCTACCAAAGGATTCCTGAGCACCTGATCACAGACTCATTGCTCAAGCCCTCCTTTCCACCCAAGTCTCATACCATCAGTCCTAGAGCAGATGATCCAAGTAGCAGCGCCCAAGACTGGGACGTTCTATCATCAGTTCAGAGCATCCCTGCTCAAGGTACCTATTAGAGCTCTCAATGTTTGTTTCCTACACAGGTCCTGAAAACTCCAACTGATTTTATTAATGCTATGGAATATGCTAGTTAATTATGTTAATCATCTGATTGATTATGCTAACTACCCAGTCCCTCAAAGAAAAGCCTTGACAAACACTGGTTTAATTTTGTCAGAGACGCTGTGCACCGTGTTCCCTTAGAATGAATGTACAAGAGATTGCCTTAATGGAGCTATGCTTTCCACCTTTCTTTTCCCCAACCCGCTTCTATTATTTGGCTCTTATTGTTTCATTTTGCTTTTCCTGCTTCTTTGTTGTTTTTTAGTTTAGTTTTTACTGTTTTATTATTGTTTGTTTTTGTTGTTCTCTTCAGTTTAATTTTATCTGTACATTTTCATGGTGAATGTCCTCAAATCACTCTTGAGTAAAATAATAAAAACGTAGTAGTGAAGTCAACCATGAGAGGAGAATACTATTTCCAGGTTCACCCATTTCACTGATGAATCATCCAGAGATGTGGAGGCACCATGAGATGAAGCATCACGCAGACAAGAAGCTACTGGACTCTCTCTTTCCTACAAGATTAATGATACCATGTGCTTCCATGTGCTTGGCCCTCTTTCAGGATCTTTTATCCATGTGAACAATTAGTGAGCATTTACTCTCTATGCAGGAAGCAGAAGTGAAGAAGAAAAATTCCTTGCACTTGAGGGATTTACAGTCAGTGGAAAAGATACACATGAAGTCAGCTAACAAGAGTATAAGAAAGAAGGAAACGAGCTCTAGGAACATAGGTACATTTGCATGGTAAGATAGAGGATAAGTAGCTGTGTCTTAGAGGGGACAAACGAGGGAATGGTATTTAAATTTGGCAAAAAAGGAAGAATACGTTGAGAAAAACCATAAAGACAACAAGACATCCCAGATGAAAAGGACAATCTGAGCAAAAAAGGGACAGATGACTAAAGCTTCATCTTCTGTTTGAGAAAGAGTGAAAAGGCAATCAGGAAAATCTTGATTTAGAATTTGTTAGAAGCGTGATCTATTTGGAAAGCTATGTCAGGGTATCTAGACTGAAGATATATCAGATAACGCACCCTTCACTCAGAAGGCTCAGCTTTTGTCATTTCAAGTGCTTCTGAAATAACAAATAATCTAAAGAGAAGGAATAAAAGGAGGAAACTCAAGCTGGGATTGATGGGAATATGGGTGCAGAAAACACACAGTAGGCCTAAGAACTGAAACCTACTGTTGCCGTTTTTGCTTTTGTTGGGATCCCAACATCAATTCAGTCATGAGCTGATAGCTTCATGTTCTACCAACTGAGCGAGCCAGCTAAAACCTGTTTTTTAAATATGTCTTGTATCCCTTATAAATCTGTGCTTGAGATCAAATGTCTCCAAGGTAACTGACCTCCTCCTCTGGTGTGCCAGATGATCAATGCATAGCTATACTGACATCACTCTAGGATTCTTAATCTTTCTGGAGCCATGCGCCATCTGAGAGTATCAACAAACATAAATGCACAGAATTGTCATCTCCTTTGATAGAGCAAGCATCCCGATTTTCACTAATATTTTATGACAAATTTGTATATAATTAAAGGTGGACAATCAATGTTCTAAAATCATTCCTTAGTTTTCTGTTTAAAACATTTCATTTCTTATAAATTAGACATTACAACTTTTTTCCTATCACGTAGAAATGGCTCTTAATCCAACACAAAACAGATTAACTAAAAATAATTTAGAGTTTTTGCCCGAAGAGCTACTTCTCTCTTCTTCCTGGAGGATATATATTTAGCACACTGTATCTCTTCTTGTCAGTGTATGTGTGACAATATGCTACAAGGTCTCCTAACATAACTAAAACTGTCAAAACTAAGCTACTGACAGCACATTTGTGTGACAGGGCAAATCTAGGCTGACGTACTGTGATAACCAAAGCAACCCAGTCAAAAGGCCACGGGCAGCTATTCTAACACCCGGAAGATGGTATCTTGCCAAACACAAGGCAATTCTTCCATGTCGAGATGAACCCATAATTTTTAAAGGGAGATTATGGGATGGTCTTACATTGCAATCTTTCACATGTACTCATTTCGAGGATACCTTTAATGTTGTATAAGGTAAGACGCTATAGAACGGGAGAACAGAGAACTCCACCATCAAACAGTTGGGAAGACTACGTCATCAATTCAGTGCAAAGGCATTTGCCCTTCAGTCATCTCACACTGTCCTCCAAGGTCTTCTCTCCCACTGCAGCCTCAGAAAGCAGACAGATCTGCAAGGAAAACCAGTGCATGCACAAGCAAGCTCAAGGAGTTTCGGTGTAGTTCTTATCATGTATTCTGTTTCTGGAAACTACGGTGAAACAACACACATGATCTTATCGACTGAAAATAAGTGAGATTTTGGCCCCCTCTTAGCACCTTCCCTTGTACAGCTGCCTCTGATCTCTCTTAAAAAAAAAAAAAAAACGTCAACAGAAAACTTCAGGGAAATTGATTACTAAAGGGTTTGAAGGCAGATATAAAGAATTATCAGTTCTTACAGAGAATTTGCGTGGTGACACATTTATGAGAAGAAACTCCTATCCAGCCAAGCAGAGATTGGAACAGGATGAAAACATAACCTCATAACAAACTCCTGTGAGGCCCACTGTTCTCTTGCCAGCTGGGCTGCTCCCTTCTCCTGTTGAGGAAGCAAACATCTGGGTGGTAGTGGGGCTTCTGGACTCCTGTCTAGGGCCGGACTAAAACAGATCAGGGAAGACAGCGCTCTGCCCACTGTCAAGTGTGTTCTCAGCGTCACCAGGCTGCTTGGGAATCCCCCACCCATCATCCTGCACCTCGGAGACTCTCCAGACATAAATAAAAAACATTCCACCCACAGTCTATTATTTACAGGCCTGCGGCTTCTCCAAGTTTTATCAGGGGAGGCACCAGATGCTCCATTAACCCCCTTATCTCAGAGTTCTTCCATAGACCGTACCAGGGTTGACCAGCAAAGAGCATTAAGTATATAATCACCGCGGCAGTTACCTGACGGTCAGACGTCCAGCCACTCAACTATTAGAAACAGCTCATCCCTGTATTAAACAATAAGAAGTCTCGAAATGATAAGGAAAGACTTACTTCCTTTCCATATGGGATAGGCAGTGGAGCTATTATAAACATTCATTTGACCAGAAACTGTTGATTTAAAACCGTACCTAAAATGAAGGTTAATGATTCAATAAATTAGATTATGCTTATACTAAGCACGCCCATTCTACCCTAACACAGGAGCACACATTAGAAATGGCAGAGAGTTGATTGAAGCAGAACCAATTGACATAGGAAGAAATGATATTTGAGAACAAGAAAGGAAAGAGGAAAAACACCCAAGCCTGGTAAATAAGAATGTAGGGTCCAAAACCAGACTTTCTGGGTTCACATCTGGCTTTACCCCTGCTGCTTTATGAATTGAACCAGGTATTTAACTTCTCTGTGCCTCCATTTACTCAGTTATAAAGTAGGAATAGTAGAAGTACACACTCATCGGGTTGTTTTGAATGAGTTTAAATGAGTTAATTTCTGTGAAGTGCATAGAACTGCATTTGGCTCAGAGTAAGTTCTTGGTAATTATCAGCTGTTAGTAAAGGCCGTATCAGGAAAGCACAAGAGTTAAGAGAATTTGAGTAAGAGCAAAGGATCGTTCACATCACAATAAACCCAGAGGGGATCTCTGTGTTATAGTTTATGACAGACAATAGTTGGTATTTATAATACAGTTCCTGATTTATAATACAGTTTTTTAACTTCTGTTAAAAAAAAAAAGGTGTTCAAACTATTACAGTTTTATAGTCTACTTTTTTCACTTAATGTTTAATGAACATTTTCCTGTGAAATTAAGCAGAAAATTCACTGTATGGTCATATCTTTTGCCAGTTTCCTACTATCAAGTTCTTTTCAATTCTTGATATTAATAGATGTAGTGAGAAGAAAAACATCAATATTGAAAACAAATAAAAATACATTACTCAGGGCTATTTCTATATACCAGGGAGATGGAGATGGTTCTTTATTTAGGAAAATATCTGGAAAAGTCTCTTTGGGCATGAAAAATAATCCATTCATGTTCTGAAAGAAGAAGAAATTTCAGAAATAAAGGTGAGCTGCCTTGCATTGGAAAGTAAAAGGAATTTTGTTTTTCCCTGGTTGCCTGGGGAGAGTAGGTGGGGATTGGGAATGAAGAGGCTCCATAGGGAGAAGGCTTCTGGCTCTGTGGTTAGAACACAGGAAGCATGCTAGGGCTCCATGGAGGACATACCAGCAAGAAATTTCCCAAGGTGTTGGATAATTTTCTAGTCATGGTAAAATGTGACATTGACATTAAAGCTTTTTCTGGTACCATGCTATACTTCCCATTGGTCATCCCTACACCTGATTACCTCCAAACAGTACCTTCATATCACTGATAACATAGGGAATTGAAGGAAGATCCATGTGTAGTGTGGAGAAAAGGGGGTCACCAAGAAAGATCAACAGACAACTTTTCTAGCAGTGAAATCTTTAGGAGAGTTACTAAACCACACTGTACATCAGTTTTCATCTTATAAAATGGTGATAATGCCACTTTAGTCATATAATTGCAATGCAAAGATTTAATGTTAGAAAGTGGCTGGCAGTAGTATGTGATCAATAAACATTAACTATAAAAGTCTACTCCAGTGAATCTCCTCGTACACATCCCTAACTGAATGTATTGTCTACAATACATTTCTAATAAGAAGAATTTAGAATTTCTAAAAGCCCCCAAAAGAATTTCTAATAAGAGGGGCGCCTGGGTGACTCAGTCATTAAGCGTCTGCCTTCAGCTCAGGTCATGATCCCAGGGTCCTGGGATCGAGCCCCGCATCAGGCTCCTGGCTCCTGGCTCCGTGGGAAGCCTGCTTCTCCCTCTTCCACTCCCCCTGCTTGTGTTGTCTCTCTGTGTCAAATAAATTTTAAAAATCTTTTAAAAAATTAAAAAAAGAATTTCTAATAAGAAAAAATCTGGTTTTACTTGTTCTGCAGATAAAAACTGAGAGGGAGTCAAGAATTCAAGCTAATACACAAATACTAGAACAAATATGTGATTAACTACATATAGTGTATACTTTCCCAATTCCTTTCTGTGAAAAATATCCATGTAAAATAAATACTGTTGGGATAAAGAATAGACTCCTACTAAGGAACATACTTTGTATCAGTATCCTTTGGTTACACGTTATTTTTCAACCAAGCAAAAATTACACAAAAGAAGACTCCTGAAATGTCTAGTCCTATGTCTAATTCTAATTACTTCTAAAATACAGTTTTTACTAATAAGTATTTTTTTAAAACTTTATTTTTAAAAAAAGATTTTATTTGTTTATTTGAGAGAGAGAGAAGGAGCAGAGGTGGAAGGGTAGAGGGAGAGAGAGAGAGAGAGAAGCAGACTCCCTCTTGAGTAGGGAACCTGATGTGGGACTCGATTCCAGGACCTGGGATCATGACTTGAGCCGAAGGCAGAAGCTTAACTGACTGAGCCACCTAGGTGCCCCTTTACTAGTAAGTATTAAGAGGAATGTTAAATTATACCCAATATATTCAATTTAATAAGGCAGAGAAGTAAGCCACATTTTAATTTTTATTTATTTTTCATAGACTTTATTTTTTTAAGATTTATTTATTTATTTGAGAGAGAAAGAAAGAGAGAGCGGGGGAGGAACAGAAGCAGACTCCCCACTGAGTGTGGAGCCAGCCGCGCTGGGCTCGATCTCAGGACCCTGAGGTCATTATTTAAGCCCAAATTAAGAATCAGTCACTCAACAGACTGAGCCACACAGGTGCCCCAGGCCACCTTTTTTTTTTTTTTTTAAGATTTTATTTATTTATTTGAGAGAGAGAGAGAAGGAGAGACAGTGAGAGAGTACAAGCAGGGAAGAGAGGGAGAAGCAGGCTCCCCGCCGAGCAGGGAGCCCGATGCGGGGCTCGATCCCAGGACCTTGGGATCATGACCTGAGTTGAAGGTAGATGCTTAACAGACCGAGCCACCCAGGCGCCCCTCCCAGGCCACCTTTTTAAAGAGAGCTTATTCAAAAACGCAAATATATGCTTTGAAGAATAAGTTTCACTTATTCAGAAAATTTGGTTATCTAGAATAAGTCATCTCCTAAATGTGCCAGCTAACTTAAGTTCTAGTTTACTACTCTTCTGAGATTTGTGCATTTCACTCTCTTAATCCTGAAAAAACAACTTGCAGAAAGTTTTTTCAGCTATTTATTCTTTCACTGGCTGCAAGTATTCATTTACCCATTCATCATGAGACCAACAAATATTTACTATGCGGCTACTCTGTGCCAGGAATTGGGTACCGTGTAGGGATATGTTCTGATTTCAGAGACTTTGGTTTCACTGAATACAAGGTTACATATATATGCTGTCATCCTTTGGTTATGCAGAGTGTGTGCATTTTTTGATTGCCAACTGTCATGAAGGAGAGCTTGGGGGGATTTCCACAAGTTCCTATAGTACAGACTAAAGAAAGGGCCTCACTGGGGACATGTACAAGCCAAGCCTGCAAGGCAGAGGCCCCACCCTTTCATCCTTCAGCAGACATATGTGCCTGGACACACCAGGGTGTGCCTGGACACACCTGAAGGACCCCTGCCAACGGGCTGATTTCCCTTCTTATAAGGCAAACATGAAAACAAACTTGTCAGTGTGTGTGTGCGTGTGTGTGTTTGAAAGAAAAGAGAGAGCATAGGGGTATGGGAGAAAAGAGAGAAAGCAAAAGTGAGGGTAAGGTGGTAATCAGAATACTGGGGAGGCAGGCACATAAGATTAAGTTTTAGAGGTTTCTGCAGTAACGCTGGAAAGTTTCTGCAGCTCTTGGAGCTCATGGGAAGTTGGTTTAAGCACAGCCCTCCTGCCAGAGGGAGGAAGCCCCTGTCCTGTGGGATGCTGAGCTTGAGCACAGGTGTTCTATGGAGAGAAGGGGTAGTCTGTTCCCCATATCTGACTCCTCCTCCAAGTAAACAAGAAACCCCAAAATAATTTTCAGACAATTTGAGGTCTTCCTGTATGCAGCTATTATGCTAGGTATCAAAGACATCAGAATAAATAAATTGAATAAAAGCCCCTGTTGTCACATAACTTGCTGTCTATGGGAGATACAACCAGTACGATTAAAGCTATCATATTATTATGTGTGCACATTATCACGGTTTTCCAAAATATGCAAGAGATGGTTTTACTTTTATTTCGATGTATAATAAAAAATATAGGGTGTCTGGGTGGCTCAGTTGGTTAAGCGACTGCCTTCGGCTCAGGTCATGATCCCAGAGTCCTGGGATCGAGTCCCACATCGGGCTCCTGGCTCAGCGGGGAGCCTGCTTCTCCCTCTGACCCTATCCCCTCTCATGCTGTTTCTCTCTCTGTCAAATAAATAAATAAACAAAATCTTTAAAATATATATATATATATATATAACCAGCGCATCAAATTTTTGCAACTATTGCTTGGGATGGGGCCAAAGGAGCAATATTTTTTTAAAAAAGTGGGCTGTAGTTGATTGTTAAAACATGTTAAGTAAATAATAATACAAATAGAACCCAGATATAACATTACAAATTGCTCCTATTCGTGTGTGAATTATAAGTTTAGGAAACACCATTTCCTGCCACTGAATCCTCACAAAATTCTGTGAGGCAGGCATTAATATATCTTACTGTCAGAGAATGGACTCCGAAATCTAGAACACTCTTGAGTTCCTCAGGACACGAAGGACAGACTGCCTGGTTCCACAGCCCTGCACTGACATCAGGAATGCCAATGATCATCAAATATTCTAATTCATGTAGCATTTTCCCAAATGCTAACCCTGTTTAATTAAGTCTCTATCCCACAGAGCAATCTGGAGCCATCATGCTGAAGACCACGAAAGGAGTGGCAACTTGCTTCTCCCCCGCAGGAATCAATTGCTCAGTGTTAGTAGCATTTATTCCGCCCGTGCCTTTGCATTCCAAAAACCTGAGGGCAGTTACTTCAAAATTCAGGAAAACATCTACTGATAATCGGTGGCCCCATGGAGAGGTGTTCCACCATAGGAAAAATCAATGAGAAGAGGAACTAAATATGGACTGAGAAAACTGCTGAGCTGGCTTCTACCATGAAAGTCATTAACCAAGTTGGATTAGTAAACTCTTCCAAAGCCACATCTGCCCTATTAAAGCTTTAAGGGCCATATGCCAAAGTGAAAATTAAATAAAGCAACAAAAAGACTGTGCCCAAATGAATTTGGTTTTATTTTTGCTACACAGAGTGAGCCTCTGCACTATAAAGCAACCACAGAGAGACCGTGCCAAGTTGTGGCGGTTTCCCAGAATGCATTAAAAACTCAGGAGTCTCCACTGTCTCCACTAATGATGGTAGCTACTGGGTCACAAAATGACTTCTATTCTGTTAGGGAAAAGCCCATTTAGGGAAAATTTCATCAAGCCGTGTGAAATTTGCACATCAATTTCAGAATAGTCTGTTAGACATGGCTTAAAATCCTGTAACAATAAAGGTTTCAAAATGCCTGTTGTAATCAAAAAGCCTTATTCCTGTCCTAATCATCTCTTTTCCTTCCAGTGTTACTTAGTAGTTCATCCCATAAAAAAAAAGTCTGGGCTCTACATTTGGTAAAGGACAAAAGATAGTTTTAAGTTTTAAAAGATACAGAATTAGATCCTATGCTCAAATGCCATGATTGCAAAGAACCTTTCCCGTGTTGTTCATTGCTGGTGGAAGGAAGCATCAGAAAAACTTTAACCCTGGATAAGTTTTAATATTGCCCAGTGTTGAAGTTTAAATTATTTTAAAATTGTTTTCTTAGTAAAAATATAACTTTCGTGTATCTTCACCAATTTTGGCAGATGATAAATCTGAATTGTGAAATATTTGTTTTGCCTTACTTTGCTTCTTTTATCTTTGTTTTTTCTTTCAAGTATGTGCAGTAACTCAAACCAGACCAAAAATGTTCCTAACAATTTGTTTCAGTGAATAAGAATAAAAATTAGTACAACAAATGTACTTATTTTCAAGTGCCAAAAAATGGTTTGTTCACCAAATTATAAAGACATTTTTAAAGCAAACTGTCCTTCCCAATCCTTGTTTCATAATCAGTAGAAAAATCAAGCTGGTAGACTATTACATAAAAAAAAGCTTCTAATATAAACATTTGGAAAAGTTGGATGAAATATAACAAGTTCATTTCTCAATACATAGAATAACTTGATAAAACAGAAGGGTGGAATCTCAGGTGCTAAAACTCAAGAGAGTTCTAAAAATGAATGGTGTGTGTGTGTGATGTGTGTGTGTGTGTGTGTGTGAAATAATATTGGATATACTCAAAGAGACAGCATCAGTACTATTAATCCAGAGACCTGAGTTTTTATGTTCAGGTAGGGACTGAAAAACAGTGGCATTGGAACCACTCTACTTGAGACCCCTCAAAAAGTCATAATTCTTGAATGGCTGGCCACTCCATGAATTGGTGGCTTTAGAGTATACGGGGGAAATTATCAAATTCCTGTGGAGGGACCCACTCACAACTCAAGCCACACAAAACTAGTGGAAAAGCCAACCTTGCTAAAACTCAGTTTGCAACCAAAGTTAACATAAGACATGGAAAAAAGTGTATCCAAGCAAGAATCAGGAGACATGACAAACAAGATTTGATCCCATAGAATTTTATGTAATAGAACAATAACTCAGTTTCTAGGTAAGCTGGAGTCATTTGGGGCAGACCAATATTTTTTACAAGAATAATAGGAAAAGCTGGATAATAACAACAATAATATGTTTGGAGATAGTATTGGAGGACTGCAGATCAATGATATCCAAGAGGGTCTGGATTTTGGAGATGGTAGAACCATGGAAAAATGAGATGACTTTTTGCAGCAGCTTTTTCTCTGGCTTACTTGCTGATTTGGGGAAACCAGACGAAAAGCGAATTCAGATTTGCCCATGCAGAAAAATCCTTCTAGGAGTAGAAAAACCAGAGATTTTAGTGGTCTAAAAAGATGGAGAGATAAATTTGGAGACTTGATGGTTTTCTCCTCTAGACATTTGCCAAATTATGAAGCTAAACAAGGGAGGACACTGAAGGTCTGCCAAAGACAGAGCTCAGAAAAGCAGAGCAGAATTGTCTGGGAACCCATGGTGCCAAGGAGGCAAGAGCTAAGAATCAAAAACTTCCAGGGAGAGGAGCCTCAGGACATAGAATAGGCTCCTAGTTGAATGCTCTAGAGGGATGTGACCTAGAGCAGAAATGAATGAGAGGTAGACTGAGCTCCACGAAAATTGCAACCCAATTTTGAATCAACTTAGCTTCTGATTGAATTCATGTGCTCAGCCCCACTCTTTCAGACTTGTGAAGGAAGGAATAAATCCTGATGGAGGAATATAATATGCTCTGAATCTCTATAATTTAATTTGCACAGTATTGGGCATTCAGTCAAAAATAACTTACACTTTTAAAAGTAACTGTTGGGAGTGCCTGGGTGGCTCAGTCGGTTAAGCCTCTGACTCTCAGCTCAGGTCATGATCTCAGGGTGGTGGGATCACCCCGCCCCGAGTCAGGCTCTGTGCTCAGCATGGAGTCTGCTTGAGGTTCTCTCTCTTCCTTTCCCTCTGCCTCTCCCCCGCTCTCTCTCACTCTCAAATAAATAATCTTAAAAAAATAAAAGTACATGTCCATTTTCCAGTACACACAACAGTAGTATATTGTATATGGATACATACCTATAAGAAATACTACCCCAAAATTTCATATTAGAGTTGTTTCAAGAGTAGAAACTGGCTGAAAAAAATAATGTAAGGGAGTTAGATTTATATGTAATATTTAATTTTTAAAAATTCTGGAATAATTAGTGAAAAATTAACCTCTATTTAATCTTCCAGGAAGCACGAGTATTTTATTATATGTCCAATGTTCTTTATATTTGCATTTTTAAAATAATGATTAGGATGTACTAATGGTAACTTTCATTTTATTCCATTTCCAAATTACCACAACCCTGAAATTAAAGGAATCAAATTTAAGTAGGGATTGACATAAGAAGCCAAATCATATGCATATTCATGAATAGGACATAAAATTAAACATAACAATGCAAGTGATTAGAAAACAGTGCTAAGAAAAGGAATTATCAAATCTGACTGTGTGTCATAATGCTAGATGTTTTTATCCGAAGTATTACTCAAAGTTTATGGTGCTTTTGCAGAAAATCTGTCCAAGAATAGGGGCTCAAAAACTTTATTATCTAGCAGTGTATTTTTATACCTACCATAAATTAGCAATTTCTCTAGAATATGCTACAATAACTCAGAATTCCACCCTGCTATTTATGTTCCTTTCATCATTCATGATGAGCATTTGTTTTGGGGGGGAACTGTTAGGATACTGGTAGACCTCTCATTTTTTTTCAGGCCCAGGGATCAATAACCAATTACCCACCACCATATTTCACTGTGAATTAAAGCTTTTGATGACAACATCTATCCTTTTATCAGTTAAAGTAGCCATGTCTGTGCCTCTGACATTTAAGGGATGCTAGGAGGGATCTACCACTCCAGGACCCCATCTTTGCATTTGAAATGAAGCATTCCATTTCAATAGCTGTGTCTCCTACTAGCATCCCAAGTCAACAGAAAACAGTTTCCAGAACACTTATCAAAAATGACAGGACAGGTCTCACTAATGCATTTTTTTTTTTTAATTCTAGGATAGTTAACAGACAGTATGATATTAGTTTCAGGTACACAATACAGTGATTCAACAATCCTATATGTTACTCAGTGCTCATCAGGATAAGTGTAATCTTAATCCCCTTCACCTATTTCACTGATCTTCCCACCTACCATCAGTTTGTTCACTATAGTTAAGAATCTGGTTTTGGTTTGTTTCTTTTTTTTTTTCCTTTGTTTTGTTTCTTAAATTCCACATATGAGTGAAATCATATGGTATTTGTCTTTCTGACTTATTTTGCTTATATGGTGATATATATATATATATATATATGGTGATATATATATATATATATATATATATATATATATATATATATAT